>NW_026899533.1:260000-838129 GCF_033153095.1 Gastrolobium bilobum
ACCTGGAGTTCCACCTGAAGAAGCAGGTGCCGCGGTAGCTGCCGAATCTTCTACTGGTACATGGACAACTGTGTGGACCGACGGGCTTACCAGTCTTGATCGTTACAAAGGACGATGCTACCACATCGAACCCGTTGCTGGAGAAGAAAGTCAATTTATTGCTTATGTAGCTTATCCTTTAGACCTTTTTGAAGAAGGTTCTGTTACTAACATGTTTACTTCCATTGTAGGTAATGTATTTGGCTTCCGCAAATACTAGCTTGGCTCATTATTGTCGGGATAATGGTCTACTTCTTCATATCCATCGTGCAATGCATGCAGTTATCGATAGACAGAAGAATCATGGTATGCACTTTCGTGTACTAGCTAAAGCGTTACGTTTGTCTGGCGGAGATCATATTCACGCCGGTACCGTAGTAGGTAAACTTGAGGGGGAAAGGGAGATCACTTTAGGTTTTGTTGATTTACTACGTGATGATTTTGTTGAAAAAGATCGAAGTCGTGGTATTTATTTCACTCAAGATTGGGTTTCTCTACCAGGTGTTCTGCCTGTTTAAGACATAGTATAGTTTATAAGTTTGTAGAAAAAAAAAAAATTGTCAATATAATCCTAGAAATAAGACATAGTATAGTTTATAAGTTTGTAAAAAAAAAAATTGTCAATATAATCCTTCTTATATATCTACAAATCAGGAGTGATTCCCTAAATGTCGTTCTGGATATTCCTCAATGTGCCGACTATTCATGGAATCTGAGAAGCAAATGAATAATCATCTGCCAAGAACCAATCGTTCTTTATTCTCTGACAGATGGTCAGAATGTTATCTGGGGTCGAATCCTACCGAGAGGTCCACTAGAGATCAGAAATTGTTGAAGAAATATCCGAATAACTGTTATTTTGGAATGTCCGATTGTGATAAAAAGGATGTGAATAAGGAATCGAAGGGTATTTCCAGATACATTGCTCAAAAGAATCGACACAATACGCCCAGTCGATTGGAATTGAAAATTTTTTGTCCCTACATACAAAATGACAGCCGAGGAATGCCAATCTTCAGGCTTTATTTGTAAGGTTTCTATTATGCGATAATCGAAACCCAAAGATCTATGAACTAGAGATGGAAAATTCGCCCACTGGGTTTTATCAATTTGTAAATTCTTCCACAATTAGTTAAAAGAATGAAACTGGTTGATATTATGACAATATTAGGTAGCATAGATATTATTTTGGGAGAAATTGATCGTTGAAATGATAATTGATACATCAGAAATACAAGATATCAATTATTTTTCCAGAGTGGCATATTTAAAGGAGGCCTGTGGATATTTGCCCCTATTTTTCTTCATGTATTGGGAATCACAATAAGTGTACTAGCAATTGTATGGTTAGAAAGAGAAATATTTGCAGGTATACAACAACGTATTGAACTTGAATATGCCGGCCCAATCAAAGAGAGATTCAATCACTAAAAGAAATACTGATTCTTTGTTGGGATCTTTCCTTTCTTCAAACGCAACGAATAGAGATAGAATCATAGCGATTCCCTAGATGTTGTTTTGGATATTCCTCAAAGTGTCGACTATTCATGGAATGTGAGGAGCAGATGAAGAATCATTTGTCAAGAGCCAACTGTTTTTATTTCTCTGACAAATGATTAGAATGTCATCGGGTCGAATCCTATTGAGAGATCCCCATATTTCTTATCCAATTTCCAGATTGGTTGTCGTTTTTTTTACTTGTTTAGAGTGAAATAGGACTATCTTAACAAATCTTAATATTAAAATGAACAATTTCGAAATCTAAATGATAGATCAAAAAATTCTATGGAATTATGAAACATGTGTTCTGATTTCATAATTATAATGGGTGACATAAGATAATTTTTTTCCAGCAACATAAGAGTATAATTTCTATATATGGGAAAATTTGGTTTTCAGTCACTGGATATAAGATTTTGTCAAGTCACCGCATTATAATTATGTACTCTGGAAAATACATAGTTATAATGTTAAAGTTCTGCTTTTTTTTCTTTTCATAAACTTGTCTGCTGATGTGAAAAGTGGAAAAAAATATAACTTTAATATTATAACTATATATTCTCCATAATACATAATTATAATACGGTGTCTGGACAAAATCTTATATCGACACCAAATGGACCATTCCATATATATATATATATATAGAGAGAGAGTGTGTGTGAGAAAGTGAGAGAGAGTTTAATGTTATGATTCTACATATCCCAATTTGTCATTTTCTCTTCGGTACTTCTTATTTTTCACTTATATGGTTTTACAACATGGATTTGTGCCATTTTGGAGCGACATTGTAGAATATAACTTTTAATTTATAATTTCATAAATATTCAAGGAATATTTGGTTTGAGGGAGAATTGACATATTTAGGACTCACACTTAAATAGAGATATTATTTGAAACTTAAATATGAGTGGTAAAGTCTTACATCACATGAAAATTAACAAGATAACAAAAAATTAAAATTAAAATAATTATTAATTTTAATATTTTAAGTTGAAATGTGAAGTGAAATTCACTTATTATAAATTATTAATATGTAAATGATAATTTACTCTGTTTTGGACTACCTCACTTGCATAATAACAAGTGACAATTCCTTTTTTTCTCTGTAACAATTAACATTATTTATTTATTTATTTATTTTTCAAATAAAAATCTTCCAATTATAGGCGACTATTGAAAAAATGGAGCCCTTCCATCTTCTATTGTGAGCAATGCCAATGATTCGATTTTAGTTACGGAAATCTTTATTATGCTCATGTCCCTTCATGGTCCTTCCATTAAGAATAAGACACATGAATTTTTTTTTTCTCCCTTTTCTTTTCTCTCTCCTCAATTTCTCTTTCACTCTCTCTCCTTCACCCCACCCAATCCCCTGTGAGCCGGGTGCGCCAAATTTAATCTCTTTAGTTACCATCTTCTATTGTGAGCCCTTACATTATTTATTTATATTTGATTTTTAAAAAAAATATTTGACTTTTGATTTCTATTTTTTTGTAGAAATTAAAATTTTTAACTTATGAAAAAAGTAAATTTTTAATTTTTTTTACGACTTCTGTTTTTTTAAAAGCAAGCATCCAAATAGACTTTTTTTTCGAGAAACGCTTTTTTTTTTCTTAAAAAAAATAGTTTTTGAAAAAATATTCATCCAAACGAACTCTAAATATAATAGATATAGATGTACTTTTTTAAAAAAATTCTAGTCTTACTCGATTGGATTACATAAGTAATTATATTCATTTAAAAAATTCCATAAATATGTAAAACTTTAATAGATATTACATTGGCATTTATTTATTAATATTAATTCAATAAAATATGAACAAGCTCCTCTGTTATCCTCCGCGAATCGTGCTATAATTTGAAAAATGTATCCAAGCGGCAAAAAAATCTCCTCTTACTCCTAGGAAAGTAGTGCCCTTTTTGTTTTTTAATATATCTCCTAGAAAAGTAGTATTCATTATAATCGAATCAGTTCAAAATCTTTTATATAAAAATTGGATGGATTCAATTCAACCACGAAAACAGGGATGGATATTTTAACTACGAATCCAATTTTAGTCGTTAGTAATATATTTAATTCTTGTTGAGTTGCAATTAATCTTATATAGAATTTTATTGATTTTAGTTTTGTATAACTTTCTTATGCTCTTATTAAATTGTATTAAATTTTCAATATTTATTTTTTTAAAGCTTTGAATAATTAAATTCATATTTTTCAAATAAGTAAATAAATTAGCAATTGAAGTTTTTGATAAAATAAACCGATTAATAAATGAAATAGACATAATATTATGATACAATAGATCCTCTAAATTAACAACAACAACAAAATTATGCATTGACTAGAAATTTAAAACGTTGAATATTATCATTGATGGTTGTTGTTGGGGTTGAAATGATCATAATCTACACACAAAGTTCATGTGGTGTTGGGGTTTACCCCTCCATATCACAAAAAAAAAAAAAAAAAAAAAAAAAAGTTTATGTGGTGTTTGGGTTCAAACCTGGGCTCAATTACTTTGTGAATATTATGTTTGAGACTAAGTGCTTGATGATGGAATATAGGTAGTTTGAATGAGCTTTTAGAAAAATGATTTTTTTCTGCCTTGTTTATTTAAGATGTGGTTTTTACAAAAGTTAAAGCTATTTAGATTTTGAAAAAAATATTTGGCTTTTAACTTCTATTTTTTTTAGAAATTAAAATTTTTAACTTGCAAAAAAAAAATTGACTTTTTTTGTGACTTCTCGTTTATTTTAAAGCAGATGTTCAAACACTAATTTGTCAAGAGAATAATTTTTTTTCTAAAAAAAAAGTAGTTTTTGGAGAGAGAGAAATAGATCAAGACGGGACTTTTAGGGTATGCATGACAACCACTATGTTCATTGGCACTGTTTCTGAAAAGAAATAATTCTTTTCTATTTCTGTGCCTTGGAACAGTTTCTGAGAATAAAAATGTGTTTGATAACATGTTCAATTTTTATTTTGATAACACAACAAATAATATAATAAAAAATAATTCCTATTAAGCATAATTTTTTTTCGGATTATCACTTTCCTTTTCACATGATGTGGTGGTGGTGGTGGCGACGGCGACGATGGTGGTGGCGTGGTAGAGATGGCAGTGGCTGCGATAATGGTGGTGGTAAGGGTAATGGCATAGTGGTGGTGGTAATGGTGGCGGTGGTGGTGGCGATGGTGGTGATGACAGTGGCTGCGAAGATGGTGTGGTGATTGGTGGCGATGGTGGTGTTGGTGACGGCAGTGGCTGTAGCGATGGTAGTGGTAGTTAGTGACGGTGGTGGTGGTGGTGATAGCAGTGGCTGCGGCGTTAATAGTGGTTAGTGACGGTGGTGGAAGTGGTGACGTCGTGGTAGTGGCAACAACGTGGTGATGACGATGGTGGTGGTGGTGGTGGTCATGGTGATGGCGGCAGCGGCGATGGTGGCAGTGGCGGCAGCGGAGATGGTGGCAGTGGCTGCGGCGATGGTAATGGTGGTTAGTGACAATGGCGTCGTGGTGGTGGCAATGACATGGTGATGGCGATGGTGGTAGTGGTGGCGACGGCATCGGTAATGACAGTGGCTGCGGCGATGGTATGGGTGACGGTGACGGTGGCGGCGGTGGTGATGGTCGTGATGGGTGGAGGTGGTGGCGATGGCGTCGTGGTGGTGGTGGTGGTGACGACAACATTGGTGGTACAACGACGGCGGCAGATGGTGGCGGTGGTCATGTCTGGATGATGGTGCTGATGATAATGATGATAGTGGTGGAGAGTAATTGAGAGAAATAAGTGTTTCTCATTTTGTGCCCGGGAACAAAAAAACAGAAATTTTTTTATTCTTTTTTCTGTTCCCCAGCACAAAAATTAATCCGGTTCATCCCGGGATCAAAAAAATAAATCAATTTTACCAAACGAGTTTTCTATCCATTTCTGTTCCAGGAAATATAAATTAAAAAAAAAACGATTCCGGAAAGGCTGTGATACACACCCTACATGTTTCTTTACTTCCCTTCAAATAAGGCTTGTGGTGAGTTGTAAACTTTTAAAAATTGTTGTACATTGATAACCCATTTTAACCAAAATAAAAAATAAGAAACTGCCAAATATTTTTGTAAATCTTAAACGAGGCTTAAGACTAGAGTACAAACAAGTTAAGCATATTAGGCTTTACCTTCAATGAGGCTGCAAAACTATTTTTCAAATATAAAGTCTAAGTTTCGTATATTTCAATCCCCCGAAAATCTATTTAAAGGCCTAAAACCATATTATTATTATTTTGGAGATATTCCCTAAAACCATATTATTAAGTCTATAAACACTCTCATATTTATCATAATTTTTATAAAAATGTAGTTATATTACCTTACTCTAATGAGTGTAATATTGTATCCTATTTTTTTAATTTAATAAAAAAATACAATACAAATGAGACCTTTTTTTTTTTTGGTAAACACAAATGAGACCTTTACTACCACCATTCTATTAAAAAAAAGAAAGAATAATCCATCCATTAAAACAAAAAAGTGTGGTGACGATTCTACATTTATTAAATTTAATGACCATAAAGATGTAGTAAATAAGACCCATTAAATTATGTATCCAATTTTTATAGTCTTATATTTAAATAAATATACTATAAATTGTTATATGAATCTTGTGTTACATTCAGAGTATATTTATGGCTCCATTATTATTCTCTAACTCAATATTTTCTCATTAATTATATACTTGTTTATTATGAGTGATTTTTAGAATTAATTATTATAAGCATGATTATGCTTATAGCTATACTCAAGGCCTATAAATAGGCTAATAGACTTATCTCTATAGATGATGCGGACGTGCCTAAACTTTTAGGGTTAAAACTTCTTATGTTTTTTTTTAACATGACTAATTGACTATGTCAAGTGTTAAATCTCAATCATGATGTATTAATAGATCAACGATTAATATTTAAATGACAAAGCTCATAAAATGAAAAAGTAAAAATGATCATTTTAAATTATGATTGTTGATTCGTTAATGAATTACTCAAATTTAATGTGTGATATGATCATGTTAAAATTATCATATTTTTATGTTTTCTAAGACATTGCATTAAAATTTTAATACAATATTATATTATTTACATTAGACTTAAATATTTTTTTGGATAACTTAAAGGATAAATGATTTCTTCAGAGATAAGTTATCTTCGTTAAGTCCAAAACGACATCGTTTTGGGGTGAAAATCAACGTATTTTTGTAGTTTTAATATATTGTAAGGTTATATTAGTCTTTATCATTATAATTTTTTAATCTTATAACCCAAAACGACGTGTTTTGAGCTCACTGGAAATAACTTTATCTCCAGTGACCGAATAAATACTTTTCCCTACCTTAAATCATAATATTTTTGTTTAAATAGTTTTTAAAGCTTAATATAAGGCAGGTGAATATTATAAACTAGTATATATATATATATATATATATATATATATAAGAAAAAAATATCTAATGTTATTTTACACAATTTTGTCTAATTTCACTGAAATGATGACATTTTAGGGTTGAAAAATTAAAAAATTAGAATGATAAAGACTATTATAACAATAAAAAAAAATTAAAATTACAAATACACCATAATTTCTACCCAAAATAACGTTATTTCGATAAACATTAGACATAGTTGTCTAAAGTAATTTTAGAAAAAATGAACCCATATATATATATGGATTTACTTTTCTCATTCAACACAAGATAAGATTTGCATCCAGTTGAAACAAAAAAGTGGACCCACTAATTTAAAAAAAAAAAGGACAAAAGTCGATGTATATGAAGGAAAGAAATCTCATCTTCTGCGAAATAAGAAAACTAAAGCCCATATATACGTATAGGAAATAATATTTCTCCTGCATGATAGAGATAACTTTATCTCATGCATTCACAAGAAAGTGAGTGAGACCGTATAAGAAAATGAGAGAGAATGAGAAAAAGTGGGTCGCACCCACTTTCATATGATGATTGCATGATAATTTCATTTTATAGAAGAAATATTATTCTCATATATATATATATAAGGGTTTAATGTTTCTTCGGTTACTGGAGATAAAATTATCTTTAGTTACTCTAAAATGATGTGGTTTTGGGGTTGAGAGAAAAAAATTATAATGATAAATGTTAATATAACTCCAGAAGAAATATGAATTACAAAAATACTTTTCTCACAACCTAAAACGACGTCGTTTTTGGTTAAATTCATATATCAATATTGTTGGTATTTAATAAGTATATGTTGTTATAGTTTACTAAAAATAATGTATATATATAGGATTTATGTTTCTTATATTGTAGGAGATAATCTTATCTCATATACATATATATATAAGTATGTGAGACTCATGTTTTTTTTTCTCTTTTTTTATATAGCCCCACACATTTTATGTGTGTATAAGAGATAATTTTATCTGCTATAATATGAAAAAAATCAAACCATATATATATATATATATATATATAAAGTGTAAAATAAACTTTTTATTGAAATAAAAATACTAAATAGATATAAAAGGGGTAGGGGTAATACAAGGGTAAGATCGTCTAGAAAGGATTAAAATTAAAAAAATAAAAGAACTCCCATTCGTTGACCCTTAGAATTCAAGTGGCGGCCCCTACGCCGTTGGCGTTGCTTGACCTTCTTTCTCTCTCCATCTCTCTCACCAAAGCCAACTCTTCATGACTTGTTCATCTCTCTCTCTCTCTCACTTGTGTATGTCCTTGTAGTATTAAAAAGCCAAGGCACTAACAACCAACATAACCAAAGCAGATAAGAAGCAAAGCAAAGCCAAAAACCAAAGGCTGCTCTGCACCACTGTCCACACCACCAAGTAGAAACCAAGATTTTCTGTGTGTTATATATTATTGTCTTAAAACAACCTCAACCTCAAACATGGAGGACCTCTTCTACTGGCTTAAGCTTCTTTCTTTCTCGTTCATGTTCCTCCTTTTACTTCTCAAGGTTACTATTTTGCTCTGGTGGAGACCTAGAAAAATTCAAGTCCATTTCTCCAAACAAGGAATCAGAGGACCCCCTTATCGTTTCTTCATTGGAAACGTTAAGGAACTTGTCGGCATGATGTTGAAGGCTTCCTCTCAACCTATGCCTTTCTCTCACAACATTCTTCCCAGAGTCCTTTCCTTCTACCATCACTGGAAGAAAATTTATGGTACTTATTTGTTTTTTTCCTTCACCTTTCTCTCTTTGGATACATTTTCTTCTACCTTTTCCTCTCGTCACTAATTAGTTTTCAAAGAATAACTGGGTTTTTTTTTTTTTTTTTCTCTTTCACTCTCTTGTCTTCTAACTTCTTTTCTCAATTTCAAAATGAACAAATGCATTTGATTTTAGAATATTTTCAGACCCCTTTGAACCATATTGATAAGGTTTGTAATAATTCTTATCTCTAGTTCGAAACAATAGTCCTTCTCATCATCATTAAAGTTGGCGTTCTTTCAGTGCCATGATGATGTTTCTTTTTCTAGTTTTATGATAGATCCTTCAGAATTTGAGACTTTTCAAGCCTTCAATGACTCGTTCCGGAGTTAGGGTGCTTCTTTATGCAACTTTGCAGGCTTTTTTTTTTTGTTTTTTGTTTTTTTTCTGAGCTAGCTCCTAGCTGTTTGATGCATGATGTTGAAGTTCCAAGTTTGGACTGTAGCTAGCTCCACCTGGTTTTTCTCTTTCCATCCGTTTCCCCCCCTTTATTTTTTCTTTATTTCTTCACTATACCCTCCTTGAATCCTCAACTTTTCTAGCCTCAAAATCCAACAAGGCTTCAGATTGATGTGTAATCAGACATTTGTTTCCTACTGACTGCTCTGTAAGGATGTCAGTAATGCAAATCTTGTCCATATTCTCAATTTCCTTTTCCTATAAGGAAAAAAAAAATTAAAAATATCCAGCTTATTTATTAGGTACTCTCTACATTACAGTCATAATTTTTATGATATATAAGTGCACTTTGTTGGCATTGAGGAGTTGTCATCTGCTTTTGCTCTCTTTTTCCATGTCCTATTTGTTTTGTTTTTGTATGGGAGGAATTGAATTTTGACAATGTAGTTGTAAAATGTTTGGTACCAGTTTTAAAATTGACTTGTCTTCTTCCCAACTCCTGCTGTTTTTGCCATCTCTCTCTCTCTCTCTCTCTCTCTCTCTCTCTCTCTCTCAACGTCTCTGTGCTGTAGGGTCTACACTACACTATCCATGCTTCCTCTGAAAATAATGGCTGTCATGTTTCCTGCTCCTTCCTCTTTTTGCAAACTTCACACTTACTACTTGAAGGAGTATGGTAGTTCCAACTTTGTGTTAAAAAAAATAAATAAAAATCATTTCACCTCAGTGTTTTATTTTTTTAATGCTTCTAAATAAAATGGTACCTATATATACAATAAACTAATTAATCAATCTTAATATAACTCATTAGTTAATTAATTAAGTTAATCTCTCACTATATTGGATACAGGTGCAACATTCCTTGTTTGGTTTGGACCCACTGTTCGTCTCACCGTCTCTGATCCAGACCTTATCCGGGAAATATTCACATCCAAGTCAGAATCGTACGAGAAAAACGAAGCTCCCCCACTTGTGAAGCAGCTAGAAGGTGATGGGCTTCTTAGCCTTAAAGGAGAGAAATGGGCTCACCACCGAAGAATCATCTCTCCCACTTTTCACATGGAAAATCTCAAAGTAATTAACTCCTATCTAGCTACCCCATTCTTTTTTATTATTAATATGAATACATATATATGCTACATGCAATTTTATTTTATTTTATTATATTTTAAAATCATTATGGTATATATAAGTAAGATTTTGTGTCTAACATATAAATATATATATTATGTTTTTTAGTTGCTGATTCCGGTGATGGAAACAAGCGTGGTTGAGATGTTGGAAAAGTGGTCGGCAATGAGTGAGAAGGGTGAGGTGGAAGTTGAAGTTTCGGAGTGGTTTCAAACCCTAACAGAAGATGTCATTACGAGGACGGCATTTGGAAGCAGCTACGAAGATGGCAAAGCCATTTTCCGCCTACAAGCCCAACAAATGCTCTTGGCTGCTGATGCCTTTCAAAAAGTCTTCATTCCTGGTTACAGGTATATATATATATATCTTTAATTACTTAATTATAACAACTAATCATATATATTTCATTCTCCCATGATGACATGTAGTGCTACGTATATTAATCGGTATCAAGTTATTAATTATTGTTACACTTGATGATCATGTACAATATATTGTTAGATTCTTTCCCACAAGGAGGAACATAAAATCTTGGAAATTGGACAAGGAAATTAAGAAATCGCTGGTGAAGCTGATCGAACGACGGAAAGAGAATTCGTGTGGGAATGAGAGGATCGAAAAAGGGCCTAAGGATTTACTGGGTTTAATGATTCAGGCCTCCAACACCAATGCCTCCAATGTCACAGTGTATGATATCGTGGAAGAGTGCAAGAGCTTTTTCTTTGCAGGCAAACAGACCACATCCAACTTGCTGACGTGGACGACCATTCTCCTAGCTATGCACCCACACTGGCAGGTACTGGCACGTGACGAGGTCCTCAAGATGTGTGGAGCACGTGACCTCCCCACTAAAGACCATGTTGTAAAGCTCAAGACGGTAAGCAACCCACCCCTTGAAGCCTTTTCTGCTATCATGTTATTAATATTTGGACCCAAAAAAATAAACCATGTTTTGTCTCTTAGCTCTTGTGTTAGCCTTTGTTTCCTCACAAAAACCAAGCTGCCACCTTTTGCTTCCTCTTATCCGCTGTGAAGGGAACATGTACTAGAACTTTGGTCCCCTAGTGGCAATTCTGTCTTTTCAAAGTTATTTCTCATCACCATCATCTAAATCAAAATAAATGGTTTTGTTATTTTTTTTTTTTTTTTGTCCTCTTTGAATTTTCTATTAATCTAATCTTTTGGGCTATAATCTGGTGTGCAGCTAAACATGATTGTGAATGAGTCTCTAAGACTGTACCCACCCACTATAGCCACAATCAGACGTGCAAAAACAGATGCGGATTTAGGGGGTTACAAGATACCACGTGGGACCGAACTCTTGATTCCAATCCTAGCCGTTCATCATGATCAAGCCATATGGGGCAATGATGTAAATGAATTCAATCCTGGCCGTTTCTCTGAAGGGGTGGCCCGCGCGGCGAAGCATCCAGTGGCATTCATACCATTTGGTCTCGGTGTGCGCACATGCATAGGACAAAACCTTGCAGTGCTACAAACCAAACTGGCCCTAGCTATCATACTGCAACGTTTTAGTTTCAGGTTGGCCCCTAGTTATCAGCACGCACCAACGGTCCTGATGTTACTATATCCTCAGCATGGAGCGCCAATCATTTTCCAACATTTGTCAACAATGGATGATACTGATCAAGGGTCCTCCTCATAGGATGTTGGGGGTTCTATGCTATGCATGCTCCTCCACTGTGTGCAAGTTTGTGTAAAGTATATATAAATTATGTGGCTTGAGTTTGGGGACCCAATTACCCCCATATGGCTTTTCCTTAAGTTTAAAAAGTATATCTATAAATATATATAGGAACAGAGAGATGTGTGTCGAGCAAATTTACGGTGGTGCCCTTCCCCATTGGTGAACATTTATCTCATGTTTTTTTCCCCCTCTCCAGGACATACTAACTCTAGCATGTGAGGTTTGGTTTGGTTCTTGGCCAAGTTTCTTTTGCCAATTGTAATGTAGCTAGTAGTAGGTAGTGGTGTGAGTTATAATAGGAGTAAACCATTAGGTGGCTAACGATTCGCTAGATAGGTGCTTGACTTGTGTATCTTGTGTATATTTTCCTTGATTTTTATTTATTTTTTTAACAGAGATTTGTAATTTGTAATTTTGTAATGCATTCTTTTGGCCCTTTGATTGTCTTTTGGAACTGTAACACCATTGGTTTTCTTGTGATTATTTAATCCTCTTAAGTCTCCACACCTTTCCCTCTCTGCCTGTCTCTTTCTCTGTGTGTATGCTTCATCAATATTAAACATGTGCTGGGGCAGAGTTTGAAATAAAATGTTGAGAGAGCTATACTAAATATTCAAAACTGTCATATCATTTGTACGAAATGAATATTTCCTGTTATAATTTCTCAACCTACTTGCATTTCATTTTAGTGACCAATTAATCCTGTATTATAAATATCAAGAAGTGTAATCTGTAAAAAAAACAAAATGAATAACAATAATAATAATGGTAAATATTATCACTTATCTTTATAACTGACATTTGGGGAGGCCATGTCTCCCCCTCTGTCACACTCAAGTCCGCCACTGAACATGTGAATTGCAATCTATTGGCTTAACTCTGTATAAGAAAAAAACAACTCAATTTGATGCAAGTAAGTATATAATTGGTGACTATTGCTGCTGATAAACACAAGTAATGGGGTGGTGATTCCGATCCGATAATAAAGTGTAAGCTCCAAAACAAAACAAATGAAAATAATTATTTGTACAAATGCACCACATGCCCAACAAATATTATTTAGCACGGGACTTCAAAAGAGAATTGATTTTTTTTGTTGGAAATATTTCACCAGTTCATCGCTTCGCGATTAGTCCAATTCGGAGGGGGTCCAGGATTAAGGCTTTAAATCTCTCCCAAAGATGATACTGAGAAGATTCGAACACATGCTCTCACCCCCACCTGCTCAGCTCCCATGCACCAACTGAGCTACCACCATTTGGTGAAAGAGAATTGATTCTAGACTATATATTTGAACAATTTTTTTTTTCTCCCTTTTTGGCAAGGATTTAATTTGAAGGAACAAAAAAAACTCAAACTGGGCGAGGAGAAGGAGGAATTAGATGAAGAAACATTGGAAACGGAATTCTAAACCACTATCTGCCTCTGACATGAAGACCCACAAATCTTTATCATTGGTTGTCCCCAAAGGAGAAGCGTTGGTCAAGATTTTATTTCATAATTTCACCCTCCATGATGAAGAATTATTATCTTTTCAATGTCCTTGCACTTTTGCAATCTCCATAGATGTAGTTTGCCTACTTCTAGAACAAAACTCATGAGTACCACAGCAATAGTAATTTGTTAGGGACTGAACTCTATTGTCCTTCATTTTCCAAGAAAGACAAGTCATAATATCCCTTTCTTATTGCATGGTAGCAATTTGAAGCTTTCTTGAATTAAGAGAATTAAATGGTATACAGGTAAGATTGCGAAACCCCATAGTTGTTGGGTTTCTAAGTTCCTTCTCATGTCATTTTTTATTCAGTTTATACTTGTGATCTGTGCAACCCTGTTTTCCAGCACTCAACACAATTTCGTACATGTCCTTTATAATGTGTTGGCCAAGATTTAACAGAAAAAAAAATGTTGCCTTATTAATTAGTTGCTTTTTTTAAAAAATAAAATAAAATAATATTTAAGATGGAAACTAGTTATCCCATGGTAGCTTCCTTGAATTTATTATATAGTCCTATTTGTTGGGCCATGCAGATGAGTAAGATTTGTGTTACCTTAAGGATTTCAAGCGTGTATCCCAAAAAAAAAGGATTTAAAGCGAGAACAGTACATTTAAGACAATAAAATGTTCTTTTGAAGCAAAGGGGACCATAATCCAGCATGCAACACATTGTTTATCGATTCTAATTTATGGGATTTTCGGCATTTGAGTTATATAATTTAGTAAGAAGTAAGATTTAGAGCAACACCACCCCTGTGTACTGTTTTTTGGGATCTTCTCATCCCCTTACGCGGAATGGGGTAAGAGAGCTCTTATTTTCTCTCTTTTGCTGGTTCCCAAGATGCATGTGGTTAGGGGAGATCTTCTTGTCTTCTAATTTGAGTTTTCTTTTTAGCTTTTACTAAAGGAACCAAAGCATGGCATGCAGCATGTGGCCCCATTGCATAATTACCTTGTATGTCCTTAATTTTCAATTGCAAAAGTGTACACCTAGAGTCCTAGCAGTGATTGTGAATCATTTATACCTCTTATGTTAATCTCGAAAATTGTGTAAATATAATTAGTACTATACAATTAAAAGATATTATTCTATTATTATTAATAATATTATCATTGTTCTTATTTATTATTTTTTTTATATGATTTGGCATTTTGTGTGTTACTGTTGATTCAAGTACCCTTTTGCTGTGAAATAATGGGAATCGCAGTTTATGCCTTGAGCATATCAATCTCATAAAACAAGAACCTAATGTTTCACAAACTAATATTTTTTTAATCCAATAATTTTTACTAATTATTTCGCATCTCTCTCATTAATAGTCCTAGTAATCCGTGTACTAGTTTTATAGGTTTTATAATAATGGAGTGTTCTGTTCGTTTGGGCTTTGTCGAAGCATTCTTCCGCGTTAACATCTAAGCAATGTCCCCATAACGTTTGCTAAATGACAAAATCTACATTCCAATTAGATTTTAGCTCTGCGCAGCTTGAAATTTATGTTTCTACTTTCACTTTCTATATATCCAAACTTGCACTTAAATCAATGAATATATATATAAAAAAAACTCCATTATTCTTAAGTGTGAGTTATTAATGGGGATAATAACTAGCATAAGGTGGCCCTCAAAATAATACAATTCTTTGTGATTATAAATAGACAGCTCACGTTATTTTAGTAAACCTAACCTACTGTTTTCTGAACTATTTTGCTTCTCTGCCAAAAATTAGAGAATATTTTTAAAATCCCAAGTAAATGCTTAAGATCTATGGGCACTGGCAAGGCACAGTATTTTTGCAATAATAAGAAAAAATGCACTAAATTAATCCTGAATGTCTCCTAATTAGGCACTCATGCCAAAGCACTTGAGCTGGCTAATGTCTGCCCTTGTTTAATTAGACCTTGTCGGTCTGTCATGTACCAAATAGCAAGGGACTTTTTTAGCATGATTGCCAAAATTGTGTGTCTCACGAGCATGCCACCTCTCTCCATTAAACTTTGCCTTAGGATCAGTATCTCAGTGTGTCAGTTCTGCAGAGAGATCTCAATCCCATATTACCAATTATTTCGTAACAAATATCAAATCATATTAGTTAAGTTGACACGTAAAAATTGAGCAGAATATGTATTTGACGAGAATAGATTTTTTCGTCTAAAAAAATAATTATGTGATCATGTTATTTGATCACAATCATTTATTGATGATGAGATAAGAGAGAGAAAAGTGTATAATTTTTAAATGAGTAATTGTGATTAAATAATATGATCATATGACCACTTTTTCACATGAGAAGATCTATTTCCGTATTTGATCCTTTTCAATATTATTTTTGAAATAGATTTAAAGACTTAATTCTTAATCTGGCCGGAACAAAATTATCTCCTATAAAAAATATTTGAAATTTATCCAATTTTTTTATCTCATAATATATATAATATTTAAAATAACTATTTATAAAGGGAAAATAGTTTATCCTTTTAAATGACACAACTGATATCCTTTCACTCTCACAAAGAAGTGAGACCCACACATTTATTTTTTTTGTCAACTCTCTCCTTTTTTATCTATCTCTTTCTCTCTCTTAAAATGACACAACTTTACATCTTTTAAAATGAGACACACTTTTCTCATTTATAAAATGCTTGTATGTTTTATGTGATTAAGCCATTTTCATTGGCAAGGAAGGAGTGAAGAAGATTAGACATAATCAAATATATAATATGTTATTAACCCATTTGTCTTTAAATTTTTTATTTTCATTTTGTGAATTAGAATAAGAACAGGAATTTTAATGTAATGGATAGAGGTAGCTATAGAAAATATAAGGGCAAGATGGTATATATACTCAAAGCTTTGCTCAACCTCAACAGCACCTAATGTTTGAAATGGGGGTGTATATTAAGAGATAGGACCAATTTTTGAAAAGACCTGTCCCATATTATTTTCTCACAATTAACTTCTCGTCTTCACTAATTAAATTTTCATGTGATGTGCTGATGTAGAGGTTGAGAGTGACCCTAAAATGCTTACTCAAAACTTTGTTGGCTTTTCTCATTCTCTTTCTCTCTTAGTGAGAGGCAGTATCACATGGGAGTACCAATCATGAAGGAAACAAATGAGACAATGGTAGAGGATTTGGTGGAGCCACATTAATGCACAACTCATTTGTAGTTTTCCTATCCGTCAACTCTATAGTATAAGGTTCTTAGAACAAATGTGGAACTCATTCTCTTATTTTTTCATTTTTTTTTTTTTTAGGGTCTAAAATATCTAAAATTCAATTCTCATTCAATAAACAAACATTTGAATTTTTTTATTTTTTATTTTTTATTTTTTTGTTTTGAATACTCGTTTACTAGCTGGAAAAAAAAAAAAACTCACAAAATGGCACTGCCTGAGGGAGATGGCAGCTTAAAATTAACTTTGTTGGTGACACTGGTGACAAACCCAGCTGTGATATATTCTATATTCATTTTAAAAAAACAAAAAAATTATGTAGTTATAGGCCAATCAATCACCGGCTTTCACACCAGAGTTGGGCAACGGCCGGGGACAAGGGAAAATGCAAAATATGAAGGATTATCATACACACGTTAAATAGACTTAGACGACAAATCTATATAATAAGGATATCTGACATCACATCTTAATTTAAAATTTTAAAAAATTAGATTTATGAATTATTTTATTTATATGTATTATTAAATTCATTACTTTCTGATGCGAAACTTTATCATTCACAATTTCACACTTGAATTTTCAATATTTATTCCATTTTATTTTATACTTAATACGAGGAACAAGTACGAAATGAGATTATAATTATATTAACTAAAATAATTTATTTTTTTAATTACCTAAATCATAAATCCATTTTCTTAAAAGGGGATTAAAAATTCTTGTCTTAGTATAGAATGAAGATTGTTACATATATATGCGTTTGCGTTAATTTTCCTTTTGTCCAACTGGGTTGAGAATAATTGTGTACATGCGATTTGAGCTAATAGAAACTACCCTGAAACAATTCAACATACAATGGGATGTGAATCAAATTTTTTTTTTAATTGGTACAAATTTTGCAAATTTCATTGCATAAAACAAATTTAGACTACTGAATTCATAAAAATAAATATAGGAAGTATCTATAAATAATAAGTTGGTCAAATTGTTATTAGCTAATCAATCTGCAAATGCGTAATGCGTAATGCGTTAACCTCCTCCTATAGGATATGCATGAAGGAATTTCTCAATCTATGGGACAACCATTTCTAATTATTCTAATAATATTCTGCCTATATTCTTACGCTTCCTGTCTCATTAATTTTTTTCTTTTTGATAAGTTAGACACTTTCAACCAAAATTTCCGATGCCCAATAGTCCAATTATCCAATCAAATCTCTAGACCCATTAGCACGCCCCAAAGCTCAGCCACAAACATATTACAAACACCAAGATTTTGAACGAAGGTTTGGTTTTAGTCATTTTAACCAAACATTTATACCATTCTTATCAAAGTATCCTTTCATCCCCATCTTCTAGGCCGGAAAATGTCCCTTCCGCTATGATTGATTATATGGAAAAATCCACTTCAATTGTTAAATCACTACTAATAATTACATATGAATCATCCAACATCACTAATAGTAAAAAATATTAATGTTTCTCGTTATTGATAATAATAAAAAACGATTAATATTTTTCATGATGTAGAAGATAACACAAAATGTGTTGAACCCATATGAGAAGAAGAGAGAAAAAGAAAATATGAAACTCATATATTTTTATATATGTATACGGAATAAAATTATTTTATAATATGAGAAATATTAATCCCTAATAAAAACATGTTAGTTTCATATACTAACATTTTAAATAAACTCCATAAATTATTTTTTAATGGGTTTTACGCGTTTTTATTTTATTTTATATTTTTGGCTCTCTTCCTGGATTAGTAAACCTAAAAGTAATGAACAACTACGTTTTTACTTTTGGTCTAACTAGTTTTTCCCATAATCAAATATGTTACCTTGCATACAATTTAATTTATGTGGAATATTGAAACTCCATTTTATTTCCATCAGTTCTTCAAATTTTCTACTAATTTAAATATAAAAATTTGATTACAGATAACTTCCAATTTTCTTATCAAGTTCATTTATCTCTAATTTCAATTAAAACAATAATATCATGCCAAAGTTGTCTTATCGACCAAATAATTTTCTAAAACTTTTCTATATATCAATAGTTTTCTCTCATCTTTGTATTCTACAATAAATGATTAAGACAGTTGAAAAGCTATATAAGAAATTTTGATTCTATAAGGCAAAGAAAAAAGAAAAAGTGAACCCATAAAAAAATAGAAATATTAAAAAAAAAACTATTATCCAGCCAATGATGATGTATTTTAGTTTATTAAAATCGTATTTTGAAATTACGAGGTAGAATTATATTACACCACAATTATCTTTTTCTTTTCTTTTTTGATACATGCACCACAATTATCAACTCGAGGTGCAAATTTAGTACTCGAAAGCTATGATGCACGGACACGGACACGAGACACGATATGACACGTCGACACGTTAATTTTAAAAAATGTCATATTTCGACACATTGGGACACGTTTTGATATTAAATAAATTTTTTAATATATATAATATAATTTATATTTAATACATATAAGAGTCTCTAATAAGTCATATAACCAATCAAATATTTAAATTTCATAACATAAATATAAATATAAATAATTTTTCGTACTTTGTTAATTTTTCATGTCAAATTTCATAACAGAAAAAAATTAATTTATAAATTATTTCTTTTATATTTAGTTAACAAAATAAAATTAAGATTTAAAAAAAAAGTGTCCGAGCGTGTCCGAGTGTTGACCGCGTGTCGAAAAAAGTTGACTGCATGTCGAAGAGTTGACCGCGTGTCCCCAAATGTTGATTGCGTGTCGGACGCGTGTCGGAGCGTGTTTGTGTCAGACACATGTCCGACACGCAAATTTTCCAAAAAGGAGCGTGTCCGTGCTATATAGCTCGAAAGTTGAAATAATTAGTATAGAATCCTTTATTAGTTCGGTATATTTAAAAAGAATCAATTTTTTTGAAAAAAAAAATCAAGAGAATATTTCTTATCTAAATTTACATCCAAAATTTATTTAAATAATAAGTGCATTTTTCAGATAATTAATTAATTTGCACAATTTATTTAGAGATAGCAACTTTGTTACTTTCGAGAATCAAAATTAATTTTGGGATTTACAATCAAACACGTCCATTTAACCTCCGAAATTATTATGGAGTTTTGAAATTAATAATTTAATATCAACCACCGACTGTAATTTTAAAGTACTAAAATGAATTATCTAACAAATATGTGATTCATTTTGGGATTGCCTCTGTAAAAATGATTACAAAAAGGTGAAGAACTTCAAATAAAAAAAATTACACTCTTTAAAATATAACCTCCAAATATAAAGTTATTTTCTCAATACCTAAAGAAAAAATAATTTTATTTTGCCAACTGAATATTATTTAAAATTTGTGTAATGTCAGGTCCAAGGCTTTGGGCCAGAAAGTCCACCAGGCCACAAAAAGAAGCAGTAAGATGTCCTGGACTTCACAGTAGTGTTTCTTCATTTGAGGTCGAATCAAATAAGTTCCTGGAACCCGGTTACGATTGCCTTGCTTCTCACCAGATTGTCTCTGACTTTCAGCAAGAAGACCACTAGAATAGTAATAATATAAAATAACATGCAATTGAACATGGTTTTGAATTTTTGATGAGGGAATTATAATAGCGAAGTAGCACACTCTGCTCTCGACAGAGTGCCTCATAAGTATTGATAAGATACCATAATTTTTTTTAAAAAAAAAAATGCTGGACATTTACATGAAAAATTTGATATTCTTCATATATTCAAGACGGAACAAGTTACAACATTTTCAGAATTCAGAACAACTAGTAGTCAACCTCAAAGTCAAAGGCATATGAAGAATATTCATCCAAAGATATATCAGGAATAATTTTCTTAATATTGTAACTTCGCACTTGCATTATGAAATATTGACATTCTAAACTTAATATGAAGACAGTTAAAGATAGCAAAAAAAAAAAAATTTATATACTAGAGAAGTTAGTATATTCAGGAATAAAAGTGGTTA
Source organism: Gastrolobium bilobum (assembly GCF_033153095.1). NCBI lineage: Eukaryota > Viridiplantae > Streptophyta > Magnoliopsida > Fabales > Fabaceae > Gastrolobium > Gastrolobium bilobum. The sequence continues at coordinate 280,699 of NW_026899533.1, forward strand.
TCACCTTGATTGTCTAACTATTTGTTAAGCCAGGCTAAACTGCCATTAATCCCTTTAAAAATGCAACAGATAACTAAGAGATGATGGCAAATAAGGTGGAGTAAAATCAAACAGACTAGTCAGAGACGTGCACGTCCTAAATGTCAACCTCAACATCATAAAGCAAACTTCTCAGCCTTTCAAAACCAGGGTAATGAACTCCGGATTCCACATAGGTAAAACATCAAATATGAGATGTAGAGGGACACCGATGACACTTTGAAATAAGGATAAGTATGAGATTCGCCCACTAGAAAAATAAGTACAACATACCCATAAAGAACATAAAATCTATTGTTATATACGTATCATTACTCAGAATTGGGAAATATATGCTTAAAACGTGTATTCCACCTAGCCCATGGCGTCTGGTAGAGGAGAATTTTTTTTTCTCCGGAAATCTCGATTTCAAAAATATGATTTTTACCTCCAGTTTACAATAATATCTGAAAATTTAAAATTTAAAAAAATTCAATTTCCCGGAAATCTTAGAAAAAGTCACGTACCAAACGGCCCGTAAGGGTATTCCTGCATAACCATACCTTGTGTCATTTTTGCTTAATGGGGCCACGTTCTTCCAAGAGCCATTTGGACCTTATGCTAATTGATCATTGCTGAGCAGTGATGCACTAGTCATAAACCAATGGCAACTTCCATATGTAAGCTTGCAACCACAAAAAGAAAAACATGTTCACTTTACTTGTAAAGTAGTACATGCACAAGTACTGGAACAGTATTGTTCAAAGCAGCAATGTCAGGTAGTAGATGGATTGAAGGGATAATCCAATTGATCAATCAATAACACAAATTGCAAAATAAATGAGCTATTACTAATAATTTGAAAGAAAGTGAAAGCTTTCCATGGTTAAGTTCAACATCAGAAACTAAACCCTTTTCAGCTTGCAATTTCTACTGCAGTTGTCACCTATTGGTCTTGATGTTTTCTATTTTAGTTTCCTACCCCGCGGGTAAAACTGCTGCTTGTTTCCACCTTGAGACAACTTAAGTTACTATTAGTTTATATATGTGAACATCAGCTTTTCAGTATTATACAAAATACCAATAATAATTATGTCTATCGCAAGGTTCTTCTACCCCATTATACTTAAATTAACATTCCAAAGTTGTGCACTCATAACATTTTAACCATTAACTAGGCTTCAGCATGTTAAACATCTAAGGCGTAGCCTGGGCGAATGAAATAGCAGTGATCATTTGCAAGACATTGATATTGAGACATGCATCAGCATGCAAAAGATATCATAATTGAATAAGCTGAGGTGAAAGTTTGAGGAATCCAATTAGACATTCGAATATCAGGTCACCCCATGGTAGCCACAGGACTCTGAGCATGCATCCTTCCGCAGAACAGATATCTGAGGCTCACAGGTGGCCTGAAATGGAAGAATGCAAGAACTCCACAAGTCTATGGAAGCATTGGCTCACGGAGAGCCGTACTAGAAAAGCCATCCCTTGTCTAGAGCAAGAGAAAGGCGGCAAGCACCAATATCATCTGGAGACATCTGAAAGCAACAGCTATATGCCTCCTATTCAGCCCTGGAAAATGCAGGGGAAGCATCACTAGTATCTGCAAATGACATTGTTTATACTTCCAAATTATGGAGTAGCAGAGACAATAAGTATTACACAAGGTTCGTCTCATATTTTGTTTGTATGTACAAACTTAAAAAGCAAACAAAAACTTCTTTCTAGTTAAAGAGCACTGATATCAATGCAAAACAAATATTTTAAACTCAACTTGGCATGAAATATATAGAAAATACATGAACATAAGTCCCATAAAGCATATAGTCATTGAGCCTCAATGATAAATCAACATTTCTAATATACCACTTAATTTCAAATATCAGTAGACAGATCATGCCTGCCAATTGTCTGCAAAATCTAGAATGTGTAAGATTCCAGAAAGATCCTGGCGAAGTATGTCTACCAGAACAAGCCCAACAGGAATTAAGAGGATAAATGAACAGATTAACAAGAGATCAGAAATGATCACTTATTCACGAAGTTTAGCATATACATTCACATAAAACTATATCACTAAGTCGTAGAACATAAATGAAGGACGAAAATATTCCATCTTTCTTCTTACAGTTGAATGAGGCTAAGAACAAACTGCTAGGAAACTCTATCCGAGGAAAATGTATTTAATTGAAGAGAAAAAAAAAAGTTCCTGTCATCTGAAAGGAATACTGTTTTCAGAAGAAATCAAGTTTCTTAGCTCCATTAAGTGTTCATCATTTGATATGTGGAGCGAAAGACGGAGGTTTGTTATTAATGCTTCTTGTTCCCAACTTAAGGGTCCTGATGCATGCAATGCCTCAATTGTACTACGATAGGCATGCAACTCTAACCTATGAATTTCTGCTGCCAATTCTTCTTGTGTAGGAGGGGAAAAGTTCACTTCCTCATATCCCCTCTGGCAGACAGATTCAGCATCACTACACGGATTGTCTACATCTTCCAAAGGGCCTGCATATACAGGAAATTCCAATTTATAGGAATTCCTGCTAGTGATACTACAACTACCAACAGAGCATGTAACACTATCAGCATGATTTGATTCAAAGTTTTCTCCAAATGAATAACCAACAGCGCCATTTTGTTTCCTCCTCACTATGTCCATATCAGAAATCCCAGTTTTTCTGTTGTTTACAGAAGCAGGTACACATTCTTCAGCAGGAACGTCTCTTCGAAAACTGACACCTTGTACCTGTTTGAGCAGTGTGAGTGGATTTCTAACTGTTGCTTTTTGACATCTTCCTTCAATCTCAATTGCTCTAAACTTTGGGGGAGGTTCAGCATATGTCTCAATTTGTGAATGGCTTCCTCGTTTCAATCTTTTAAAAGAAACAAGATGGGGTTCAAGAATATTCCATTCTTTCTTTTCAGGATGATAATCACTGGAAACTGACAGTTTCATCTTTATAGCTGACTTCTGAAGTTGGGCACTAGGAATTAAATTCTGCCTTGAAATGAGTGTATTGTCACGGTTTCCATTCTCGCAGCTAGCCGAACCCTGAAGATGGGAAAAGAATAAATAACTATTCAACCATAAAACAGCATGGAGGATCCAGAAACAATAATACAAAGAAAACTCATGAAAGCTAAGTAGAATAAAATGAAAAGGGAACTGAAGAAAATTTGAAAGTAAGAAACTGGCAATATTGAAAGCCTGACAAGATAAACAAACTAAGTAAATTCCCAATTTTTTAAATTTTGATTAGTTGGTTTTAGAAAACAGAATATATTGAATAAATGAAATTTCAAAAGCTCTATCAAAACCAACTTAACACAATATGTGTAACCACATCCACATCTGCACAGCCAATAACACTTGGCAATGGCTAAGTAATGCCAAAGCAGTAACCAATTGGCTAAACAGAAAGAAAGAACGAAACAAGAATTGCGAGAAAACACTCTTCTCTTTTCTTAATTTTATTTAACCAAAAATAACCTAATAATAATAGTGTTCTCCAAGTCTTAAATAGGCAAAATAAAATAACAAAAAAGTAAAGGACTATAATCATGCGCAATCAAAGGAAATAACGCACAATAAACGCACACTCAAACATAATCTAAAAATAACAAAAAGGAAAATAATTAACAATTATTGAAAAGCCCTAAACTATGGAATAAATTATAGAAAATCCCAATCCAAGTCAGTCACCCAGATGCATCACTAAGGAAGAAGAAAGAAACAAAAAGATTCAGAAGAAAAAATAAAGGTACCTTTCCAACCACAATCCATTTGTCATCTTGCCAAGACTGTCTCACCCGGATGTCAGATTTGCTCACTTGAAATTCCAAAGAAGATCCAAGTAGCCTTACCAAAATGTGCTTTTTCCCCAAAACCTTCAAAACTGTAGCCATCCTCCAAGAGAAATTCTGGAAGACCTCTACAACATCACTTGGACTCCAATTCTCTGCGAGTTCAAGTGCAGGCGGACATGGCCTTATGGCTTTCCTGGAAACCCGCTCCACAATTGCCTCACCAGCAGCACCTTGATATCCATCATATCTAATAGTGTAGTTGTGGCCATTACCATAGACGATCTCTGCACATCGCCAGGAGCCAGAAGGCACCTCAGCTTTGCTCAGTACTTCCACCTTAGTCCCTTTCTTGAATCTCATAATTGCTAATATATTGCAGTGAAATTTCAACCCGAACACCTGCAGTTCAATAATAAATCAAAATAAAGAACAAGACAAAGTTTATAATTTTTGTGCAGATAGTTGTCAGCTACACAGAATTCAGGCCCATTGGACATGGAATGGATGACGATAGCAATCAATAGATAGACAAATAAACAGAAGAGAAACCAGATAACAGGTAAAGGTGATAACAAAAACATTATTCTGGAGCTCGTACATTGAATTAATTTAGATCTTGACCAAAAACAACAACAACTAGTTTTGAGGCCATCATAAAGTGGGAAACTTTGATCAGAAAAAAAAAAAAAAAAACAAGCAGAGAACCTTACAAAGTTAAATACAGAACTCGTTGCAAGTTTATGTTCAAAATAGACGACGAATAAATAACAGTATAATTTAAAACAAAATAAAATAAAATAACGAAAAGATACACACGCACGAACGCAAACACAAACCAACCAATCAGTCATGACAAAGTGCTATTGATCAGAACAAGAACAAATGCCATTAAACCGATTTAACCTCATTTGAATGCTTACCCCGATCGACTAGTGCTTTACGTCAGTGATTTGCTGAGTTTCAAGGTTCTTTCTTTCTGTTATTTTGGTCTCTCTTTTTTTCTCTCTCTATATTTTATTTTTCGAAGATATTATAAGGAAAAAAAAAAAAACTAATTATTACTGAATCAGGTAATAACAAAAAACAGATAGGAAAATTCTGTTTATGTTTCCTCCATTTTCTCAGCAACCAAACAAAGAGCAAAAGAACCAACAAATCGTGCAGAAATTTGAAATTGAAAGTTCATTGATAAAATTAAAAAGAAAAAAAGAAACAATAATTCAATAATTAAGCGGAGGAATGAATAACAGAGAAACTGAATTAGTACATGAAACGGCAGCGTGAGAAGATGGAATTTGTAAGAAAGGAAGAGAAGAAAAATCACTGACCTTGTTCCGATTCAGAAGACGATCTTTTCGTCTCTGTGATTTTCACTCTCTCCTTGTTATTGTGATTGCTTGCGGTTGTTGTATAATTATTTACTTTTTTTCTTCCTTTTTTGTTTTTATTTGCATAATTATCATACTCATTGTGTGTTTCCTATAAATTTATTTAAAATGGAATTAATTATATTTTTAATCTACAAAGCTGAATTTTCATTGCCAAGCTGGCCAACTTCCCAAGAATAGATTGTTGAGGTGGGAATTATCTGTTACAATCTTATTGTAAACATTCCTTGTGTCATGTGTCCTCCCTCTTTTTCTTGGTTGTGTAGCTCAAAAAATAGAGATATTCATAAATATATATTTAAAATGGGTGCATCAGATATCTTTTTACATGATATTCCATGACTGATTTTTAACTATATATTTTCGATAGTACATAATTATATATTAGAATTATTTTTTTTAAATATATATTTTCAGAAATATATAACTAAAAAATGATTATAAGAAAATATAAGTAAATTTTTATAAAACTTTTTTCTCTTGTTTACTTTTCTAACTTTCAAATTTGAATTTCAAAAGAATACCGAACTCGCTCTATCTTTATCTCCATCTCTTTTACTCTATTAATATCCTCTATTTTTGGTTAAAAAAGGAAGGAATCCTTCATTTAAATTTATTAATGGAGATTTTAAAGCGCTAAAAAAAGTAAAAATAAAAGTTGTAAATTCAGATATGATAAGAGGATCAGGGGGATTCTTAATCTCATCATTATTTGAGGGGGTTATTTTTACATGAATGTTGTGAGTATAGTTTGACCAAAGATTCAAAAAAAATATAAAAATAGTTATTATTTAGCTGTTCAAAAAAAGAAAAAAAAAATCAAACATGATAACCTTTCCTTGTCATATAAGAGTATTTTAGGCATGAAATTAGTTGCTACTAAGCCAATATCTTTATTGATATATAGGAGTAAGTGTATATTTGTTTTAGTTTATTTCAAAAAAAAATATATTTTAAGCTCTCTTTAAAAACAGTTGAGGTAAAGAAATAATTAATTTTGTTATCAAAAAAAAAAAAAAAAAAAGAAATAATTAATTTAGTGCATTAAAAATCAGAGTTTAAACTGGATTACGATAAAATATGCACCTCATAAACTGAATTTTGAGAATAACACCAGTGAAAAACAAAACAAATTAAACAAAGAAAAAAAAACATTTTATAAAGAGACGAATAATTTAACTCTTAAATAAATTAGAGAAATATTATATTTATGGGATAGGATATTGTGACACACAAATAATACTACGCACAATGTTACGACCATATCTTAACCGTTGATTTCCGTCAATCAACGGTTATCATTTTTCAAATCAAACTCATTAATTAATTATTAATTCGCAATAAATGATAACCATTGATTGGCGGAAATCAACGGTTAAGATGTGATCGTAATATTGTGTGTAACATTATTTGTGTGTCACAATATCCTATCCCTATATTTATAACCTATTTTCGTTTACAACCATATCTTAACAGTTGATTTTCGTCAATCAACAATTATTATTTATTACGAATGAATAATTAATTAATGAATTTAATTTGAGAAAATAATAATCATTGATTGACGAAAATCAAATCAACAGTTAAGATATGATTATAAGAAGTTATAAATAAAAATAAATTATAAGTGTAACCTTCCTCAATAAATTATACCTAATTATATGAAAGTCATAAAGCCCATATTTGTGGGGTTTGCTGCAAGTTCATGCTCAATATTTGGCATTGAAAGCTATCATCTCCACAATAATGGAATCATTCGTTTATTTATTTTAGTATTATAAATATTTAACAGTATTTGAGTTAATTTATATTAAAGTTTCGATTAGTCTTTCAACCTGCTATTTCTTGTAAGTCATTTAAAATTCAAACGCTCCCAATAGTCCAACAAGCCTGATACATTTTTTATTTACGTATTCTAATATCTATACTAATCCAATTCTACATCTTTCTTACAATTTATTTACTGTTCTAAGTATTTCATTCGTTTGGTTTCGTTTGAATTGGTATATAAATAAACGGTTTTATTAATCGATAAGTTATCTCATGTCATAGAGACAAACATGTGGGCTCTACCACCTGAAAATAGGCAAAAAAATTAAAATATTACACTTTTAATAATTAATTATGAATTGGTAGCAGTTGGAAACTATTTTCGAATTTATTGCAGTCATTCACGTCCAAATTAGGCGTGACTCGTCTGGTGTTGACACGTGGCACAAAAAATTAATAGTTTAATCGTAAAATTTTATAAAGCCATAACTTTTGACTCGGGTATCCGAATGAGGTAATTCTTTTTTTGATTCCACATAAATTTTTGAGATCTACGCAATGACATCTTATTTGATATATTTTATCTCTCACAAACACAATTCAAATTTACAACAATAATACTATAAAGATGGCACTAAAGTGGATTAACTCATCTATAAATAAGTTGGCACCAAATTTCCTATTAAATACAAAACGCAATCAGCTCCTATTAAATACAAAACGCAATCAACTCCTTTAACATTAAATTCAAAATTCAAATAACCACCAGCAAATTTATTTGAATTGACGACAATCTGTAACCAACTCATAAAAGTACAACGCAATCAGCTCCTATTAAATACAAAACACAATGAACTCCTGTTAAATACAAAATGCAATCAACTTATTGCAGGTTATTTGAATTTTGAATTTTAAATTTAATGTTATAGTACCATTATTGGGCGTGAATGAGTACAATATATTCGTAATTAGGTTCAAAACGGCAACTTATTCGCAATTATTTATTAAAAAAGCAATATTTTAATTTTTTTTGCTTCTACCAAGTGTTTGAAAAAAAATAGTGTACAAGGTTATTTATTTAATTATTAAAATATATACAAATTTATATAATATTCTACCAAGTGTTTAGAGTATTTATTTAATTATTTTCTTTATTAATAAAGATTTTTAAAATTGATTTTTGAGTTTAAATCACAAATTAAATCTTTATTTTTTTTCTTATTAATAATAATTTTTAAATTTTTTTTTGGTAATACACTATATAATACAATTAGTGCAAGTTTAAATTATGTTTGTGAGAGATAAAATATATCAAATGAGATGTCATTGCGTAGATCTCGAAAAGTTATGTGGAATCAAAAAAAGAATTACCTCATTCGGATACCCGAGTCAAAAGTTATGGCTTTCCAAAGTTTTACAGTTCATAAGTTGACTTTTTTTTGTCACGTGTCAACACCAGATGATTCACGCCTAAATTAGGCGTGAATGCCTTGGGAGTCACGCCTATTTTGGGCGTGATTAGTCACGCCTATTTTGGACGTAAATGACTGCAATAAATTCGAAAATAGTTTCCAAACTGCTACCAATTCGTAATTAATTATTAAAAGTATAATATTTTAATTTTTTTGCCCCTGAAAATATAAAAAGAAAAGAAAAGAAAAATATAGCATAGTTATCGAAAGATGTGTAGAAGGAAAAACTTATCTCATGTAGCATGAGAATAGTTTTTCCCATAAATAAAAGAGTGAAATAGAACGTCACCATTGACGAGTTATATTAGTTTATATTTCTCAAAATTTATTTGAAATGAAATGAAATGTGTTAGAGTGTATTTCTTACCAGTTCTATCACTTTTTCAATAATGACATAGAAATTTTACTGTATTTTATCATACAACATTTAGATAATAATATGATAATTTTATTCAATTTCATTTCATTTTTTCCTTTCTATTCTATACCATTTCTTCTCATTTAAATTCACCTAGTATTGTATTTTTTAAATATACCAATTTTTTAAGAGCTGAGGTCCTATACTCAGGCCATCTTTAATTTATATCCTTTTTAGTCAATTTACCTTTTATCGCTATCGTAAATTCTCTCAAAGTAGACCAACAGTTCTTCACAAAATATGTATAAATCTACAATAATAGTTTAGTATAAGTGTATAACTGTGTTTTTCATTTTTTTTTCTGGTGATACAGTAAAAATAGTTATCCTAATTGTTTTTAGGGTAACTGTTATTAAGTGCTATTTTCGGCACGCCCAATCTATTCTAAGCTCAAAACATATTTTAAAATTTAAATTTATTTAAGAAATTATAAAAATATTACATTGTGGAGAGTAATTATTTACAATTTATTAAGAATTCATGCTCTAAGCTTATAATGAAAAATAATCATTATATAAAAAAAAATTCTTTTATGATTTACAATTTTTTGTTACTTGATGGACAATATCAGGGAAAAGGGAAAACTGTATGTTATGATATAAGTTAAATTGCAATATGGTACCCCAAATAATACCTAACCAGCCATCTTCTTTTTTGCTTAGCAGAAAAAAAGAAAAAGAAAAAACGACATTGCATTTACTATTTGATGAAAACGTGGTCAATTTAGATGGCATATAGAATGGAAGAAAAGAGATAAAAAAATTCACCAGCAGCTATGACTCGAGGCTTTTAGCAACCAACGCTCGCAGATTTCATAGTGTCAACACGCATTCATAGTCAAATATAATGAGCATAAACATTTTAGGAAAATGTTTCTTCTGATGCATACACAAATTAATAATGAGTAAAATTATTACCAAAAACAAAAAATAATAATGAGTAAAATGTTGACTAATAATGTGTATTGATTGTACCAAAGAATAATTAATCGATATATACTATCCACCAATAGTTTACGCATTATTAACAGGTATGGAAGGCATAGAATCTCGAGTACAGAAATAACAAAACTAAATAATTTATGGGAAAAGTATATGTCATCTTAAAGGATGTAAAGTTGTGTTATTTTAAGAGAGAAAAAGAGATAGATAAAGGATGAGAGAGTTGACAAAAAAATAAAGGTATAGGTCTCATATCTTTGTGAGAGTGAAATGATATAACTTGTGTCATTTAAAAGAATAAACATTTTTCCCATAATTTATATGTTATTTTAAGCTCATTGTTAAGCACTTTCTAAGGCATTTGAGCTCTATATATATGGGGTTGCATTTTCTCATGCAACATGAGAGGAGCTTTTCTACTACACATACAACCAAGTGGGCCCATTAATTTAAAAAAAAAAAGAAAAAGATAAAAAATATTAACACGAAAATCGAGCTCTCACTAACATGAGAGGAACTTTGTTCCTACCACATGAGATTTATTTATCCCTATATATATATAAAGTGGATCAACAATGACTGCACCTAAAAATTGGTGTAGTTACACTATGTACTACGAGTAGTACATATTGTATTTCAGAAATTAAATATTTAAACAGGCTGTAGATTATTTCTAAAGAGAAAAAAAACCATGTACTATCCGTAGTACATAATTATAATTTTTTGACATTACCAAACCTTATATACAGTGACATTATACATTATTTTCCATATATATAGGGTTCATTTTTTCTGCAATCACTGCAGATAAGTTTTCTGCAGTAAGTCCAATACAACGTCATTTTGGGGTGGAAATCATGGAATTTTTGTAATTTTAATTTATTTCAGGGTTATTATAGTCTTTATAATTATTTTTTTAATCTTTCAATCTCAAAACGACGTCGTTTTGGTAATAAAAGCTGATAACTTATCTGCATTAACTGCAGAAATATTTTTCTGATATATATATATATGATAAAATCATTTCTACAGCCACTTTATGTACAACAATGACAAATGTATGATTATGATTTCCCACATTTACTACTTTCTTCTTTTGTATGGTTATGATTCTCCACATTTAATACTTTCACGTGTATATATGGCATGTATTTGACTATTGCACGTACAGCAGCTGCAGAAATGTAAAGCCCTATATATATATGGGTTCGCTTTTTCTGCAGTTAATGTAGATAAGTTATCTGCAGTAAACCCAATATGACGTCGTTTTGGGACGAAAATCATGGTATTTTTGTAATTTTAATTTATTTTAGGGTTATAATTGTCTTTATATTTATAATTTTTTAAGATTTCAATACCAAAACGACGTCGTTTTGGAAATAAATGCAGATAATTTATTTGCAGTAACTGCAAAAACATTTTTCCCTATATATATATATATATATATATATATATATGGAAAATATTTCTCCGACAATTTGAGATAAGTTTATCTCCGGCCACTCCAAAACTATGTCGTTTTTTTATTTATTTTCTTATATTAATTGATTTACCTTTGAATGGTTATGATTCCCTTTTTCTCTCTCTTCCTTTATCACCATTGATCCATCTTTGTATGGTTATAATTTAGTAGTCGGAGATAAAATTATCTCAAACAGTTTGAGAAACGATAAGCCCATATATATATAGGTAAAATCATTTCTGCAGCCGCTTTACGTACAACAACGATAGATGTATGGTTATGATTCCCCACATTTAATGCTTTCATCCTTTGTATGGTTATGATTCCCCACATTTAATGCTTTTAAATATATGTGTGGCAAGTATTTGATTGTTGCACGTACAGCAGCTGCAGAAATGTAAACCCCATATATATATATATGGTAAAATAATTTTTGCAGCCGCTTTACGTACAACGACAGGTGTATGGTTATGATTCCCCACATTTAATGCTTTCATATTTTGTATGGTTATGATTCTCCGCATTTAATGCTTTCACATATATATATAGCAAGTATGTGATTGTCGCACGTACAGGAGAATTATATATTTAAAAGCATATAATGTGGGGAATCATAACCATACACCTGTCGTTGTTGTACGTAAAGCGGCTGCAGAATTGATTTTACCATATAATAAAAAATATGGTTGTCATGCACACCACCCTATGTTGTAGGAAAAATGATTGTGTAATGTTATAGAGATTCATTATGCGCGCCGTAGTTTTTTTTTTGGCTTCAAAAAGTGTGGGTCCCACAAAATGTTGTGTGTGTAGGAAACTTTTTTGTTTCATGTGAAATGATAAATGCAAATCCCTATCATATATATATATATATATGAAAAAGTATTTCTACAGCTACTTTAGATAACATTATCTACAGCTATCATTTCTTAACTAAGTATGACCAGTAAGACATGGTTATAACTTATAACAATAAAAGTTGATCTTTTTTTCTGTTTCATTTTCTCTCTCTCCTCAAACGTGGCGAAGAAAGAAAGTGCAATTTTTATGTCTTACCGGTCAGATTTAGTTAAAAGGGTAGCTATAGACAATCTAACCTAAAATACAATTTGTAATGTTTGCAAATTACACTAGGTACTCCCAGAAGTATATAAGGTGGTGTGCATGACAACCATTCTATTCCTTAGCACTGTTTCTGAAAAGAAATAATTCTTTTCTATTTCTGTGCCTTGGAACAGTTTCTGAGAAAAAAAATGTGTTTGATAACATGTTCTATTATTATTCTGAGAATGAGAATTGTGTTTGATAACAACAAATAATATAATAAAAAATAATTCCTATTAAATATAAAAAAAATTCGGATCAACTCTTTCCTTTCCATATGGTGTGGTTGTAGTGGTGGTGGCAGTGACATGGTGAAGATAATGGTGGTGGTTGTGACTGCAGTGGCTGCGACGATGGCAGTGGTAATGGTGGCAGCGGCGATGGTAGTGGTGGGGATGGTGGTGGAGGAGGTGACGACAATGACAGCGACAATGGTGGTGGGTATGGTGGTTGGTGGCGGCAACAATGGTAGCAGTGACATGGTGGTGGTGGTGGTTGTGAAGGCATCACGATGGTGGTGGTGGCAGTGGCTGCAGCGATGGTGGTAGTTGACAGTGGTGGTGGTGGTGGTGGCTTGGTGATGGTAGTGGTGGTGTTGGTGTAATAGTGGCGATGGTGGCGGTAATGGCTGTGACGATGGTGGTGATGGTTGGCGGCGGCGACAACGACGACGGTGGTGGAGACGGTAGTGGTTGCGGCAATGGTAGTGGTGGTCGATGACAGTGGTGGTGATGGTAGTGGTGGCATCATGGTGGTGGTAGTGATGGCGAGGAGGGTGGTGGCACTGGCGTGTGAAGGCGATGGTGGCGGTGACGGCAGTGGTTGCGATGATGGTGGTGGTGACGGTGGCAGCGATGATAGTTGTGGTGGTGATGACGGTGGCATGGTGGTAGTGATGGGTGGAGGTGATGGTAATGGTGGCGGTGACATCATGGTGGTGAGGGGTGGTGACAACGGCGGTAGTTGTGGTGGTGATGACGGTGGCATGGTGGTAGTGATGGGTGGAGGTGGTGGTAATGGTGGCGGCGACATCATGGTGGTGAGGGGTGGTGACGACGGCACTAGTGGTACGATGGCGGCGGCGACGATGGTGGCGACAGTCGTGTCGGGATGATGGTGGTGGTGGTGATGATGGTAAAGGTGGAGAGTAATTGAGAGAGATAAGTGTTTCTCATTTTGTGCACAGGAACAAAAAAACAGAAATTTTTTGATTCTTTTTTTTATTCTCCAGCACAAAAATTAAACTGGTTCATCTTGAAAAAAATAAATAAACCGATTTTACCAAACGAGTTTCCTATCCATTTCTGTTCTCGGGAACAAAAATTAAAAAAGAATTGATTTCGGGAAGGTTGTCATGCACACCCATAGTGTAACCTAGTGTACTTTCGGTAGTACATAGTGTAGTTTGTAAACAAAAAATTTATAAATATAACATTATATATATATATATATATATATATATATATGCTTATCATTTCTCAAGTTGCTTGAGATAACTTTATCTCCGGCTATTAAATCATAACCATATAAAGATGAATCAATGGTGATAAAGAAAGAGGAAATCATAACCATTCAAAGGTGAATCAATAAATATAAGGAAATAAATAAACAAAATGACGTAGTTTTGGGCTAGCCGGAGATAAATATATCTCAAGCAATTTGGAAATATTTCTCTCTCTCTCTCTCTCTATATATATATATATATATATATATATATATATATGGTTTTGTTCGTATTTGGATCCTCTCTTTTTAAGCTAGAAGCTACTTATAAACATAAGATAGGCCAAATAGATTTTGGGAAAAGCTTTTATAATGAATTTTTTTTTATAATAAAAAAAAGCTGAAAGCTAAAAGCTCCTAAGAGGAGTTTTTTTTTAAACTCTTATATACTTTTCTTGAATTGTGTATTTTTTTTAAAATGAAGAATTATAACGATAGAGAAAGATAATTTTCTTAAAATATGTGTTTTTAAGTAATTTTTAAACTACAATTTTTATATAGTTATCAAATAGTTTTTAAGTTGTTTTCAAGCTCTCTTCTTTTAGCTTTAGCAACGTCTAGCTTTAAAAAAAAAAAAAGAACTAAACAGGCTTTTAGTGTGGCCTGTGTGCTTTAACTCATTTAACGAATTAAAAATTCTACATCTTACTTACAGTGTAGGGTTTGAAACCAAATAATAATAATAAAAAAAAACTTATTCAATACAAGTAGACACTAAAAGCAAAAATTAAACCTACTACCAACAAAGCCCAGCACAGTTAGTAGATAGTTGGGTTTCTTAAACATGCTGATAGGGGTTCGATTCCTGGCCGTGTGTATGGAGAAGTCTTTATTGGGAGAGATTTGATCTCCCGCCTCAAAAGGATCAGTCTTCAGCTGTCGGCTGGAGGATACCTTGAGAAACCAAAAATTAGACCTAGTGTACAAACAGATCTTAAAAAATAAATGAAGAATATTCGTCGATCTTTATTGAGATTAATCTTAACCATTAGCATTGACTAATATTACATATTTTGTTATCAATAATTTAAATGCATATCGTGAATCAAAATTCACGAAAAAGCTAGCCTAATACCCTTCCCAATTTCTGTTTGTAAATTGATATCTTAATTTGCATCTATCTTCAAAGTAATTTATCCTTTAATATTAAGTTCTTACTATATTAATCCTTTAAAGAATTTTCTTATCCAATTAGCCATTCAAAAAACTAGGTATTTTCACATAATCCATCAAAAAATTTAGTCACTATTAAAAATATAAACTGTCACAAAATTTGTTTCTTATCACCAATTTAGTCTTTCATAAAGATGAATATGGTAATATTTTAATCTTTGAGGAACTAATTTGTTGACAATTTATATGTACTAATAAGATAAAACACTAATATTTTAAAACATTAATTTGACTATAAAATATTTTAAAAGACTAATTTAGTTACACAATAAATTTTAAAGGATGAAGTAGAAAATTTATTCTTTTATTATTTAATTTATTACATCATTGTCAATTTGCATGGCAAAAGTAATAAGCTCTAGTTTGAAAATAATATATTAGAAGATTCAATGGAAGACACTATATTTACCAAACTAGTTCTTAGAGGTGTCTATGTATTTTTATGAGCCATTCAACATATAAGCAATTCAATTTTGAAAGAGAAATTTGCGTACATATGTAACAAAAATAATTTTATTTGACCATGGACGAGAATCAAGACATCCTTCTCAATCAAAAGGTTCTTAATTATTGCATCAATTTTGAGGTACTGTTGTATCCAAAAATAAAAAATTTGAGGTAGTGTTACATTCAATCCACAGATTTCCCCTCCTTTCCCGTCCCCACCATTCATGAACCAAATACCCTTCGCTGCCACACATTTTGTTACAATTCATCCTCTTCTATTCTCTCCAAACATTTGAGGTCAGTATATAATAAAATAACTTAAAAAACCTAATCCTCTTATTATCCCACCTAAAAATCCCTCCCCAGAGGTCTATATATATAGGATTAATTTACATCAGTATAAGAATAATAAGTGTTACACTAAGTCTTAACCGTTAATTTTAGTGCATCTAACGGTTGAGATTATTGGGAATTAATAAATAATTAGTGAGTGAGACCCAATAAATTTCAACCGTTAGATGTACGAGAATCAACGGTTAAGATTTGGTGTAAGATTTATTGTTCTTACACCGGTGTAAGAAGATCTTGCTCTATATATATATATATATATATATATATATATATATATAGAGTAAATACCCTTTTCGATGCTTAGCAAATTTCATGATGCCCGTTTTAGTCCCTAGCAAATAAAAAGGCTATTCGTGGTCCCTAAGAAATTCAAAGTGAACCCATTTTAGTCATTTTGAGGGACTAATGTGGGTCTTTTTTGAATTTGTGAG
Source organism: Gastrolobium bilobum (assembly GCF_033153095.1). Classification (NCBI taxonomy): domain Eukaryota; kingdom Viridiplantae; phylum Streptophyta; class Magnoliopsida; order Fabales; family Fabaceae; genus Gastrolobium; species Gastrolobium bilobum. Next base: position 296,993 of record NW_026899533.1, read on the forward strand.
GGACCACGATTTCAACTAAATGGGTCCATTTTTAATTTCTTAAAGACCACGAATAGCCTTTTTATTTGTTAGGGACTAAAGTGGGCATCGTGAAATTTGCTGAGGACCAAAAAATGTATTTATACACACACACACACATATATATATATATCTTCATATTTTTGTAGTCAATATAGATAAATTATCTACATTGAGCACAAAATAATATCATTTTGGGACAAACATTAAGCTATTTTTGTAATTATAATTTATTTCAGGGTTAAATAGTCTTTCTCGTTATAATTTTTTAATCTTTCAACTTAAAAGAACGTTATTTTGAGAGTGAATGTAGATAACTTATTTACATTCACTGTAGAAACATTAAAGTCTATACATATATGAAAAAAGTATTTCCACAGCCACTTTAGATAACATTATCTACATCTATCCCTTTTTTAATTAAGTCTGACCAGTAAGACATAGCTATAACAATAAAACTGTTCTTTTTTTATCCCCTCAGACATTGTTGGCTGACGTGGCAGAGAGAGAAAATGCAATTTTTATGTCTTAGTGGTCAGACTTAGTTAAAAAGGGATAACTGTAGACAACCTTATCTAAAGTGGCTGTAAAAATGTTTAACCATATATATATATATATATATATATATATATATATATATATATATATATATAAGGGTAAGATATTTTAACAACCAATTAGTGTTACTACCAATCAATTTCACCGTTAGATCGATTATGTTAATCCAACAGTTATATTTATTTCCACCTTTGTATGGTCATGATTTCCTATATTTAATGTGAAAGCATTAAATATAGGAAATCATGACCATACAAAGGTGAAAATAAATATAAAGTATTAAATATGGGGAATCATAACCATACAAAGATGAAAATAAATATAACCGTTGGATCCATATAATCGATCTAACGGTGAAATTGATTGGTAGTAACACTGATTGGTTGTTACAATATCCTTCCCCATATATATATATATATATATATATATATATATATATATATATATAGGTTTACATATATGACCATACAAAGGTGAAAATATTAAATATGGGGAATCATAACCATGATGAAAATAAATATAACCGTTGGATCCATATAATCGATACTTGCCATCCCCATATATATATATATATATATATATATATATATGAGGTTTACATTTCTGCAACTATTGTACGTGCAGCAATCAAATACTTGCCATATATATACTTCAAAGTATTAAATGCGGGGAATCACAACCATACAAAGAATGAAAGCATTAAATGTGGGGAATCATAACCATACACTTTTTGTATGGTTATGATTTCCGACATTAAATGTTTTAACCTATATATATAGAAAATTTGTTACTGCTGCACGTAAAGCGACTGTAGAAAAATATTGAGAATGATTTGTCATTTGACTGGATCTAAGGTTTGGTCAGGTCAAAAAATTATAAGTATGTACTACGGGTAGTACATAGTTATAATATTAAAGTTGTATTTTTTTCTTCCTATTCAGAAATTTAACTATGCACTACGGGTGTACATAGTTATAATATTAAAGTTATTTTTTTCTCTCTCCTACGTCATCCAATATTTGGTGTCCAGTCCCTGGATATAAGGTTTTATCTAGTCACCGTATTATAACTATATACTCTGGGAATACATAGTTATAATGTTAAAGTTGTACTTTTTTCGCTCTCTTCATAAACTTGTCTGCTGACGTAGAAAGTGAAAAAAATAAAAATTTAATATTATATCAAAGTATTCTCCGAAATTTAAAGTCATAATGCAATGACTGAACAAAACCTTATATTCAATGATTGAACACCAGATGGACCCATAAATATCACTACAAAAAAATAAGCAATTTTTGGGGGTCATTTAGTGGAGTTCAATTTTGACCTCCAGTAAATGATGTAAATTTTAGCATCTTTTTTGAACGCCACAATGTTAAAATAATTTTAGCGTCTTATATCCTTTCGGTGGCAGTTACAAATGTCAAAAATTTTGTAATTTTTATTTTTATTTTCTAGCGTTCTTGGACCTGCACAAATATAAAACTTTTTTTAGGATTTTATTCAAAAATATCCTAAATTACTTTAAATGATTTTACTTCTTCAAAAAAAATAAGCTAAGGCTTTTGGGGACTCAACTTTTTCGAAGGCGAGCTAAATAGCAAACCCTATCAGCTACTTTACACTGTGGTTGAAGGTTCTGATGATTGTATCTTCTATTTTCTGTACTTTCTCAGAGGTATGTTCTTTTTTCCTCTTCTCTCTTCTATCCTTCTTGCGCCACAATCTTCGGTGGCTTCTCTTCCATTGGTGTTGTCATTTCCACCTTGGTCTTCTGCTCATTGGTAAAGTTTTCAGCAACCTGAACACACACACACACACATATATATATATATATATATATACTTTACATAGATTGTTGTAAAGTTTTGTTCCACATTGGTAAAGTTTCTCCGATTTGATACATGCATGAAAGAGAGAAGAGGATTGTATTTTGGATATGCTTCTTTTCATTGTTGTTCAAGATTTGTGTTAGCCTACACTATCGTATTCTGTAATCACTAGTTAGTTATGGTTACTTGGTTTAATTGCTATTTTTTTTTTGTAAATTAATTGCTATTTTTTTAGTTAATTTATTTTCTAATTTATAGCATAATGATAGAGTCGGTGCCATATTTGGATGGTTAGAAAATGCTAGAAATGGTATTATTCAAAAAAAAAAGAAAATGCTAGAAATGGAATTCGAGTTTAAACTTTTGCGATTTGAACTGGAAATCTCTTGAGAACTTGGCCAATGGACGAACTTTTGTGTTCTAGATCTTCAACTTTGTGTTTGTCTCGTTTATTTATTTTTATTTTGTTAATTATTTTGGCGATTTTATTGTGATGTTTGTTACTGGAGAAATTGTAGTATAAGATACCTTTGGAGTTTGATAAACTGCCGTTGAAATCATTTCTTGCTAGCATTGTTGTCGTTGCCAATGCTTATTTAGTGGCTCTGCTTTTAATAAATGGTGTTTTGGATTATGATGAGTTTGAATTTGATGTGTTCGGGTTGCAAATAGCTTGTAACAGCTTCATTTTGCGTGATTTTGCTTTGCTTGTTATGTGCTTGGTAATGGTAGAGAAGCTGCACATTGTGTTCCTTGTTATGTGCTTTGCTTTCTCTCTGAAAGTTGAAGTGAGTGAGGGTTGAGAGAGAATGGGAAATATGATTTTGAGGAACAAGATTTGTGTGTGTTGTGTTTTTTTTTTTTTTAGTGAGAGAGATAAAGTGTGAAAAGGTTCAATGAGATGGAAAAGGAAAAAAAGTGGAGAAAGGGAGATAGTAAAATTCAGGTAATGGTGGATCCAGCTAAGGTTCTGTCTTTTTATTGTGCTTTGTATTTATTTTGACTTTCCACCCTTAATATTATTGCTTTATGTGATCTCAATCAGTCATTGTCCTTTTTTTCTCTAGCTTGTTATTATGTGATATTTTTAACTTTTTAACTAGTTTTTAGAGGAAAGTTTTGTGTTGTTGATCTTTAAAATATTTGACAGATATAGTTCTTTTGAAAAAAATTGTTACTGAAATTCCTCAAATAATCACAAACTACCGAGAGAGAAAAATCTACTGATGGTCTCTCTGTTGCTTTCTTGTTGACATGGATAATCGGGTGAATTGAGTTTTTTTTTTTTTGAAACTTTCTAAGGGCTGTTTTCTTTCTTTCTTTTTCTTTTTCTATTCTTTTTATCAAAGCTTTTTTAGGTTTCAGTCTGAGTAAGTGGACTGCTATGAATTCAATCTGAGATTGTTCAAACCTTTTTTTTTCAATGTTGATGTTCTTATTGATTGGGAAAAGAAAAATATTATACATTAGTGCCACCAATAACCCATAGTTTTTCGGCTTCTCTAGAGTAGTGACAATTAATAAAATAATCAACTTGTCAAAAGAAAGAAATATCAATTTGTGGGCTAAGGATCCGCGTGACAGTAATATAACATCTGATTTTGTTATATCTGCATTAACCTATCTTCCTCATTACATGGCTTCTCTTTTCTTTTTTCTTTTTCTTTCTGATTTTGTTATATCTGCATTAAGGTCTTGCCATGTCCAATATTTTGATACTATTTTGTTTTGCAGAGATCTATTCAACCTCTTTGGATGCTTACTGGAACCTGCTACTGTGAGTCTTAAATATTCTATGTAGCCTTTCTTTTAGATTCTGTAAAGTTTGCTTCAACTTTTTCTTGTTATTTACATTCCCATCACAGTACTATTGAACAAAATCCAAAGATCAAAGCAAGTTTAGGAGACTAGGAGAGGACATTAGCTATATAACTCAATTCATACTTGAAACAACAAATTTTTTATAACCAAACTATATGTTCTAGAAAAAATTAAGTTTATTAAAGGTTTCTTAGATGATGCCTTTTTTTTTTAGCCTTAGATTTTGAAGTGAAGAAATTACTTGAAAAAGCCTAAAAATTCTGGCTTCACCTTGACACCCCTTAAAATTCTATAGCTTTTATAGCTTTCTTTGTTTCTATTTTTTATTTTCTAACTTATAAGGAACCAACCCAACTCAAATAATAACCCTGCCCTTCGTCTTTTTTAATTTAATAAAATGAAAAATATTTTTTCATAACTTAATCTTTAACTAACTACAGTACCCGCCTTATTGGTCAGTTGCTTGAGTTATCAGTATATTAGCTTTTCAGGTTTTTCCTTTCAGTCATCACTTTGGTCATTTAAAAAAAAAATGTTAGCTATTTAGTTTTTAAATAATAATAATAATGTAAAGTATTATCGTTCTGGTCTTTTATTTTTTTTACATTAATTTAGTTCTTCGATTATGTAAATTATCATCAAATTAATTCATAAATTTGTAACTTTTTTTTTTAATTTTCATTTTTGGATTTAAATGGATAAATCGAAAGCCGTAAATGAAGAAGTTGGTAGTATTTACTAGTATCATACCTGACCTGTTGTGTAGTTTCTAAAAATATCCTAGACATTATTATGCTGATAGTTTAATGGCCAGTCTGGTTGAAGTTCAATAATTTTTGCTTAGGAAATTTTTGATTATTATATTATCATATGAGCTAACTTATATGTCTTTTAATAGATGAAGAAGGAAATGAAAAGAGAATTCAATTGACAGTATCAGGTGTGTTTGAGATGAGTGATGGTCAACGTATAATAGTGCAATTTGATAGACAAATGCAAGCTTATGGAGAAGCAGTAGTACTGCTTTCTGGAGCATGTGGGCGTATTGTGAATGATTGCAAAAATGTTCCTATTAGCTATGAAAGATGGGATAAAGTACATAAATCATACAAGACAACTTGCTTTAACACTCTGAAGGTATATGCATGCACCAAATTTTTAATTTCATCATTTTAACTTTTGGATTTTTGGGTTAGGCACTTCTACTCGAGTATGGACTGATTATTATTTTTGTGAAGAATCTATTTCTTTTTCAGACTTCAGAAGAAATTGCTAAGCGTTATTGTCTACTTACCATGGCGAGAAGGTATAGAAATGGCAAGTCAAAATTATGGCATTCAACTTATGACTCAAAATTTTCCAGAGACCAATTAATTGATGATGTCCCTACTAGTGTTCCTCAAGACCAATGGTCGTCATTTGTTGACTATCATTTGACACCAAGTTATAAGGTAAATTTATTAAATATTGGTTGCTTGTAATTTAATTTATTAAAGGTAAATGCATTTGTCTTTATGTTCTTAAAAAAAAGGTTTCGATTGTTCTTCCTAAAAATAGTTATTCTGTGATAAAAATGTACTTATTCAAATTTTCTCAAAAGAATTTTTTTTAATAGTAAAATCAGAAATTTATTGTTCTTAAAAAAAAGGTAAATAGTTCTTCCTAAATTTTTTGTTTACTTTTGCACAAACTCCAGTAAGATTCTTATTTAGAATTTGTGTCCTAAATATTGTGGAATAGTTGCATGCTCTAGCAAAGACTTTGTAAGTTTCATCTGCTATGAGTCTGTGGGACCAAAGGAACTCAGCTTTGGAGTTGAAATCAGTATTGAATTCCAGAAGTGGATTCTCCATCTGCAATTATCAACACACGAACCAGTTATACTTTTCGAATAAACTAAATGGTTTCTTATATTTTAATTATTCAAAATTGCCCTTCTGTACTCACAGTTATCCCCTTGAGATTGAACTTGGTCTTTGTTTCAACAATAAGTTGTGAAACATAGTGGCCTGCAAAAAAGATAAAAATTTCACTCTATTGTTCTCTTCATTTATGAAACCAAATATGTTGTAATTTATTATTATTTTTTTTGTTAATTCCTTGTTCATTTCGTAGGAGTTATGTCAAAAGAATGCTGAAATCAGAAAAAAACAAACAATTCCACATACTGGGGGGTCCAAACTTTTGTCTCGGAGACGACATGAGATGGTAAATTAATTGTGTTCTCCCTTATTAGGTCTTATACATTTTACATTTAGACTTATGTGAGTCATATATATTCTAGGAAGAAGAAATTGGACGACCTGTAAGCCGAGGGGAACTATATATTGCTACTCATAAGAGAAAAGACGGATCATATGCCAATGAGGAAACAAAGGCTATAATGGTGAGTTACATTAATGTCTGTATCACTATTTTGGATCTGCATCATCATTGTTAAGTAGTATTGCTAGTGAGTCTATCTATATATATTTGTGGTGTGGTGCATAAAATTTGCAATAATAACTATTACTTGTTTTCATATAATAAGGCACTATTATAGACAGTAGCATTTCCAAAATAGTGTCTCAGGTGTCTCCAAAATAGTTCATTTTTATGTTAGACTCACAAATATTGAACATGTACAGGAGCAGATTCATGAAGAATTAAGTCAGAGCACTAATTCTATTGAAATTTCAACAAATGATGCGGTTGCAAAAGTTTTAGGACCAGAGCACTCTGGTCGCGTACGTGGTTTAGGCCTAGGTGGCCTTCCTAGTATTGCCTTTGGACTCACCACTGGACGATTTAATCCTATTGGCTCCACTTTCTCAAGCATGAATTCAGCTGAAAGTTCTAAATTGAAAGAAGAAGTTATTACCTTGAAGACCAAGTTAACAGCTTTAGAGGAAACTGTCAAGACATTACAGACTATAATGCTTGCTTATATACAAATGAAAGAAGGAAGAATTCCTCTAGAGTTGGATGCATTGTTGGGCATGGCTTCTACTCCAATGGTAATGATTTATATGGTTATTAATTAATATTGAACTCTATATAATACAAGTTCTTGAGTTAAGTGCTTTATTCGCTGTAGCATTCTAAAAGAGTACAGTAAATTGTTCTTTGACAGAATGAAGGAAGTGAAGCTGGCCCAACACCACGCATGAGTTGACACTATATATTGTGGATTGTGGAGCTTTAAGATAGATGTATTGTGTATTTTGGTTTAGGATAATTGTAACTTTCCTACTATTGTTTACATGGTAATGACCTTTATGCGTTCTAGTTTTTTTGAGATGACAAACGTTATGTCTGTTCGAATGTGTACAATTACAAAATACCTGTTTACTATATGGCAATTGTGACCAACAAATATTCAATTGTCCTAGCTTTCTTAACTAACTAATTAGTTTTCTAGTTTTTTTAAACTCTCTGTCACGTTTGTTGACATACGTGTTTCATTTACATGTATCTATGCATGCATTAGAGACATATGGAATCATCTTTTAGATGGTTATAAACACGAGGGGGCAAAGTTTAAATTATTAACCAGATTCAATGCATGCCAACAACTATAAAATTATGGGGGAACTACAACCGAAATAGCACACAGATAGTGTTTTTTTTTGGGGGGAGGGGGGGTTCAAAAAATGCCAAAAAATGAAACTTGTGGGGATTAGAAAACGTCAGAAAATGAAGCATATTGTAGAGGTTTATAAATGCCAGAACATGCAACATTTTGTAGAGGTTTATAAATGTCAGAACATGCAACATATTTTGGGGGTCAATAACCCCCACAAATTTCTTCAACAAATACTGGAGGTCATGCCAGCGGCTACATAAAAAATGCTACAACATATGTTGTGGCGAACGTCATACCAGCGTGTTGGTTGAATGCTACAAATGTAGTATGTGGAGGTTTAAGGCCCCCACTATTTGTACATATGACCCCCACTATATGCATATTTTTTTGTAGTGTATATACCTACGACTATTTTATGTTAATATACAAGGAAGCACAGACACTTGTAAAAACAGGGAGAGTCGTGTCCGACACGCTCCGACACGACGACACGCTTCGACACGGTGTCGGACACGCGGTCAACTTTTTTCGACATGTTGACCATTCCGACACGCGAATTTGACCGTGTCCGACACGGTCAAATGATATTTTCGTAAATTTTTTTAAAATTTTTTTTTTAAAAAATTATTTTTTTTAAAATATTAAAATATATTAATAAAGCTTCCACCTGATCATATCAATTTTATTTTTTTGTTTTTTTCCCCTTAAGTAGATAAGAGATCAACTCAGCATCATTGTTGTCAATTCCTATCACGCTCTTGTTGTATCTCCTTGTCTATGATCTCTCTCTAATATGATTTGATCTCTCTATCTGATATTATATCTCTCTCTCATCCCAGTTCTTTTTTTTTATTATTAAAGCTTCCATCTTTATAACGTGTTGATGAGTATTATTAATTTAGTTTCATTTTTTTGTTAAATTATTAAATTTTAAATAAAATATACACTATATAAATTAAAAATATTATTTAATATTAAAACGTGTCCCAACGTGTCGAAATGCATAATTTTTTAGGATTGACGTGTCGGAGTGTCGTGTCGTGTCACGTGTCGCGTGTCGTAGCGGTGCTACATAGTTAATATAATACTCTCGATTTTAATCGTTGTGATGTCGAAAGTGGAAAGAAAAAACAATTAAACAAAAAATTGGGATTTAATAAAAGAGAAACTTTTCGTTCTCAATTATAATTATTAAATAACAAAATATTTAACTTGTACAACAAGGATCTTAAATACCCTTTTGTAAACCAATAATAAATCAATTTAAAATCTAAATCCAAAAATAAATATAATGATAACTACTCTTTAAAAATAAATGAATGGGTTTAGTGTTGTCATTTTAAAGGACATAAAGTTATATTATTTTAAGTGAGAAAAAACACAAGCAATGTAAATCATAGGAAAGAAAATGAGTATTTTTTTTAAATTTAAATTTTATATAAAAAAATACTACATTGTGTCTTTCTATCACTTAAAATGAACAACTCTATGTACTTTAAACGATAAATATTTTTCCCTAAATAAATACAATTAAATAATTTAAAACACATTCCAAATCTTAGATCTCAAATCACGTCAAATTTGTTGCTTTTCCTTTTTTGTTAGACAAATCGCAATCATATTTGCCACTTCATTTGGACTTTGATTTGGTTATAATTTTTTATATTTCAAATTGTTGTTTCTTTTGCATGTTAGAAAAATATTGCTTGGACCATTTGTAATGGGCCATCTCTAAGTGTATCACGTTTATATTTTTATCTAATGACTCTTATATATCAAATGCAGCTATATTAATGGATTAAATTTGGTGTAAGAATTTTTATTTTTACACTAGTATAAGTTGTTGATCAAAAGTAGACCGACCAATTGACTGGTCAAACCAATTTAATTAGGATCTGGAGCATATGTTAGTCTACTAGCCAATTTACTAGTTAGCAATGAATCGATAAAAATTTTGTGAAATAGCTCTATGGTGGTTAATATTTACTGATTTTATGTAGATGAACAGATGGTTAATGTTTAGTTCGTGATAGTGGACTAATTGGTGGTTGCTCTTTCGTGTGTTGCGATAGAAGAAGAGGTGGAGATTAGGTTCAAACGCATGTCAGGCACATGCCTTACATCTTTCAACACAAGTCGGCACCCGACATCCGTGTTCAGGGTTACATCACCGACACCAATAATCTTGTTGGTCACCTGACTTCCTATCTTCGCGACTCCAAAATCACCACCTCGGTAAGAGGAGAAAAAATATTTGCATGGAGTGACATGAAAAGAGGCACCGGAGTCAACAATTCAAGTGCAGTCATCATATGCAACATTCAAATAATTGTCTTCACGGAGGAGAAATATCTTAGCATTCGAGTTGGTAGCTGCCGCAATGGTGCTCCTAACTTATTTCTTCTTTGGAATGATCTGATCCGACTTCACAGTGTCATTCTTCTCATCTTTTTGCACAGTCCCGCAATCCAGCTTCTTATGACTGGGCTTCACACAATAGAAGCACTTCAACTCATATTTTGGCCTAGACCGGCCTCTGGACTTGTCACGATCTTGACTCTTGCTACAACCCTGGGCGTCGGACCTTCCTCTATTCTCGGTCACGTTTGCCTCAGATATGCTGATTACACCTCGTTCCATTATCCTGGATTTTTTATTCAGGAGGCTGTCTTTCACGACATCCATCTTCAATTTTCCATCAGGAGACGAGTTGCTTAATGTCACCACCAGAGTATCTCAACTTTCTAGGAGCGAGCTCAACAACAGCAAAGCATGCATCTCATCATATTATCATCTCGGCTTTAGACAGCTGATTCATAATACCTTTGTAGGTGTTGAGGTGTTCAATCATGCTCATGTCGTCCTTGTATTCGAGTTTCACAAGTCGGCAAACTAGGTGTGTTTTTTCTTGGGAGTCCTCTTCTGAATCATGGACTCCAGCTTCATCTACAACTCGTACATGTTCATGAACTCGGACAGGTGCTCAAAGAGACTTTTGTCAATATATTTCTTGATCGTGGCTACCTCCTTCCGACTCAAGATTTCCCACTCCTTATCAATTTTTCCTTCAAACTTCTCTTTAAGGATGATGGGCTCATATAGATCTTTGCAGTACATATGGTCTTTCATCATTGGTCTCTAGTAATGAAGTTGTCCGCGGTCAGCTTGAACATATCTCCTTCATGTGAGATTTCACTGGTCTCCATCTCATCTCCCTTAGAACCCGTCGAACTCGGGCTCTGATACCACTGTTGGGAACTTGGTTCCCTCGACTCGGCTAAGAAGCCTTTGCGGAAGTCAAACATCGAGCTAGTAGCTCGGCTCTTCAATCAGAGGTTGGCCTGCATCAACAGGTCGACCAGCGCAGCAAAAAAATGAAAAACAAAGAGGAGAGAGAGAACACAAGTAAATTTTAATGTGAAAAAACCTTCTCCAATGTGGAGAAGTAAAAACCCACAGGACACTAGACCAGAATCAAACTTCCACTATGGAAATAATGGGTTACAAAGATCAAGTATCACCAACAATGATGGTACACTCAAACCTCACCTACAATGGTGATTTTCTCTCTAACTCCCTAAGGAGATATAACACTCAAGCTTTTCCCTAGAGGTGCTCTCAAAATCAAAGATTTGAGCTTTTCTCTCAAAACCCCCAAATCTCATAAGTCAACCTTTTTCTTTTCTTTCTCTAACCTACCTCGACCCTCAACTAATGTATTTATAGAGGAAGGAAGATGTTTAGGGCTTTAGGGTCTCCTAAACCCTTATGGGTTTTGGGTTTAGCATTAAGGATGAAGCCCAATATATATATATATATATATATATATATATATATATATATATATATATATGAGTTTAGTGAGTGTACAGTAACTGGATGTAAAATTTGGTCCAGTGTACTAAGTTTTCCCACGATAACACAGTTATAGTAAATATTATAACTATGTTCTCCCGAGAGAACACTATTATAATATTTAGTGCATTATATTCTCGCGGGAGAACTTAGTGCACTGGATAGTCCAGTCACTTTATTTTCATTTTTCCATATATATATATATATATATATATATCATGCTTAGCCTAACACTTTTGCTAACTCAATAATTCGATTGCTTTGCTCACTATGTTTATGATGTTATGGTTGGCCTGTATCACAATCAACCACCCAAACTTGTAAAGTAAGATAACCAAACCCGTTGTTGTTGCTTTAGTCTTGTACCTGGTTCCAGAAAATTAATTCAGCTCCACCGCATTACTTCATCCACAATCTATCTTATGAACTCATTGCTTTTCGTAACCACATTTATAAGGAAAGAACAAAAGAAGATGTATACGTAATTTTAATGCTGATTAAGCCGAATATATTACTGATCTAGCTAGATCGAGGAACGGGTGTCCTGGAATCGGGACCATTAACGTTTGGTATGCATTTCTTTCTAAGGCAATATTTAATTTTGTTTTATATATGGTCTAAATGTTTCGGTATGTAGCATATGTTGTTGTTGTATTCCTTTCTATTAGGAGTAAAGTGCACGTTAAAGATGTGTACACGTTTAAAGATAAAAAATAAAAAAGAGAGAAAAAGAACAAGTATGGTTGGACGGATAAACTTGGACTTGGAATTGAACTTTAGAATTAGAATTATACCCTTCAATTATATATTTTATCTGTTGTATAATTGGAATTAGAATTCCATTTTTGAGTTAAATTCTACGGAACTTAAAACTAATTAGTTTATACAACACTTAATTCTTAACGTAAATCCTAAGAATTAAAGAAAATAAATTATAATTATAATTATCATATTTAATTATTTATAATCAATATTCAATTTTGTGTTTTTTTATGGGCTAAAAGTTTAGGTTATGTTGTCTTCCTTTCTATTAGAAGTAAAATGCACGTTAAAGATGTGGGTAAGCTGGAAAAAAAGAAGAAGAGGAAAAAGTAGAAAAATAATAAGGTACCGTTTGATACATGAAATTGTATTTGGAATCGAGCTTTGGGAATTAAAATTAGACTTTCTAGGCTTTTTGACCATATTGCCCCTCATTAATTAATTAATAACTAATTTGCCTCTCATCCAGAACTATCCACCAATCTGCCCCTTTTTAATCGACTAACTTGAAGTTTTAGTCGATTAAATCGTCAAAATTCAGAAATTGCAGAGACACGAAATTTATTCGATTAAAAATTCTTCTTGATCGATTAAATTTTGAGATTTTTAATCGACTACAATAATTATTTAGTCGATTAAATGTCGGCAGAAATGTTTTTAAAAACCCCCCATTTGGTAGAGGGGGGTTTATTGAAACCCTAGTCGATTAAACCCCTCTCCCAAACCCCAAATCGATCTCCTCCAGAAGAACAACCCAAACCCCTCCCGGCGTGTGGATTGCACCTAAAAAACGCTCTAATTCGTGAATAGGTAAGGTTTTTTAACTTGCATTATGTTTTATGTTTTTTTTTTGTTTTTTTTTCTGTACACGTTAGTTATACACTTTGGTGTTTTGTCTCTGATTTATAGTAGAATGCTGGTCACTATACTGCAACTAACAACTTCCTGTTATCTACTTCAAGTTATTATGTTATTGTCATGCATGATTTTGAGAAAATTAACAACTTGTCTATAATGGTCACAACAACACCAATGAAAATTAACAAGTATACTTGTCTGTGGCTGTAGTTGAATACAGAAACATCAAAGAAATGGTACTTGTAAATTAGTTGTGCATGCTTTTTGTATCTTCTGTAAATCTCACTTTAAATGTCCATTGTAGGTATTTCGTAAAAATGGCGGGCCGCAGGAGACCAAGCAATGCCGAAGGTGAGAGACGCACGAAGCAACAACAAAACTGGCCTTCTTCGTCAAGGCCACAAGACGAAGAGCCTGACACTGTCGACCTCCCATTTGGATATCTATTTGAGGATGACCCCTCGGTTCATGCTGCATTTGTACGTGACCATTTGAATCGGCCCTTATGTCCTCCAAAAGCATTGGATACAACATTTTTTACGGCGGAAGGATTTCAGATTGTGGAGGTGTTGGAGGCGGCACATCCGAGGGTGTTGGCTGAGATGCTGTGTCCGTATTCAGAGATGATGGTGCGGGCCTTCTACCATAACCTCAGCTACATACAGGGTGAGTTGAGGTCGAGGGTCTGCGGTGCGAACATCATCATGACGGCTCCGGTATGGTTGGAGTTGCTGGGCTATGACTTTGACTCTTCGCTGACTGTGGAGTATGACGCTGATAACGGTGTATCACTTCCTGGATATGCCCGAGGTGATGCTATGGAGGAGGCCAGGAGGCCTGATATCGAACGTGGTCGGACCATTCACTATACGGTGGGGTTTCTTAGTGTAGAGGCCTGTATATTACACTATGTCATCACCCACATACTGTTTCCTGAGCTTGTGTCAGCGTCGAAATCACCCTCTACGTCAGTATCTGACGTGTCCCCTAGCGGAATAACACTCTCAGGTTCACCGTCCTCATCACTGTCCATATCCTTCTCCTGCTCATCCTCATCTATTTTCCTCAATGTTATCTGACTTATGACAGGTGCAGATAAATCGACGACTCTGTCTTCTTGACCGAAATATGGTTCACTTCTTGTATGCATGAGTGCAGATGAAGATTGACCACAATCTAATTCAACATGTATCTCAATAAAATTTTGAAATTTTCGGTCAACAATTGCATCTATGACACATTTCACATCTTCATCATCACATATATTGTTACCAATGTAGTATATAGCATCCTTACCAACTGTAGACTCTACCCTGGTGATCATCCGATGAACGCATTGGCTGCCTTGCAAACCCAATTTTTGGTGAATTCTCCCCTTTAGCTCATTGTATGTAGTGCCCCGTTTGATTTTCAACATTTTCATTTTTTCGTCAAATTGAACACCATTGGAGCCTTCATAATGCTTTCCATCATAGTAGATCATTGTTACATACATGTTTGGACTCGTGCTCATCTTTCACACGAATTTGGTTGTAGGGTTCTGAAATTGGGGGTTTGGGTTCGGATTTTGGGGGTTTGGAGTTGTGCAATGACAATGATTTCACAATACTAAGGCTTTAGGGACGGTGGGATGAAATACAATGGGATTGCAAGGATTACACATGAAAAACAAGAGATATTTTGGTTTACACAACGATAATATTCGAAATGAGACCGAGAACTTGCAAATTATAGGGTTTCTGCCGACATTTAATCGACCAATAATTATGTAGTCGATTAAAAATCCCAAAATTTAATCGATCAAGAGGGATTTTTAATCGACTAAATTTCGTGTCGCTGCAATTTCTGAATTTTGACTATTTAATCGACTAAAACTTCTAGTCGATTAAAAAGGGACAGGTTGGTGGATAGTTCTGGATGAGGGACAAATTTGTTATTAATTAATTAATGAGGGACAATATGGTCGAAAAGCCCTTTCTATTACCTTGTTTAGTATATACATTAGAACTAGAAATCTAATTCCGAGTTTAATTTTATAGAATGAAAATCTAACTACTTTATACTATATTTAATTCTCGTCATAGACCTTATGAAACATATATACAATTTCAATTACCAAAGAGTCAGACAACAGTTGAAATATATTTTACTATTCATAAACTTTATAAACTTTATTGCTTATATACTTAATTTAAAATCCATTGCCATAAACATATTTGCTACCATTGTTTTTCTGTAACCACCATATCGTCGTTGATGTCCAGCGACCAAGGTTATCCCTTATCCAATTTGACTGCCAGTCGGTGTTCTCCAACTGCCATCATCATTTTTTATTGTCTGACCACCGCTAGTACTGGCATTTTTCGACCATCACTACAACCATCAAAACAAGTATTAAATTTTTTATTGATAGTAAATTTTTTTGTTATCTCATAATGTGACAAGGACTTGCTTAGCAAATACGATCCAATTTCACAAAGGTGTTGAAACTCAAAAAAAAAAAAAAAAAAACCATTGCATTACTTTCTGAGTTTATCGTTATTATTTCTAAATTAAACTGCGTTTTGGTCCTCAAAAAATAATGTTAATTAGATCAATAAAACATTATTACATAAATAAATCTTTGAATTGAAGTTTTTATGTTAAAATAGTATAAACGATATTACATTATTACATAAAAAAAATATTTGAATTGAAGTTTTTTATGTTAAAATAGTATAAAAGATATTGTTTATTTAATCTGTAAAAAGACTCCATAATATTTAATTATGTTTCGAATGTAAGCTTAACTCAAAAGCTTAAATTACTAGATAAATTATATTAATAATTTTATATTATATTTTTCTGATAAATTTAAAAAAATACCACACTACATTAAAAATATTATTTAAGAATCAAATGTAAAAGTAATTTTTATTAAAGCATTGACTTTATAAAAGTCTCTCAATTATTATGCTAAAATTAAGTTATTCCTATAAATTATTGTTAGAATGTAATTCATATTTGCATATCCGATGTTAGAAATGTTATTTTATAGGAGCACATATATCCCCATTGCTAATAAAATATGCTAGGGAACCCAAAATACACATTAACATTCTTTTAAAAATTAACAACTAAAATTGTGGTAAAATATACATGAACATGAATAATAAATTATAAAATTGTAAAATGTAGAACGGTTATAAATCCAAAGTTTTGTCCTACCTCATGCGTCGTCAATTATTTAATTATACGTCGATGTTAAATCAACAATTTGTTTACTTTTTAAGATCTTAAATTTCCTTGCATATAATTAACTTGTAGCCTATAAGGAAAACCTTAGTTTATGATTTCATATTGGACCGCATTGCTTTGGTGTGAGTGCGATGAGAGGGAAAAACAAGAAACATAAAAACTACCGGAGGATAGCTATAGCTGGCTGGCTGCCTAATCCAAACAAATGACACCGTCATAAAATTCGACTGTAATCTGACACCCATCCGTATCAACTATCAAGCCTCTTCTTCCTCTCTTGGGAGACTGACCATTTAGTCACGTTTGGATAAAAAAATTACTAGACTGTTACGTCAACAGTAAATTTTATCAAAATGCCACGCGGCATAATTCGCTACACAGTGTAGCGAAATATGCCACGTCAGAACCAAAAATGTCACGTGTCAAATTTTGCAAAATTTGACCTATGGCATTTTTGGTTCTATGCGTTCTGACGTGGCATATTTCGCTACACTGTGTAGCGAATTACTTGCATGCATAATTCGCTACACTGTGTAGCGAATTATGCCGCGTGGCATTTTGACAAAATTTACTATTGGCGAGACAATCTGATAATTTTTTTGTCCAAACGTGACACTTTGGTCACTTCTATCCAGTTTCTGCTGCAAAGGAACAAGAAAATCTCATTACTATCTTGAAAGGGAAACACATATGAAGATGCATGGATTTAATTTTCACCCATTTTCTAGTATAAAAACATTTATATTATTATTTAGTTATATACTGTTACATTATTTGATGAAATATATTGTTAAAAAAAATAGTATGACAGAAAATTTTATTTTTATTTTGTTGATATACATCTAAATTTTAAATGAAAATATTTTTTAATTTGTTTAAATATTTTGCTAGAAAAATATGGTTAGTTAAATTATTTTTAATATAAGTAAGCAACATATTAAGTTTTTGGAATTTAAGTTTGATAGCAAAAATAAGTGTAGCTTTGGCAGAAAGATTCTAGTATCCATTAAATTTGTTTTTATTTAGATAAACAGAACTCCAAACTGAAAGAAAAAAGTTTCCCTGATTTGGCATGTTTGAAAAATGTCAATGTAATAATTTCAGTATATTTTGTATATTGGATATCAACCATTTATACTGATATAAAAATAATAAATCTTACATATAATTTTTGTGGCTGATTTTTATCTAGTAGACAATTATAATTAATTGAGCTATTCTCATTGATTAATTATTAATTTATAATAAATTATAACTGTTAGATATACGAAAATTAAAGATTAAAATTGAGTGTAAGATTTATTATTTTTATATCGAATTAAAAAAAGTCAAGTTTTTTTTTTTTTTTTGGTCTTGGAATGCATTTAAATTTGGTTACAAAACAGAAGTATTTGTTTTTGGACATGATTGCCAAACAATTACTTTGTGCAATTTAAAATGAAACATTTTTTTTAGGGAAGGATTATATTTATAATTTTTTTGTTTACAAATTATATTATTAAAGTTTAACTCAACGAAGAGATTAATTTTTATTATTTATTTATTTCAAAATCAATTTTATTTGCAGTAGAATTAATTTTAAAGATCTAAAAAAGTATCCCAAGTTAGAGCACAATCCTATTTTTCATAACGCAAACGTGATTTTTGACTTATCCAAATATTCTATTGATTCAATCCATGGATAATTAATATACATTTATAAATTAATCTCAGGGTGTGTTTGGCACAGGAGAAATTTTTTGGTGACCGAGAATCATGATTAATGGGAATTCAGTAGAAATTGAGTTTACTTGGAATCTTACGAAAGATGTGTTTGGTTCGCCAAAATATTACCGGGAATATTGGGTAAAAATTACTGATTCCATATTTGGTTTAGAACGAAATATGACTTGGAATATGAGGTTATTTTACAACAATAACCCCAAACTATTTTTACTTTTGTAATTGATAGATTGGGTCTAGATTTTTATGTGTATTGGGGTATTTTTATCTCAAAATTTATTGTTGTGCTTTCCCTTTACTTGGTATTCTGATTGATATTCCGAATTACCATATTATTTTTGGTAATCTGAATAGTGACTTTTCTTTATAAATCAAATTACCGGTAATCCTTGGATATCCGGGAATCGTAATTTATTCCTTCTACCAAACGTGGTAATTACATTTACCAAGGAAGATTACCGGTAATCCTCTCCAAAAACTTCAACCAAACACCCCCTCAAGGATTAGTTCGAGTGACGGGAACGAATTCTTAAAAGTTAAAAGAGTAAGAGTTTTGAATACCAAAAAAAAAAAAGAGTAAGAGTTTAAATTTTAGAGAATTTTTTTGAAATTATAATTGAATATTTGCCACGCTGTTCGAATCAAATAGTATACTCGTGTGAAATCCTTCTTCTGCCTAAATCATAGAAATATCAACTCACTCTTCCCAAACAAATAATTAATTGGGATTGATTCGGATAATTCTATTCCTGTCGGAGTCTCTTGAAATAAAAAATAAAGTTTAAGTTTGCAGATTGATTCGGTTGTATCTAAAATCACTCGGTCTAAAAGTTGGACTCCCTTACTTAATCCGCATTAAAATTAACTCAAATACCCAATCCATTCAATTCAGGTCTAAAACGTTCTCCTAATGAATTTAGAGAGAGTCAAATTTCAAATGACATCAGCTCACTTGTAAACATTTAAGTAAAGCTGTTTTTTTTTTTTAATTCACAAATCTATACTTTATCAATATCAGTTTTGAGGTTAATTTAGTTTGGTTGAAAATGAGGTTAAAATATTTATGTATTAATTTTTATTACAACTTTTTTTTTTGGTACACAATTTTTATTACAACTTTATTAATAAAAATTATTGCTGAATTTTTCACTTTTATTTTATCCCCATACGAAATAACTCTCAGTGGATAATTTTACCACTTCAATATTCCTCAAACTTCAAATCCTCAATAATTTTTCTTCCATGTATTTAACTAGAACTCCATTGATGGTGAAACGGTGTTGTTATGGAGCATATTTTCTGTGCTAAGAAGTACTTATTCCTTTATTAAAAAAATGAAATATATGTGAAAATAATTATAAAAGGTTAAGGTAGTATAAGTAAATTATTTTTTATCACAGTATATTTGATAAATGATATATCGAGAGTTCGATCATCCCAAAAATACTGAAAATATTTCCTTTGCGATGATAGTTTCAGACTAACATAATTATAAATAAGCTGGGTTGCTAAACAGGGTACATTTTGGATTGTGAGAATCATACATATCAAATTATTACAAGTGTTCTAAAACTAAATTCACTTTATCTTGACTTCTGTATCTTTTTTCATTTTATGATCTCCTTTTTGAACAGCAAATTTTAAAAAAAAAAGACAATGATATAAATCATATAATCTTGATGAAAAATGAATGAAGATTTCCTTCCTTGAGTGTAATATATATCGTATAGCGCATATATGACCACGATTTTATAAAAAAGGAATTTGTCTGCAACTCAAAACATAAAAAAGTAAGAACAAGAAGAAAATTTGAACTGGTTCATGATATTTTTTTTTTTCAATACATTTCACTGATGAGAGAGAATCCAAAGAATAAAACCACAAAGGATAAGCACAACAGGTATGAGATGGATGGCTTTTTCTCCTGATGACTTACCATAAAGAGGGATTTCCTTCTTGATAAGATCAGATACAGAGTGATGTATTGGCAAGCCATTTGAAGATCCCATTTTCAGAGATGAAGAAGCTAAAGCTGTGGCTGAAATGTCAAGGAAGAACTCTTCAGATTCTCTTGAGATACTGGAAGACCTATGCATTTTTAAGAAGAACAAGTAGCAAAGAAATATATAGATATATATAAACTGAATTGAAGTGTTGTTTTATATACTGTTTTAGGGAAAGCCTCCAGGGTTGAGACGTTTGAGTACCTACCTTTGCTTTCAAAGCTGAAAAGGTTTTTGTTTTAAGGATGCGATTTACTTGCTGCTTAGCTGTTATTACAATTTTCAAACATAGTCCAAAGTCAACAATCTACAAGTTGAAGCTTGGCCTAAAAGCAGCTTGTAGAGTAATTAAAGGCATTGCATGTGCATGCACTTGGAAGGACCAAATCCCCTCGTAAGTCATAAGAGATGCGCAGAGGGAAGGCCACGCAATAATCTTAAATCAGAATATGCAAATTTTAGTTGTTAATTATATGAGTTGATTTTAATAAGGTAAATGACTACAAGCCTTGAGTCATTGTTTAAGCCAAAGCAAAACATGGCTTTCCAATTCATCATTCTACAAAGAAAGAAAAGGAGAAATAACCGACAATGAAAAACTAGTAACGCAAAAGCCAAACTAATTTGGTGAATGACTTAAAGTAATCAATTATCTTTCCATTAATTCTGTGAGGCCAGAAAATTAATTGTTTTGACTTGAAATTTTAAAAAATTTCCACTAAGTTGTGTTAGGCAGTTGAGCCAATTTCCAGCTCCAAGCGCAACATGGAGGATACGTACCGACTCCCTCCCTGCCAATCTTGTTTTATTTTCATTATTATTCCACCAGGACCATGTGCTACCCCATCATATATAGTATTATCACGCAAAGGCCTTCAAGGTGGCAATTACAATCAATTCGTTGAAGTATAGATGCGCAAAGATAGCATCCAAATTAATTTTTTTATCCTAAATTCTCTCATCAATTCTTTCTTTATTTATTTTTTTCTTTTTTGGCTTTCAAGGAGGCACTAGAATGCCCGCATACACCATATTCGGGCTTTTTGACCCTTAAAAAAAAATCAATTTGGTACACTTTGACACTTAATTCCCCTATTTAGTACCTTAAGGATATGTGGTGCAACGGTTGAAATGGAGAGTGTGGAACCAATGCACTCTATGAAAAGAATATAAAAGTTCAACGATTTCGATGATAACAAATAAGCATGGAAAGAAAACTTCAAGGTGCAACCATAAAAAAGAAGTCTAAACAAGATCAAGACTCAAGCTTCAAGAGAAGTCTCTAAGTCCAAACTCAGAGTAATATACTGTAGGACTTAAGAGTATTTGTAAATTGATTCTTTACAAGAACGAAGCTCAAAGTATTTTTTTTAAAATACATGCATTAAATCATTGTTTGACATTCAAATAAATTCTTAACATGAAAACATACTTTTCAATGTTCATAAAATGTTTAAACAATATTTGAAAATGATGTGAATCAAGAGAAAATCAATTTAGGGTGAAAACCAACCTTTCAACAGGTTGGTAATCGATTACCAAACAATGGTAATCGATTACCCTTCATGGTAATCGATTACCCACTCAATGGTAATCGATTACCTACTGTACAGAGACAAAAATAACGGCTATAAAACGGCTAGTTTACGAAAATGAGTAGGAAAAAGGCCATGGGGCCCCTCTATAAATAGAGATTACTGTTCCCATTGATGAGACACACTTTTTGATCATTATTACTCATTAATTCTCATCCTATTTGCATTATTCTTTTCTTCTTGATCATAAATTCCTTTTGAGCTTTATTCTTGTAAGAGTGTCATATACCCTTGTTCTTCAACTTGTGTTATTTGTACTTTGAGAGTACTTAGCCATTATTAAACACATTCCTTGGTTACTTGAGTAGCTAGGGGAGTGAACCCTACACACTTGAAAGGTCACCAAATTCCTAAGAAAATTTGGAGTGAAAAAGTGTAAGGCATCAAGAGCCCGAAGTCTTGAAAAGTTGTAGTGGTTTGTCAAGCACCCTCAAGCTTGATAGTTAGTGAAAAGAATTGATCGAGCGACTTCAGTCTGGACGTAGGTCACGGTGGTGGTGACCGAACCAGGATACATCTAGTTTGCAATCTCTCTAACCTTAATCTCTTTATTTAAGTATTAAAATTGCATCTTAGATTGTCTTTATATACATTCGCTTGCTTACTTTGTTGATCACTACACTTGCTTTTACAATTAGACATTTCCTTATTAAATCACTTTATTGAAGAAATAGTCTTTAAAACATCAAAGAAGGTACTTTGCGAAAAGATTTTATAAAACTCAATTCACCCCTCTCTTGAGTATTGAAGCCACCTGTCCAACAGAGAGAACTAGTTGAATGAGATTGGGTAGGTAAATTTGACCCTGGGTAGTCCCCTCAACTGCATCCAAATTGATCTATCATTCCCCATATTCATGACAGGTATTTGATACCCATTAGAACTTGTTTAATTTTAAAATTATTTTTTCGGCTCCCACGGAAGAAAACTTTCAGTGCAACAGTGGGGAAAAATTTTGGACTTAAAAGAAATTAAAAACAAAACAAAGATAAAAGATAAAATTTATTTTTTTTGATAAAAAATACCGAATTCGATACTCCCGTGACATTAAAAAAATTTCCCCTGTTCGGTTACGATGAGGTCGGAGTGGGACACATATATTCCACATTGACACGGTCATTTAAAACTTGGAAAAATACACACAGAGAGATGTTGGGTCTCTTTAAAACTTTTCAGCAATGTTTTATAATTAAAAACAGAAAATAAAGACTCTCAAAGGAATTTTCTATATGAACTTGATGAATTTTCAAAACTCTCAAGGGAATTTCCCTGAAAAAGATTTGGAACTAGAAGGGACCAGAAAGAATAAAGATTACGATGTGGTTGGCGTTCCTTAATAAGCTCCCTGTTAGGAGTCGCACATGCAAGTGGAACGGTGGTCCTAATATTTGCATTAATTGCCCCAGTAGTGAAGAAACTCTCATTCATGTCCTTCGACATTGTTCCCAAGCCAAAAGACTATGGATAGATTGGTTTGGTAGAAGGGTTCCCCAATGTTCTTTTCTTTAGACCTACAGGATTGGCTCATCAGGAACATGAGTAAGGATTGGAATCATCAAGACCAAGTTAACTGGATAGATGTTTTCTTTACTACTTGCTGGCATTTATGGACTTGGCGTAACCTTCAGATTCATGATGGCAGTTTTCGGAGACCAAGCAGAGACAAGTTTGTAATTTCTGATTTTATTTCTCATTTAAATGTAGCTAAGAGGAAAAACATAAGCATTCTTGGTAGCAATTCTAGTGTCCAGCAGCCTACTAAGTGGTGTCGTCCAAATTCTGGTTGGTTGAAGATTAATACAGATGGTGTTTCATCCTTTTCTAGGAAGCATGCTAGTTGTGGGGGCCTTATTATAGATCACAATAGTGCTTTTCTGGGTGATTTTTCTTTCAGGTTAGATGTCTGTAACCCTCTAAATATAGAACTTTGGGATATACTCAAAGGCTTAAAGATGGCTTGGGGTATTGATTCTAGGAGAATAGAGTTGGAATGTGACTTAGAGAATGCAATTAGCGTTGTACAAGAGAAAGTAATAATCTCAGAAATTCTCAAATTGTTTTCCATATTCACAAGTGGCTTGCAAAGGATTGGGACGTTCGTTGGGTTCACACCAATTGAGAGAATAACAGATGTGCTCAGTGGCTTGCATCTAGGCATTTTGAGAATGATAGAAATCTCATTGTTTATCATAATCCACCTCCCCTTCTGTTAGAGCTCCTTCTTCAGAATGTTTCTGTAGATCTTTTAAGTCATCTTGTTTTGTAATTTTGTTTTGGTCGGAGCTTTGACTCTCCTTATTACAAAAAAAAAAAAAAAAAAAAAAAAAACGAACAGAAAATAAGACAAGCGTGATACATTCTAATTTTATTTGTCCTAATTTTCTTATTTCATTTTGGCATATAAGACATATCAAGATTATGGTAAATGCTGAAATATATAAGACATGCATATATCAGGGAATAAAACTGTTAGGTTCTAAAGAGAATATCTAAAAATTAATTGAAAATATCCTAAATATCTTTCTTTTTTTAAATTTATCTCTACGAAAAAAAATTAAAAGTTGTGTAAACATTTAAATTGTTCATAAGGTAAAAAAAGGTTCTAGAATTCCATTTTGGTATACATTTTTTTGGGTACACTTTTGTTATGCATTTGGCTATAACTCATTCCTACGGAAAAAGAATTTGGATAATTGCAATTTAAAAAATATATTGATTTAATGCAATTTTCACACAAATTATTGAACAAATACAGTCAGATGGCCAGTTGTGCACATATTTAATGTGCAACTAAATGCTAGGTGTCATGACAGGCCATAATAGTGTTATGCGGTAAAATTTAGTCAATTGCACATATATTAGATGTACAATTCATTATGCATGTAATACATTCACAATTCACAAGAGTTTGTCACATTACAGTTGCACATTAATTATGTACATAATTAATTGCGAAATCGAATACGTAGACAACGAACTTTATTAATCCACTAAAATATTTGAATTTTGCATCAAACGGATACATTATTTTTTTAATTGCAATTATATGATTTTTTTTTCATCCTCGGTCATCCAAGTAACTATAAATAGATAGGAGTTACTATAACAAGTCATAAATAATTTCAACTTATAGAAAAATAAATGAGAATAGCATCAAACAAAATAATATTATAAAAAATGTTTATTTTCGCTACTTATGGTGGTTAAAATGTATATCAACTAATTCATATTTTTTCAAACTCATCAATTAAATTTTTTATCATTTTTTTCATCAAATAACTTTTTTGGGCCACAAGTCCTTCTTGACCTTCCAACAGAACCAGTATGAAACCAACATCCCCTATTTTTTTCTTTTAACGAACGGATGATGTAATGGTTTATGCTCATGTCCAAAGGGCCCTTAATAATAGGGCTAAAAAAACAAAACCAAACCTTGTAGAATGCCTTTATCCTTCGTTTGATATATGAATTTTATTAAACTATCCTTCTATAATTCTTTTAATTATTAAATAATATAGTTTTGAGATTGCAAAAGATAACTTTATTTATCGATAAATTATGTTATTTTGAGATTGAGAGAATTAATAAAGAATATTTTTGAAAAAAAAAATTTGTATATAAATTTTATCAAAATATCCTTGATTAATTCTTCAACTTTTAGTTTTAGGATTACTAAAGATAATTTTATCTCCGAGGTACACAAATCACCCTTCAAATTCACATAGCGTTTTTGTTTCCAAGGTTTTTCACAACGAAAACTTGTATCTGACTTTCTTTATATCGCTCACTGTGGCAGCATAACAATCATTCTCTTTTATTATAGCGAGTGGTTCCTACGACTTGATGTGGGTGAAGGTTGTTCATTTGTTCCCTTATTGTCTACACAAATCAGGAACAGAAATAGTTTCATATCCACTAAAAATTCAAAGATAATAAATATTTTGCCTTTGTATGGTAATTATCTTTTGTCACTGATTTAGCCTACAGAAGCCCGTTTGAACCTGCAACATTTATTTATCCAAGAATCCACTAATAAAAAAGCAAAAACAGTTCAAACTCATCACTGAATCAACTGAAGAGTAGAATACTACAAGTATTGGATCAAAGCAGAAATATCTGTGAAGATCAAATTTGAAATTGCAGAACAAAGTGGAGCTTTGAAATGCATTGCAGTTTCTTTTGTGTCAAGGTATAGAATACTAGAAAACTTAATTGTTCATTGTGAGAGGATCTAGCATCATTTCCTATTGACTACTGAGTTTATGATGTGCACATTCTGTTAAAAATTGAAAGCAAACTTGAATAAGTTATGCAGAACTAGAACTTCCCGGCCTGTGTAGCACCCTGTTTTAACCAATTAATCGAGACCTTCAGATTTAAATATAAATTTTGAAAATCTAACTCAAAGAGAATCTGTTCCTGTTTACGTTTAAGTTGATAATATTATTCGAGTAAAGTATATTTTGGATCTTTAACAAAAATTACGGGATCCAATTTAATCCTTTGAAAAAAAAATCAACTCGTGATCTATCTGAAATTCAAAATAGATCCATGTTAATATTTAGTATTTTTTGAGAGACTAACGTGAGTCTTTTTTGAATATCAGAGGAATCATGATTTCGATTAACTGAGTCTATTTTAAATTTTGAAAAAATCACGAGTCATTTTTTTTCTAAGTAATTAAAACGAGTCCTGTAATTTTTTTTTAAAACCAAAAATTACTTTACTCATATTATTTTATCTTATTCATACTCAGCTCCACTATTAAACACAACTTTAGACTAAAATGGTGTACTTCAAAGAGTGGAAAACAAAGGAAAAGATTCGGAATGGAAACCATCTCTTCTTTTATTCTTCCTGAAACAGATTCTTCATTTATCAATAGGTGAACCATATGGGTGTCTATCTCAGTTACTTTTCTGCAAGAATGTCAAAAGCCCAAATCTTCAATTAATGTTTGTTAACACATATTGTAATATGTGGACTCATTCTTAAACTAGAAATGAACTAGGAATATTTTAACCGTCAACAGAATCGTATGCTTGAAGAGATGAGCTTAATTATCCCCCTCGCTAGCATCATGATTTTGACAAAACACTATAACTTAGTTGTTTGAATATGTCA
Source organism: Gastrolobium bilobum (assembly GCF_033153095.1). Classification (NCBI taxonomy): domain Eukaryota; kingdom Viridiplantae; phylum Streptophyta; class Magnoliopsida; order Fabales; family Fabaceae; genus Gastrolobium; species Gastrolobium bilobum. The sequence continues at coordinate 323,943 of NW_026899533.1, forward strand.
AGAATACGTAAGCATTCGCTTTCTCTCTGGTCCATACTCCGTTTGAGTGATTATTGTGTAGGCTTCTTCAAAATTTATTATTCGGTGTCAATTGTCAAAGTATATTGTACGAAGCTACTGTGAATGTGATGATTAATATCACGTTTTCTTCTTATTTGTTTTCTGAGCACGACGAAATTAGGACACGTATATTAGACTTATGCAAAGTATATTAGACACGTATATTAGACACCTACATAATTTTTACGAGAGTTACTTTTATAACTCTAATACAGTCTAGTTGAGGTTATTAGGTAAATCAAATAATTAATTATGATAAACTGTTGTATAATCTACCTAGGACACGTATATTAGACTTATGCAAGTATTTTTCATAAAAGATAAATAGTGTTAATTGCCTTCATTTGTGTATATATATACACTCACAGGTGAAATAATATTTAAAAGTTTTAATGAAGTATGTTCATGTAAATGTTTAATTATTTATTCTTAAAGCAGAATGTCTTCTCGTGAAATAAACGGGCCGTTTGGTACGACGTATTTTTTAGGATTTCCAAAAAATTAAGAGTGGTAATCATATTTATTCACGTTTGCTACAAAATTTTTAAAATTTTCTCTGGAATTTGATTTTTCCGAAATTTTATTTTGTGTATGAACTTTTTGGAAAATACCATCTAAAAATAACATCCTGGGGTGGTATTCTAGGATTTCTATGATAAGAAAAAATGTAATACAATTAAACATAGTATTAAGAAAATTAACTTAATATTTCTGTAAATATTTTAGTCTACTAAACACTTTTTTATTAACCTTTTCAAAAAAATTAACTTTTTATTATATTTCTAAAAATCGTGATTCACATAACAGAGCACTTCGACATGATTAAAGTGCGATGGGATAATAAACCGCGGAGGAACTCAATTGTTGACCAAATTAAAGCTCTATTTTTCCCCATTTGTCACCATATTGGAGAACTCAATTGTTGACCAAAACAATGCCTAAATTTGACAAAAGAATTCATTGACCTCAAAAGTACAATGGATGGCACTCTTTGGTCTTTGAGACCCTATTGGGTTTCATTTTCTTGGGTGCTTCTTATTTATATAAATATTGTAAAAACTACCCAATATCTCAACATGTTAACTATTTTGAACGAGAAAAATGGTCCCCATCATTGAAATTTATTAAACATTTATATGCAAGTTACACACATTTATTTCTGCAATCAATACTCAACTAACCTACTTTGCTCTTGGCAGATTACCAAGCTGGAAGCATAAAAGAGAAGAGGATCTTTTGCTTTATGCTTACATCTTCACCTTAAAACCAAAATAAAAAATAAAATGAAGTTTTGATGGAGGACAGGAAAGTGAACACAATCGCTGTTGTGTCAGTGATCGCACTGATAATTGTCATCATCGTTGCTCGTGTATCGTTGAAACTTTCAAGCGCTTTCTTCCTCATTTGTGGTGCTGCTGTTGCTGTGATTCTTGCTGTCTTTTCTTGTGTACTCATCAGGCAACGTTACAATCGCAGAAGGAGGTTATTGGAGTCACAGTACAAATCTGAAGGTCGAGAGCTTCGAATAGAGTACAGTTTCTTAAGGAAAGTTGCTGGTGTTCCAACCAAGTTTCGATACAAGGAGCTTGAGGAAGCAACGGATGGTTTTCAAGCACTGGTAGGAAAAGGGTCCTCTGCTTCAGTTTTCAAAGGCATTCTCAATGATGGAACTTCAGTTGCTGTGAAAACAATTGATGGAGAGGAACGAGGAGAGAAGGAGTTCAGATCAGAAGTTGCAGCCATTGCTAGTGTGCAACATGTTAACCTTGTGAGGCTATTTGGCTATTGTAATGCTCCTACAGCACCTAGGTACCTTGTTTATGAGTATATTCCAAATGGGTCTTTGGATTGTTGGATTTTTCCTTCAAAGGAAACTCAAACACGTCGTGGTGGGTGCTTGCCTTGGAACTTGAGGTATAGAGTTGCCATTGATGTTGCCAAGGCACTTGCTTACCTTCACCATGATTGCAGATCAACAATTTTGCACCTTGATGTGAAGCCAGAGAATATACTCCTAGATGAGAATTATAAAGCGCTTGTTTCAGATTTTGGTCTCTCAAAGCTTGTTGGCAAGGATGTGAGCCAAGTTATGACAAATATAAGGGGAACAAGAGGGTACTTAGCCCCTGAATGGATCTTGGAGAGAGGGGTTTCAGAGAAAACTGACATCTATAGTTATGGGATGGTTCTGTTGGAAATAATTGGAGGGACAAGGAATGTGTCAAGGGTACAAGATCCTAAGGACAAGTCCAAGAAAAAATGGCAGTTTTTCCCAAAGATTGTGAATGAGAAAGTGAGACAAGGAAAGTTCATGGAAATTGTGGATCATAGACTAGTGGAACGTGGGGGTATTGATGAGAGTGAGGTGAGTAGATTGGTATATGTTGCTTTGTGGTGCATACAAGAGAGACCAAGATTGAGGCCTAGCATGGTTGAAGTGGTTGATATGCTTGAAGGGCGTGGGATGGTGGATGAGCCACCTGGTACTAGAATGATTCTTGTTGATTTATTATCTGCAGATGAAGACCCTGAAGATCATAATAATCTTGCAAGGTTATTGACCTCTATGTCGAGCCATGAGGGTCGTACATCTATCTATTCCATGGGAACCACTATTTTATCTCCCAGATAGCACTATGCTTTTGGGGATCAAAGGTCTTAAGGCAGTTGATTCTGTTTTAGGGTCTTCTCTTCTTATTTTTGGTTCAGATTACTTAGTTTCTTCAATTGTATAAATTGGAACTTGGTTTCAAAACTTTCAGTAAGGAAATTATATATACAGTTGATTTTTTATTTTTATTTTTTTTTCACTACTGCATATTTTTAACATTCCCTGCTACTATGGAATGCCATGTTCATAACTTAAGTCAGTCATGGCTTTTCTGTATATGATTTACAGGTTCCATTTGACTAAATCTTTTGCAGACGTTGTCTTAAATTTTTTACACAAACCAGTCTTTTTCTTGCAAAAATAATGAGTGAAATCTATAGAACCAGTAAAAATAATACGAGTAATATCAATAGAACCAGACTTTTCTTGCAAAGATAAATCGAGAAAAATTAATAAAAAAATGGGGTGTGGTTTTCTTGTTCATTCATTCCAAATTACTAACCGTTCACTTGGAATTTCAAAAGTGAATTTTCGTATTTAAATTTGCTTGGAATAATATTGATTTAATTCTTTAACAATTATCTTACGTATCTTCTTTGAAGATTTGTAAATTTTGCCTCTTTTGATGAATTTGCACATCATTTCAAGATATTTTTTCAAAAAGAAAATTCTGTAACCGATGTGTTTCTAATAACTTTTTTAATCATAATATGGTTATTATTAAATATCTAGACATTTTAAGTTGTCTAACTTCAATAATGATTTCACAATTTATGATTAGATGATAATGTGGAAACTTTTTTATTGATTATACATTAAAAGATAAATTTAACTTGTTTATAATAAAGACAAATGTAAGCAACACATTCATTAATACTTTCTTACGAATTACTAATCAAAACTCATTTGACGAATGAGTGTTGGCTTGGGAACACAGCAATCATGGTTTCGTGCAAGAGAATAGAGAAAATTATTTCACAACCACTAACTTTATGCTTTCAGGTTTCTTCCTAAAGATAAATTTAATTTGTTTATGATAGGGAAAGAAAAACATAAGGGAAAGAAATTTTCTGGTTGGGGAAGTATGTATTTGTGGACAGCTCAGAAATATCAAACAATATATCTATAGGATCTATTAATCTCATAAATAGTGAGATTCACTATTTGTAAAAAAAAAAAACAAAAAAAATAATAATATGAACTTCACTACTTTATCTCTGTTGCATGAGATAAACATGAGATAATTATTTCCGTATATCTATTTATGCTCAAAACGAAACCCACATTAATATATTTCTTCAACTGTTGCTGGAAACACTGCCAAATCAAGAAAATCGAATCTTGATAAGAAGGATCCAATGCTTGTGCAATATCTGATGACATGCATCATCTAGTTTCAGCTCTCGCTAGGATAGGATCGGAATAAGTTGCATAATTTCACACCAAACAATACGTACTAAAAAAACAAACCATGAAAACACAATGTAAATATTTCCAATCAGAAAATCCCAGCAGATAGCTACATGTTTCAAAAAGCACCTAATGATAGTTATTCAAGAAAAAGAAAAAGAAAACATAAATTCAAGAAAGAACATAACTTTTCTGACCCAATTGTGCTTGCAGAGGTCAGTTCTTTTTGTTACTGTTGTGCTGGAAAATAGCAGCTTCGTCAAAACAATTTAAAGCACTCATATTTGAACTTGAAAGATTTTTCACATAAATTCCTCAAACAAACTGGCTTATCTGCTAAGAAAAGATTTTATAACTCAAGACAGTTTCCACACGTGGATGTAATTTACAATTTTACATGACAAATGACTTAAGAGTCCTAATAATTACATGACAAAAAGGGTACAACAAACATGGAAGATTGAGAAAATTTTGGGAAATAAAGAATCCTTGCAAATCAATTGGACAAATATTCATGCGAAGACAGCCTGTATTATCCAAGGGTTGTCTCACCTCAAACAAATCATGTTCATTTTGCTTGGGTCTCTTTAACGAAAGTAACTTCCTCAGTTCCAGATGATGGTGACAGAAGGTGTTTTTCTTGTTCATCATCTATTTCTGTTGACCCACGGGGTGTGGCACTCGAAAGAGATTCGACAAATTCATCATCTACATAACAGTCACCAAAAAAGGCAGCACAGAAGGTTACACAGATCAACAAGATGAAAATTAGTATGCATCAGGATACATGTTGGATTGGAAAAAAAAAATAAGGAACAAGAAAATATACACACCTGAGCATTCATGGTATTCGGGTAGCTGTTTAACACCTGTTACTTGAAGACTTTCAGGAAGTAGACAGCTGCATAAAGCACCTGGAATTTTGACCAAAAGGTTGAACTTAGGACTATGCACATTGTGTTTCAATAACAATTATGCCTGTGCAGTCTGCAGGAATAGGGAGGATATAACATAAAAAGTACAGAACAGAAATAGAAGAGAGAAATCAATACATTCGATTAGTACCATCACCCAAAAATGATGTTCTCGCATGATGAAATTACAAATGATTTTATTCACCCAAAAACAACTGAAGTTTGATATCATCGTTAGATTCTATGTTCAACAACTGAATCAAACTCAATTCAAATATCATGTAATTACAAACAATAAAATTTTTATTTTTGTGATACAAAATAGAGACTAAAACTTAATATTTCTAAAGATTTTTCTTTTGTTATCTATTTCAAGTAAGTTTTCAGGAAAGTTTGTGCTATAATGACCCTAAACTTCATAAAACCAATATGTTGGGTAGACAGAAGATTGATGTTAGATGTGTCTCTCACTTGCTAAAGAGATGAAGACAAAGCTGAATGCAAACAGATACATAAAGCTGCGAAAAATAAGCTTATAAGAGAATTTCCTTTTACAGTCTTACCTAGCTTAGCAAGCCGATTCACCCAACCTGGGATATGTTTTCTAGTCAATCTATATGAGACGTCATCTGTAAAATGATTGCAGTTCTTAGATATAAGGTGATAGGTATCCCCATGATACTCAGCAGCCATGTTTTCAATAAATGTTCGGAACTCAGAAGCATTCATATTTATTTGGCCCAAAGTGATGGAACATCTATATATGAATCCAGGGCACTTCTTTGGCTCCACTTCAAAAACTCCACTAGCTGCGAAGTCATGGGCACCAAATCCATACTCCTTACCATGCACTATTTGGGAATAAAAGAAACAAACAAAGAAATAAAGACAAAAAGCTTCACCAGATTAGCAATAGCACAAGAATCAAAACAATAGTAACAACAACAGAGAACACATCAGAATAAATCACAAAGGTAAGAAAATCTTTCTGGAGTGATAGCATCGACAGAACAATCCTGACAAAACATTAGTCATTGCTTCCAAAAAAATAGTACAAAAACTGACATGCTTATTCAGAAGAACTCAAAAGCCCTAAAAAATAGTATATCAAATGGATAAAATTTAGTAAGTTTAAATATTTTCATTCTCGTTTTTATATCTTTTATTGAACACAGGTTCTCAAACAACCAGGCAAACCAATTTAGACACATGAAACCTCGCATTGACACACACTACACATAACTTCTAAAAGGATGGCTTTTGGAGAACCCCCAAGGTATCAAATATATAATAATGATTTTGATGATAACAAGTTGTTTATGTTGCAATGGAAGATACATGCATGTCATCTTACACTTGACATTAAGACTGTAGCGTTTATTGTGATGTAATGCTAGTAACCAGAAGGTCACAGGTTCGAGTCTAGAAAACAATCTGTTTGCAAAAATGTAAGAGTAAGGTTACGTACAATCGACCTTCACCCCTATCCTTGCAAAGTTAGGAAGCCTTGTGCACCGGAGTCTGTACTTTTCCCTTTAATGCTCGCAACCAACATAACTATGTTAAGTATTAGATAGGTAATACTTAAATCCTTTAGTAAATGGTATAGAATACACTTTGGAATACTTGGAGCTAGCTTGTCTTAGGCACAATAAAGTGGATTGGGACAGCTAAGTATGAAGAAGATTGCAAATTATAGATGCCAAACCAGAAAGCAAGGAGTTTCACACTTCGGGAAATCTTTTAAGTGGACTGTGAAAAGAGCTGTTGAATGGGATTCTCAGCATTAAATGAGCTCCAACAGACCGGAGACTTTCTGAATGTACAAAAAGCACCACCCACAAGCATTAGATCAAAGAAATTGATCAGCATTCAATAGATTTTTTTTTAAGTTTATAACTTGTTACTCAAACCGAAATAACTTTTGAGCCATTGCTGGGCAAATACTGTATTGGTAGTGTTCTGTATTCTGAGCCATTTAGGCATTATTTGTCTTTCTTATTCCAGACATCGTGATCTGGGTTATGATTGTGACTGTTGGAGTGTGAAACACTCGGGAATCTTGAGCCTAGGGTTCTGCTTTTTGCATAGAGAAAAGAGTTCCCTTTCGGGTTCTTGGAGCAAAAAAAAAAAAAATGGGAACATTCTATAAGGTGGAATAGGACTTGGACTGTTGCAAGTTGCTGGTTTGTGGTAACCTTGACTGATTATGATGTAAAAATTCACAAGTTTACTTGGAAGGAGGATGCAGGACTATAAATCACAATGTTGCCTTCCCATCTCCAAACTATTATATTGCCTCACTCAAGTGGTTTACCCTTAGTACATGCAATGCCTTCTTGATTTAGTTTACATACTTGCTGTTCATTACATTGGCATGTTAGTTTTTCCCTCTTTATACAGTTTGCTCTCTGATTTATAAGTTTAATCAGAGTTACAAACTAGTAAGTTATTGTGTTCTTGTTTGGAATCAACCATTATTATTCAGTAAACAAGGGTTATACTTATATCTCCCCACTTACGGAGAAAAAAGTTGCACTCACTCTAAAAGAAAACATATTTAAAGACGCAGTACATGTCAAATTTTGAATTAGGAGCATCCTCAAAAAAAAAAAAAAAAAAAAAAAAATGGAAAAAGATAAGTAAATTGAAATAACAAACAAAAATAGCTCTACACAGATCACGCACAAGCAAAAAAAACTAGTTCAAAATATTGAAGCAACGAAAGAGAGAGAGACAGAGAGAGAGAATATACGGTAGAACCTTCAATGCCGGAGTGAAAGATCCCAAATCCAAACCAACGCATGTAATTATTGACAGGGGTAAGATCGTAGACATTCAAGACCACAAGGGTTTTGGTGTTATCGTCGTCGTCGTCGTCGCATTGAGAGGTCAAATTGGAGTTAGAGGAGTTCTCCGTTCCCATTTTCCACCAATGAAATATCTATATAGATTCTGGAACAAACAGGGTAACCTTACAAATCAAATCACCAAAAGAGGAAAGTAATCACGACACGGAGGAAGAGATGCACTTGTCACACAGACACAGATAGATATATACAGACAGGAACCTTAAACAAACTAAACAATTAAACTAACAAGACCTTAGACTTCGAGATTGAGAAAGATGCTGTTTACTTCCAATAAAAAGTCAGATTTGGTTCACCGCTATTGTTGCCACAACGTTGGATTTGAAATCCACCTCGCTACCTCCCTATTTTTATTTTTTTTTATTATTCGGTAAGATTAAGATACTACTTCTTCCTTCCTGTCCTGAACCTCTGAGTATTTAAAATAATAATCTGATTGAAATATTGAACTGAGTTTTGCTTGACAGGTGGTCAAACTTTAGTCCATATGGAAAAATACAGTTGTACATTTCTTTCTTTGAATTTGTAAATTTAACTGTAATTTCGGACTCTCTGGTGCTTTTTCCATTCTTTTAGGAACAAATGAAAACTTTATCATGAATTTTTGAATTTATTCAATTCCTTGCTTTTCTGTTCCTTTTGCCATGAATTCTCGACTTTCGATGATCAGTACAAAATTTAGGAAAGTGGATCTTATTATTATGTTAAAATTTTACATAATCTGGTTTCATAAAAAATTTATGACTATTTCTCTCTTCATAAATATTAAATAAATGGGGTTCAATTATTATTAATAAAAAAAAGATAAATACAAAATTTTTAAGTCATGCAAAATTGTTATATCTCCAAAATTTAGTATGAAATAAAAATGGTCTCCCTTACCAAAAAAAATAAAAGAAATAAAAATTGTCCTTTGTCAAGTAGGTATTGTCACTAGGTTGTTAAACATTAAAAACATACAAACATGACCAATTTATTTTACGCCCAAAAATATTCAACATAAATTTTAGTTTCATTATAAATCTTTTGAAAACAAACATTATCTTCTGAATTCTCGGAAAACTGAACACTCATATTATATTACTTCCTAAAATTGAAAAATAATAATAATTAATTCAACTGTATTTATTCTACGCACATTTTTATGATTAGTATCACCTGAATTTCACTTTTATCTATTTTAATAAAGGAACACCCCGCGCTAATTAAACAAGCCAGGTTCCACATTACACCTCAAATCGTTTGTTTTTTTTCAAATTTGTTTCCTTGCATGTAGATGTAGTAAAAAGCAAGGCGAGCCAATAATGAAAAGAACCGACACAACAACTGTAAATTTTATTTCACAAACTCAATTGTTCAGAATCCTCGAGAAATTGCAGCAAGATGGGAGGAAGGGTAAAAATGTTAAATATACAGGATTATGGGATCCTCAACGAATAACAATTTTCCCATTCCTAGACAATCAGCAATGTAAACCCAGAACAGATCCCCACTCAACATAGCATATTCGAAGATCCAAGCCGAAAACTCCTTTGTTCCACCTGTTACCTGTAAGAAACAGAAATAATGATTAATGACAAACATCTATTCATCACCATCTAAAAAGGCAGCACAAAGAGGAGGGATCAGAGAGAACAACTACTTTGGAACATTGACAATAATTCAAATCGTCACATTTGATTTTCCAGGTCATGGCTGATTGTCAGGTGTTGTCCGTCTCCGAACACGGTGCCTTCTATTATTATCAGACCCTTCATCTGAAGATTCATTTGCATTATCTCTAGAAGCAGATGCAGATTCCTCCTCATAGCCTTCACCCCAAAGTCTACTTGATCTCCTTATTCGCATTTGGAGTCTAGTTCCTGTGGTAGCCCCCCTAGACACAGAAGCAGGTTGAAGTATGAGGAAAAATACAGCTAGCAAACCACCATCATCTATGGGAGGAATGCCATCATCAACCCTACTTTCCCCAAAGGAAGTTTGAAGTGTGCTAAGTAGGTCACCGAGATCCCTCTGTCGCTCCAACCTCCTCCAGTTACGCTGACGCTCTGGGTCCACTGCAGATGGACGCTCAAGTGGATGTTCAAGCCTTGCATGCTTTCTGAGATCTGTATATGTGCCACTGAAGTTGCAAGTCTCACAAGAACAGCTCCTTGATTTTTCATTCATGAAATGACGAGCAGCATCCACTACTTTCCACTCTTTTATTTGCCCTCTACACAGAGGGCATAATAGCTTTTCTTTTGCTTCATCCTCACAGGATAAGGGTTGAGTTGTCACAAGTCCCTCACTTCTTTCTTCTTGCATATCAATGGTATTTGCTTCGGTACTTTGGACATGAGATGAGTTAGTGCTTGAAATTTGACTTTCTTCTTGAGGAATTGTTGGTGAGGTTTCTGTAAATGACTTGCAGAACTGATCAAGACAGTTTGAGTGGCGATAGCTAGTGTTGCACATGTAAGGGCGGCATCCCTTCTCATGGGATGAACATATGAGGAGAACTGCATTGTGAGGGTGTTCCATGCAGACCGGACACCTAGCATCTTCCCATTCTTTGACATTTTCCTCGGACTCTAAAGTAGTTTTAGGAGCAGATCTTCTAACACGACTAGAGCTGCTTGGATAAGGTGATGTTCTGCTACTATCATGTGACAAGGACCTATCTCTTCTCTCCTTCGGCATTTTGGATTTTCAATGTTTTTAAAATAAACTAAATTCTCCACCACCCAGGGGAACAATTGATTGAACTGATATAGCTACAAACAGATAGCATCAACATGAGAAATTGAATGAAAGTTTTGGTAAAGCTGATGTCAAAAACATTGCACCTACGTTGCAAAAGTAGATAGGTAATAAGATGTCCAAGTGCAAAACACCAGAACGTAAAAGACATTTACCACCACAAGCATAATAATTCGAAATGAACAAACTTCATTTCAAAAGCTTAATGTAAATCTTATAAGCAGGAATAGTTATTATTAAGATAACTCTAGGAGAGGGCTTAGTTCATGAAAAATATACAGTAGCTTCAAAATATATGCACTAGATGTTAGGTTCAAATGTATCATAGCATTGTGAATGATTTCATAGCAAACAATATCCTTCCAATTATTGTAATCTTTTATGTTATAACCACAGAAATTAGCATTTCCAAGAAAGGTTAATTGCAGGAGTAATTATAAAAGGTTAACTTGTTCTATTGGGACAAACAATATAATTCCACCCTAAAATGCAGGGTGAAGGCTTGTGAATGATTTCATAGAAAACAATATCCTTCCAATTATTATAATCTTTTATGTCATAACCACAGAAACTAGCATTTCCAAGAAAGGTTAATTGCAGGAGTAATTATAAAAGGTTAACTTGTTCTATTGGGACAAAACAATATAATTCCACCCTAAAAATGCTTAGAAAACATATTAAACCCAGTCATTTAATATCAGTTTTCTCCTTCCTTCATATTTCTCCATTATCCACCTTGCAATCAGCATGATTGTCATGTTGCTGAAATCTTGTAATGCATCAGCACCACAATCCCACATTTCCATTCACCAAATACCGAACAACCTTTCAGGAACTTCATTGAATAATTAAAATACGAGATATTAATTCCATGCATTTACTCGCTTGAGTTTTTATTTCTTTGGCAGCTAAATATAAGCAGGACCCCATCCCTGCCTTCAAAAGAAGAAGAAGAAATGGGACGCAAACATGATTGTATTGGACAAAAATTAAAAATAAAAGCCACTGATAACTACTGATAGCTGTCTAGTATCTGTCAATTCAATTATGTTCTACAATGTAAGGACGCTAATAAAAGCCACAAAGACACTGTATCCAGGATACAAAATGCATAATTAACTATATTCAACATGAATTGCAAATTTCTCTTCCATGACACAGTTGACTTTAACCGAGAAGGCAATCGACTACTTGTTAGTTTGAAATGATATTAGAGAAATATAAAACATTAATGTAACACACTTTAAGCTCAAATTGTTCTTTACATGGTATCAGAAGTGATGTAAGTGCCTCATTCTAATAATTAAATATTGTTAGCTAAGATAGATTGTGACTAATGCATCGTCCATCTTTCAAGCACAGTGGACTTTCGTGTGAGGGACATGTTAGAGAAATATAAAGTATGAAAGAGCATATTAGAAAAATATAAAACCATTAATATAACATAGTCGCTTAAATTTTTTGGTTGAAATAGTTCTTTACAAATGATTAAAGGGAAACATCTTTGAATTTGATCTCCAAACAAAGTAAATCATGAGATGAGCTTAATACTGCATATAAGACGATGCCTGTGTCTTAGAAGCATTTAAATTCTGAGTTCTCACATGAAAACAACATCAACAGCGCTAGGAGCAGCAGAACAATCCAACTCAAGGAACAGTTTAAAAACACCAAAACAGAAACCTCGAAAGCCTTTCACTTGCGCCATAGCTGTGCTCAGACAACAGCGTAAAACAAAAATACGTAAAAGAAAGAAGAAGAAAAAAAATTCCATTTGGAGCAGACCCTATAAAACCAGTTAAGAATATACAAATCAGAACCCACTTGCCAATCGAAGAAATGAAATAGATACCCCAATAAAAAAACCTAAAAAAGATTAGAGCTTGGGTGAATGAGACCGGAGAGGCAATTGAATACGTAAGAAAAATTAGGGATTCAATTAATTACCGGAAAGAAAAGGGAATCTTTGGGATTCAACAAGATCCAGGTTGATTGATGCGATTCAGTTCCTCTGGGGTGTACATGACTTTAGGTCGAAGAGCAGAAGGAGCTTCTGCTGCTCCTCCAGCTGAAGAGAGAAACGAGAAAATTAAGAAGAAAAAGAAAGAACGAAAAAGAAGGGAAATTGCGGTTAATATAACGGGGGATAATCGTGTGTTATAATTGTATGCACGTTTACCGGATAAAGAAAATAGGATACGATAACTTATCATATTTTACTTTTATCTCTTGTTTGGTGAGTTATATAATTAGCTTATCCTATTGTTTCATTTTATTCTATCCAATACATGATTTCTTATCCTATGAGAGAAGCTGAGTTATGATTCAACATGATAAGATACCAATATTGGATATTTAATATATCCCCACGCTACCGTATATATTCTCATGCTATTCAATATATTTGTATTTATTGTATTATATTTTATTTTTCTTTCTTCTTTCTCCTTCTATATAATCTCATTAGATTACTAATAAGATGCTCGTTAAACATAGGACATGATATATACTTATCAATCTTATATTATATCCTATCTTTATTAGTCTCGTATCATATCGTACTCTTATCACATCATGTTCACCGAACGAGCCCAGTCCTATTGTACAGACTACAGACAGAGGCGTAAGTGGTGACGTGGAAATTAGCGATTCGGAATTTTTATTACTTTTGAAATTCGTACTGGTCGGCGCCGTTTTTGTTCTGTTTTGAAGACAACTTGACTCTCTAACCGCCTTGGAGCGTGCATCTACGCTCTCTTCTCCATGTCGCTATCTTTCTTTTTAATTTTTTTAATATTTCAATCAGTTAATTGCAATTAATTCGATTTGCGAAAAATTCTGAAATTAAGATTTTAAACTCCTCCCAAAGACGATACTGAAAAAAATTGAATATATATTCTGATCCTACCTACTTAATTCTATGAGTAGGTGGCATTATTTTATAAGTTTTATATTGTTACGTTATATGACCTAATTCTATTTTTCTTCACACAACAAAAAAGAGAGAAAAAAAAACAAAAAAAAGAACACGTGAACCATACCACTTTGATATATGTGTAAAAATATAAAATTGAACCATGCAATATAACAAATATAAAATCCTTATTTTATTTTTATTTTCAAGACAAGATATTTTTATATTGTGAAATTTCGAATTGTTTATAAAATTAATGAACGTTTAATTTTTTATTTAACAAAAATTGAAAAGTGTGCGAAAACTTTTATTCATATAAGTATTGCTCGTTAAATAATTATAATTTATATTACAAAATGATCTCATTTATTTCGATTGAAAGAAATTAAATCAGGACAGTATGCTTAACGTGGGCTTGCAACGGTATCCAACTTTGTTACTATTAAATTCAAATAATAATTTGAAGTATTAATCCTGATGAGCGACGATGAACTGATTGGAACATATACAGTGGGGACAAACCAGCCTAATTTTCTGCACAACAAAACAAGTGGAGCACTTCAAGTCGGGTAGGTCGATGTTAATTGTTAAGGCCAAGGATGCGCCTAAAAGTTTAGAATAATGCTAATCACACAAGTGTGCGTCACCACACAGCAACTGTGTGTGTCCACAATTGTGCATAATAAAAATTATTTCTTTGTACCAAAAAAATAATAATTTATTTCTCACCCCCTTGATGAAAATTGCATTGAGAGGAATTTCAGGTTTGAATCCTTATTATTACTGTTATTGTATGTGCTATCTTTTCCAAATTATAGGAAGAGTCAATACAAAGAAGACAACACTGGGAATCATAAACTCATTTGCATTAAAGGCCAATTATGCAAATATACCTGCTGCTGGTTCTGGATCCAAGGCAGATATAACATAATCAAAGCTAGGAATTTGAAGATAACTGATTTTCTGGGTAACTCTTACCTTGAATTAATTAAAATTGTCGATAAATAAGCTCAGATACACACGAGGATAAGGCGTCTTTCACTTGCAAGTTATTGGAGTCCATATGAAGGGCATCTTCATATAGCCTTTTAGCCTGCTGCAGTAACTTCACCTTCTCTTTACTACTACCTGGCCTTAAGCGAGATCTCTGCTGTAATGCCGCACCCCATCTGAACAAAGCTGCAATTCATCATGTTAAAATCAAGTTAAACATAACAGTAAGAGTTTGGGAACGCTCCCACCATAAAAAGGATATGTGGAAAAAAAAAAAAAAAAAACAGTGAGATGCTGTAGAAGAACAATTTGATATCCGGGAGATAATATTTTCTATTCAAAAATTCTAATAGCATGATGCCATCAAACATAGCTAAATTGCAACTTATATGAAGTTAGATTGTGTGAGTGTCTCAGGCTATGATGCATGTGTAAGTTATAAAGACCTAAATCCCTATCCTTAATGCAGTTCTTCATACACAGACATTTTTTTTTTTTTGGTAGATAAGACATTTTTTATACAATTATTTTGAGCCAGGAATGTGCTTTATGACTTTAAATTCCAACAGTCCATACAAGGCGATATACTTTACAGAGAATTTGTAAGCATAATATTCTCTAGTTGCACTTATATGTGAAAATTATAAATGAATCAGGAATGCAAACATATTACCGTCTGGTGCATAAACATTGCCTTTCAACAGCATGGCATCAAACTTGTCAATTGCAGCCAAGAATACTCTTTCAGCCTCAAAAGCTGCACCCTGTGATATTTGAATAGAACTCATACTTTAATACAGAAACAGAATATAAAACAAAATTCAGCACAACCAACTGGCAGAAGAATTTATGTCAAGCAAATACCAAAGTCACATAAGCTTTAATCTCAGATTAAACAAATTTCTAACCGATTTCTAGAATCAAAGCTGATTACGATATACAGGTCAGTGTGGCTAAACATAAATGAAAGAAACATGTAATCTAATGAGCAATGACACAGCCTAACAACTTGATTGAAGAACTGAAACAAGTAATTTAATGATGTCAAGAATAAAGCATACCGGACCAATATCTGCTATCAATTGCCCACGGAAAGAGAGAGCAAGGCCCCAATTATATAGGGCTCTCACATCATTTGCATCAATTGACAACGCTAGCCTATACTTTCTGCCCGCCTCTACTAGAAGCTCTTCACACTCTTCACATACATCAATAAGCAATGGTGCAACTTCTTCTTTACTATTGATTTTTTTCAGCAGTCCTTTCAATATTCTACTATGTTTTCCAGATGATGGCTGGATGCTCCCTGAAAGAAGAGTTCTCAGTTCACGACTAATCTTCAACTTTAATTCTCCATGAAGAAGATAAGTGTTTCCTAACTGGCCTACAGCCAACAAACTCATAGGCTTCAAGTCCACAGCTTTTGATAGTAAGTTCGCGGACCTGTATAACATGATTTCAGCTTGTTCTCCATCATGCCTACCCTTTAGAAACTCTCTTGATTGTTTTAGAAGGTCTGTTGCTTCAGCAAGATACCTATCAAACATCATATCATCTGAAATCTTTGCAGATGAAGAGGTATTGAATTCATTCTCACGTGCAGACAAGTCATTGGCAGGATGACGATGGTCATTATAATTTACCCCATCTTCTTTATACTGAGACCTATCAGACCCAGTATCACTCTTTTCACGAGAAGACCTGAAAGTTTCATGACCTGGATTGAGTGACTGCTCGCGCACAAATGATGACTCACTTTCCATTTGTTTCATTCTGACTTTAAAGCTTTCAGAATCAAGCAGATTGTCTCGGGATTCCCACATGTCGGTTATGCTGGTGGAATCCATCTTCAAAGAAAAGCTGTGATTATTTGTGAACCTCAATCCTTTGTTCTGGTAACTATACTCTTTTTCTTCAGGGATTCTGGTAGTGCTTCTGCCAATGTCCCCTAAGCCAAAATTTTCTTTCTCAGGAGTAGTTTTTATTCTTCCATTTCTGTCCATGTCCAAAACAGAGTTAGTGGATGAGTCTTGAGAAGAATCCAACTTATCATATGCTTTATGATCATCAACCCAATTTAAAGCCCTATCTTCAACAGGAGGCACGTTACTATTTCCTCTAGATTGATTTAATGCTTTCTCCATTCCCTCTTGCTTAACATTTTCTCTGACTTTGGTGGAATTGGAGCTAAGCAAAGTTTCTCCAAACAAACTGCCAATAGATTTTAACATCTGGTTCCCAGCTTCTCCAACTTGTTTCTTTCTTCTAGCATTCTTATGGTTCTCAACCATAACGCCATTAGAATTTTCCTCATCGTCGATTAAAGCCTTGACAATGCTCCTAGCATTCAAAGCTGATAATTTTATCTTATCTGTGACTTCAACATAACCATAAAAATCATCCACCTGAATCCTATTATTCCTGATAGCACTTTGTACCTCACTCTTCAAGTTATTCACTACAAGATCAAGCTCATCAAAGAATTCCACCAAACTCCTCAATTTCGCACAAGAAAGCTTCAAATTCTCCTCCTTTTCTTTCCTCTTACTTCCACTCACTCTCACATCACCGAAGGTCCCATTCCGGAAAAACCCTACAGTGAAACCAACGGCGAAAACCAACACAGAAGCAGGAAGAACAAGGATAGAAGAAACCTTAACCCTAGAAATCGCCATCGCACAAACCAGGCCCAATAGGAACACGAAAATGTTCTTCCTGTCATCGATTCCAACAGAAACGAGAAAATTGCGCAACAAATCGGACTCAGCAGGCCCTTCTGAGCCACCAAGATCGTCCCAACCTCCATAAATAGTTGAGGTAGAAGCACACGACGCTCTCAACGAAGAAAACGACAACCTGAGGGTTTTGGAGCCGAAGGTCCATATTGTGCTGGAACTGTGAAGAAAGTTGCAAGCAAGTGACGGTACATGGAAAAGAACAAGTGAAGACGATGACTGAGGGTGAAGAATATTAATGGGATTTTTCGCAATTCCGAATTTCATTTCATCGAAGACACTTTCTTCTTCTTCTTCTTCTACACCTCTGCTACGACATCAGATTCAAACCGATGAAGTTGAAATTCGACAATAATGAAACGACATGTCGTAGATGAGTGTCAAATTTACTTGAAAAAGGATAATCGGAAATCATCCGTACAAAATGGTTCTCTGTTTATAAAAGTCTCAATACAACAAATAACAAATTAATAAATAATAATAATATTTACAACCAACTTTCAATGAACCGCACCACGAAACACAAGTCGTTTATGTCAACAGGGTTCTTATTTATAGTTCAACGAGGAAAACAGTAAAAAGCTGTCTTATTTTGCGACCTCATTGTACGAGACGTAGTTTGGGTGGTGTTGGGCCTGCGGATAACTTGTTTGATAAATTGGGTGTGAGAAGAAGCATAGATAGTGGAAGACATGAATCAAGGACCATTGCGAACCTTGGTTACAGGAGCTGCAGTTATCTTGGGTGGAGTAGTTACTTTGAACTTGGCTTCTACTGCTACCCTCAAAGCGCTTAACTTTGCGTCTGAGTTGAAAAGGGTAAAGATAAGCTAAACTGTATGACTTTATCCTATTCTTTTGAAAATTCACTTAATGGGACACGTTGTGGGTTTTGTATGTAGAAAAAAATTGCGTTGCCGTGTAGGGCTTGTAGAGGGAAGGGGTTCTATATATGCAAACTGTGCAATGGGAACGTCACCATAGCTTGGTCACCAATGTACGACCCTATTGCAATTAACCCCTGCGTTTGTCCTACGTGCGAAGGAAACAGGTTAGTTTCATTTGCTTTCACTCTGTTAAAAATTAAATTCCTGGAAATACTTTCGATCTTCATTACTTTACCTCTCAAATGAGGTGAATTTATACAGGTAATATTTTAACAACCTTAACACAAATTAAGGAAACTACTTCTAAAACAGCTATCAGCCTAACAGTAAATACAAACTAAATTACAAACTACTTCTATTCAAATCAAATTAGCTATTGTTCCTATCTCTAAGCAACAATAATTCAAATTTAAATCTCTATCTTCAACACTCCCCCTCAAGTTGGTGCATGGATATTCATCATGCCCAACTTGTCAATCAACTTTTCAAATACTTTCACAGACACACCCTTTGTTAAGACATCTGCAAGCTGGTCTTCGGATCGAACAAATGGAATCTGAATCACTTGATTATCTAACTTTTCTTTAATGAAATGCCTATCCACTTCAACATGTTTAGTTCTATCATGCTGGACCGGATTGTGTGCAATTTCCACAGCAGCCTTGTTATCACAAAAAAGCTTCATTGGCTGATCATATGTGATTCCTAAGTCTGAAAGTATGCTTCTGATCCAAAGTAATTCACAAATGCCATATGACATACCTCTGAACTCTGCTTCTGCACTAGATCTTGCTACTACCTTCTGTTTCTTGCTCCTCCAAGTGACTAAATTTCCTTCTACAAATGTAAAGTATCCAGAGGTTGACTGTCTGGTAGTTTTATCTCCAGCCCAATCAGAGTCTGTGTATCCTTCTATACATGCTTTTTTATTTTTTGAGAATAGGATACCTTTTCCTGGTGATCCTTTGAGGTATCTGAGGATTCGATATATTGCCTTCATATGTTCTTCACTAGGAGAGTGCATGAACCTGCTTACAACACTCACAGAATAAGCAATGTCAGGTCTTGTGTGTGATAAATATATTAGCTTTCCTACTAATCTCTGATATCTGCTTTTATCTGTTTCCACTTGATCAGGATATATTCCAAGTGAATGATTCATCTCTATTGGAGTATCACTTGGCTTGCAAGCCATCATCCTAGTTTCGGATAGGATGTCTAGGATATATTTTCTCTGACACAAAAATATTCCTTGTTTAGACCTTGCAATTTCTATTCCCAGGAAGTATTTTAGTTGGCCTAGACTCTTCATTTCAAACTCAGCAGCAAGTTTCTTTTCCAATAATTTCATTTCTTCTACATCATCTCCTGTTAGCACCATATCATCTACATAGACAATGAGTATGGCTATTTTACCTTCATTCTGTTTGATAAACAGTGTATGATCCGAATTGCTCTGTCTATAGCCAAACTTCTTCATTGCTAGTGAGAACCTTCCAAACCATGCTCTTGGTGATTGTTTCAGACCATACAAAGCTTTATTTAACTTGCAAACTGTATTTTCCTCTGACCTTACTCCTGGTGGAATCTCCATGTACACTTCTTCTTCTAAATCACCGTTTAGGAAGGCATTCTTCACATCGAACTGCTTTAATGGCCAATCTCTGTTGGCTGCCACAGACATTATAATCCGGATCGTGTTGAGTTTGGCCACTGGAGCAAATGTATCTTGGTAGTCTATTCCATACTTCTGAGTATATCCCTTTGCCACAAGTCTTGCTTTATATCTGTCAATGCTTCCGTCTGCTTTTAACTTTACTGAGTATATCCATTTGCATCCAACTGTTTTTTTTCCTTTTGGCAAGGTGGTTAGGCTCCAAGTTTTATTACTTTGAAGTGCTTCCATTTCAATGTTCATAGCTGCCTTCCATTTTGGATTTTCCATTGCTTCCTGCACACTGTTAGGAATAGCTACAGTAGATAATTGATCAACCATTAATGCATATGGTTCAGATAGCCTATGAGAGGACACATAACTACTAATGGGGTATTTCACTGTGACATTCGGATCTGGTTCATAATTTTTCTTGGGTATACCTTTGGTTTGTCTTTCTGACCTTCTAATTTGTATAGTAGGATCTGAATTATTTAAAGTAGGGGCAGAATTATTTAAAATAGGAGCAGGAGCAGAATTTACCTCAGTAATGTTTTCTGTTTGAGCTTCAGGATTGTCCATAGCAAGAGGTTCCGTTATGAGAGGTAGACATGGTGTTTCTTCTGGTGAAGAATGTTGAGAAGGAATAGTATGTGTGAGGTTATGAACCGTGATAGGAGAAGTTAATGCAGGGGTTATAGGAACAGACAAGCAAATTTCTTCTTCTCTAATATGTTGAATCTCCCCCTGAGAAGAAGAATGAGTGGCTCCCCCTGAATAAAAAGCTTCAGATTCTAGAAAAGAGACTTCAAGAGTTACATGCATTTTTTTTGATTTTGGATCAAAACAACGATATCCTTTTTGGAGGTCAGAATATCCTACAAAGATGCATTTTATAGCACAAGGTTCAAGTTTATTTCGGAGAGGTTTGGGTACATGAACATAAACAGTGCAACCAAATACTCTAGGTTCTAAATTCATGACATGAGGGATAGAAAAATAGGATTCCAATTTCTGTTGAGGGGTAAGAAAATTGAGTGCACTGGACGGGGTACGGTTGATGAGATAGGCAGCTGAGAGAACGGCCTCTCCCCAATAAGAAGAAGGGACATTCATTCCAAATAATGAAGCCCTTACCACCTCTAATAATTGTCGGTTTTTTCTCTCAGCTAATCCATTCTGCTGAGGTGTATAAGTGCATGAGGTTTGGTGTTTTATTCCTTTAGAGAGCAAAAAATCATAAAAGAGTTTATTTTTGTATTCAAGGCCATTATCTGATTGGAAAATCTGGATAGAACTGTTAAATTGAGTGTGAACCATACTATGAAAGTGCTGAAAAACAGAGAAGACTTCAGATTTATTTTTGAGTAAGGAAATCCAAACCATTCGAGTACATTCATCGATAAAGGATACATAATAATAAGAGTGAGAGAAGGAAGGAACCTTAGCAGGTCCCCAAACATCAGAATGAATGACTTGAAAAGGGATACAACTCTTATTTGAACTGGAATAAAAAGGAATTCGATGGCTTTTAGCCATTTCACAAATAGAACACTTAAATTCAGAGGGAAGACATCTAGAAAATAAATGGGGAGATAATTTCCTAAGGAAAGTAAAGGAGAGGTGTCCTAGTCTCTTATGCCAAAGCCAAACTTCAGAATGAGGAGAGTCAGTGGTGGAAGCTTGATGAGTTGAGGGAGTGTCATGAGGAGGCAGGTCTAAGAAATAAAGGTTGCCATGTCTAACACCATAGCCAAGAATCTCCTGTGTCTGGACGTCCTGAAAAACACAAAAATTGGGCCAAAAAATCACAGTGCAGTTAAGTTGTGAGGTAAGTTGACTGACAGATTAACAGATTGAAATCCAAAGATGGAACCACAAGAACAGAGTGAAGTGTGAGAGTTTTGGTCAGAGTAATAGTGCCCTGACCCGTGATGGAGGCAGAACTACCATTAGCAGTAGTTATGGTTGATTTACTACAAGAAGAACAATGTGTCAACGCAGAGGCATCACGAATCATATGATCTGACGCCCCAGTATCAATTATCCATGAGCAATTCCTAGAAGTGGCAGATAAAGCAATAGTCTTACCTAATATACCTTCATACACAACATGAGCCTGAGGAGAAGCAGAGGGTGTACCTTCGGAAGAAGACTGAAGAGCTTTGGAGATTACCTTTCGTCGAGGTCTCTTTGTGAAGTCCCACCAATCTGGATATCCTATGATTTCATAACATCGAGTCTTGGAATGGCCTGAATCACCACAGTGGGAGCACACCAACGTTTTCCCAGAAGGAATATCTTTTCGAAACTTGGAAGGAGGATTCGCAGAAGGGGAACGAGAGACATGAGAGACCAGAGCAGAATTAGATACCAAAGCCGAGGATTCTGATGAAGGATTAGGACGACCCATTGTGATTCGTTGTTGGTGCTCACGGCGAAGAAATGCATAAGTGCTTTCAAGATCCAATTTTGGATCTTTACGAAGAATCTCACCTCGTACCTGGTCGAAGGTAGAGTCTAACCCACTGAGAAATATGTAGACCCGTAGACGAGCCATCGAGGAGTGCATATGAACCACATCAGTCACGGTGGTTGCTGGAGAAGACATTCGGTGGTCAATTTCTTGGAAAATAGACAGTAGTTCATTGTAATATGTGGAAAGAGGGCGACCATGCTGCTTTGTTGAGAAGGATCGTTGATGGAGTTCAAAGAGACAGGTTTCATCTGACCCATCATAGAAGGTGCGAAGTGCGGCATCCCAGATGTCTTTGGCTGATTCAAGGCGGATGAACCGCTGCATCAAGGGAGGGGTCATGGATTCAATAAGCCAGCTTTTTACTTTCTGGTTTTCAGTGACCCAGGTAGCATAGGTGGGGTCAGCTATGGGTGGTTTTGGTGTTGTACCAGTGATGTAGCCAGATTTATTCCTAGCTCCAATTCGCATGTCCATTAACTGGGACCAAAGAGGATAGTTTGAGTCATCGAGGATGACAGTGATGGGAAACGAAGAAGAATCTTGTTGAATGATAATGTTTTGGGATGGGGCAGAGGTGGAAGAATCGGTGGGTGAAAGAAGGTTCTCTGTGTTCTCCATGGAAAATTAGGGATTGTAGATAAGGAAGGGGATTTTCGAGAATAGAATGTTGATTTCGGGTAGGAGAACGGGTAATATTAAATTAAACGGGTAAAAAAAAATTGAAACTGTGGGAAGGAATTTTTAAGGAAAGGAGAAGAAGAAAAAAAAATTATGATGGGACCTTGATTTCCTGGATCAAAACACAACTGATACCATGTTAAAAATTAAATTCCTGGAAATACTTTCGATCTTCATTACTTTACCTCTCAAATGAGGTGAATTTATACAGGTAATATTTTAACAACCTTAACACAAATTAAGGAAACTACTTCTAAAACAGCTATCAGCCTAACAGTAAATACAAACTAAATTACAAACTACTTCTATTCAAATCAAATTAGCTATTGTTCCTATCTCTAAGCAACAATAATTCAAATTTAAATCTCTATCTTCAACACACTCTTCTTCATGTTATGCCTAGTTTAACATTCGATGTGAATTTCAAGTACTGAGGTATGCTTGCTGAGAAAATAAGGCAAGGAAGACCATTTTGGTTATTGGGGTTGTCTTAAAGTTGAGTTCCAAGGAAATTACTCCTAGTTCCCTTGAATTTATTCTCTTCAGGTTAACTTCAAGCATTATGACTTTTTGAATAATTCTAGTTTACTAATGCTTACTCATGGTTTTGCAGGGTTCAACGCTGTTTGAACTGTCTGGGAAAAGGCTATGATTGATCCGTTCAGAGATAAATACTGCTGCATTTCTTATGTTCCTTTTGAATATGATTGTGTAAGTGGCTTGCTTAAGTGTATTTTAGTTGTGCATCCGAGAGCTTGCACATCTTTGTCATTTTTTCTTCTAATTAAATTGCCTCCCTATCACTGAATAAGAGCTAAGCAATAGTTCTGTCATTATAAATCTCGGCTTGCCGAATCCATGGAGGAGCATGTTAACCTTTTTTATTTGGCTAGTGCAGCAATGTCAATCACCTATAGCGAATGAACCGTGGTCCTTTTGGTGATGTTGATAGACTTTAAACCTACTCTGCCTATTGACGTGGCTAACTTTCATCACAGTAAATTGGTCTCATATTCTTTATGTTTTGTGTTTGTCCCGACCGTATTGGTCCCACGGACTGTGAAACTGATGTGTAAGACTAATTCTTCTTTTGCTGCCTATGCTTCTTTACGTGGCGATGGAACTGTATGTCAACTTCACTACGGAGCTAAAACTGAATTTCTGTTCATATTATGAAATGTGTGTGGGCAATAAATCAGTAATAGATTGTTTTTTTCCTAATGAGTAGTAAAGCAAACAGTTATGATCTCTGTATGATTGTGTCCAGTCAATTCGTTTCACCAGTAGGTCCTTGAAAGGACTACTTCTTATATCAGGAATTGTCGTGATAACTATCCATGCTTCTTCCATTTAATTCCTAATTTTTTTGAGTGATAAATGTGGTGTTTTCTAGAGAAACCCCCCCTAATAATTGCAGCATATTTCAGCATTTCCTGAGCCATGTTATGCAGCTGTGCATTTTGAGTGTCCTGAGAATTATTTTGGATGACACCAACTTACATCTGTCTTAATTCTTTTGACCTGTCTCAGATCAGCCGAGGAGGGAGCTGCTGCTGTTAATACTCGTACTTCCAGTGGTTTCCACCTTATTTTTCCTCCTTATTACTTTTATGTCTAAAATTGAGAACGTGTGTCTGCTTATGTACCCCATCTTTATTAGATCTTGGTTTTAGCATTTTGAGAGTTTTACCAACATGGTACTGACTTCTGAGAAAACTAAAGTAACAGAATTAAAAAGGACCCAACAAAGAATGAGTCATACAATGGGGCAGTTTGCTTTGAATAGCCAATATGTGGTATTTATTTCGGGGAATGTTATTTGGACAAGAAGTTGCAGTCAAAAGGCTTTTGAAGTTCAGGACAGGGATTATTTCAGTTCAAAACTGAGGTGCAATTAATTTCTAAGCTTCAGAGCAGAAATCTTGACAAGCTTGTACACCAGGAACAAGAGTACATGCCAAACAAAAGCTTGGATTTCTTTTTTTTTTTGGTCAGTAGATTCTTTCAGATCTATTTCCCCCCGTCATTCCATTCATATGGGTGCAATACATCTCACACGGCTAGATATACAACGAATTTAATAAATCGAATAAGAATTGACTTGAAACAAAGATAATTGTTCAATGACTTCTTTACTTTCACAAGTATTTGAGATTAAGAATCATTCATCGAGATGTGAAAACAAGCAAAATACTATTGGATATTAATTTGAACCCTAGAATATCATACTTTGTCATGGCAAGAAATTTTTCCGAGAATGAAGCTAGAACATAGTTGAGTTATTGCTGACTCTTTGAAGAATGAGGCAGGCATGTGAGATACTGCAGTGACGGGTACATTATTGAGAAACTAATGATATTCTATCTTGTGGATGCACAGACCAAATGTCACCTTAATATCCAGTGCATGGCCTTTTCTCTAAATAATCTAGGGGGCGTTTGGTTCAGGAAATTTTTTTGGAATAGTAAAGAAATGAGATAGATAGAGAAATGATTGAAAAGATAGATAAAGTGAGATAGGTAGAAAAATGTAAAAAAAAGTTGTTTGGTGGGGAAAAACTTTACTGGGAAAATTAGGTAACTTTATGAAATCAACAGTGCATTAAAAGTCAGATAACCGGTTTTCCGAGAAATCCCACCTTCAAATTGAGTTTCTAAACAGTGCGGATATCTATGTTTCTCATAAATCCAGACAAATTGGATAGATGAATTTTTGGTGAAAAACGTTGAAACAAACATAATATTTCTAAAAGCCATACTTGAGAAAGATAGATATCCGCTGAAAAACTTCCAACCAAACACCACCCTAATGTATTCAGCTTTGGTGTCATTTTGCTAGGAATTGTGAGCGGTCGGAGGAATGCAACCTTTAATGAGCCAGATCGCTCATGAAACTAGTTAGGGCATGTAAGTCACTCAAGTAATCCCTTATTCTGTACTTACTAGGGGTCGTTTGGTTGAGGAGAAATTTTATGAATAATAAAAGAATGTTATATACAGGGAAATAGTTGGAAAATGAGATAGGAAGGAAAATGTAAAAAAAGTTGTTTGGTTGAAAAAAAATTACCGAAAAAATTAAGTAACTTTTTTAAAATCTATGTTTGATTGTAAGTAAAATATAGACAGAAAAATTAGGTAACTTTACTTTGTAAAATTTATTTACGGTGGCACGCTACTCTACCCGTACACATCAAGTCAAATCCCAACGTTCATCTCTTCTCATCCAACTACACCAACCATCTTCTCCATTTTGTCCCAAATCTCCATGTGGGTCATTTAGTTTTGGTGGCTCTTTTCAACCTTTTACTTCATTCATTAGTTTTGGTGGGTGCTTCTAAACTCTTTGTTGGGAAAGGTGACTTTTGGGTACCCAGTTAAACAATTCTTTTGTCAAACCCAGAAATGAAAGCTACCTCCTTTGCTGTTGTGTACCTTTGATTCATTTCTACCACGTGTCTTTGAGTTGTTCCTTGTAGTGTATTGAAGGGCATGGTCTTTTTGTTGTGTGTGAGTGATTCTGTTACTTGTTATACTACTTAGTTTCACATCTTCTTGAAGGAAAGTAGAATGGGATCTGGTAATGAGGTTCACTCTGTTGGAGAGTTCAATTTGGATGCCAAGTGGCTCATAGATCCCAAACAACTACGAGAAGGGTACGCTCATCTTTGGGCACTTTTTCCTTGTGAGAAAATATCCAGCTTTTCACCAATACCACTTAGGGTGTGTTTGGTACAAGAGAAATTTTTTGGTGACCGGGAATTATGATTAATGGGAATTCAGTAGAAATTGAGTTTACTTGGAATCTTACGAAAGATGTGTTTGGTTCGCCAAAATATTACCGGGAATATTGGGTAAAAATTACTGATTCCATATTTGGTTTAGAACGAAATATGACTTGGAATATGAGGTTATTTTACAAAAATAACCCCAAACTATTTTTACTTTTGTAATTGATAGATTGGGTCTAGATTTTTATGTGTATTGGGGTATTTTTGTCTCAAAATTTATTGTTGTGTTTTCCCTTTACTTGGTATTCCGAATTACCATATTATTTTTGGTAATCTGAATAGTGACTTTTCTTTATAAATCAAATTACCGGTAATCCTTGGATATCCGGGAATCGTAATTTATTCCTTCTACCAAACGTGGTAATTACATTTACCAAAGAAGGATTACCAGTAATCCTCTCCAAAAACTTGAACCAAACAACCCCTTAGTGTTTGGTTCGGGAAAAAAAAATATTTACTAGGGAAATGTAATTGATGGGGAAATAGTTGGAAAATAAGTTTGATAGGAAAATGTAAAAAAAGTTGTTTGGTTGACCCAAAAATTACCAGAGAAATTTATTTAAATATGCAAAATCTATGTTCGGGAGAAACTTTGCACCTGTTTTCTCACTTCCCCAATTATCTCAAAATACCACATCTCAAGTGGTATTCTGTAACAGTGAATTTCATTCAAAAATCAACACAAAATTTATTTTCCCATCTATCTTATTTGCCTGGTATTTTTTGAAAAAACCTGAACCAAACGTGATATTTTCCAATATCCACTTACACTTTCCCATCAATCCCAAAATAAACCTTCAACCAAACACTAAGAGAAGAGTAACTTTGGCCGCCAATATGTCTTCAAATTGATATGCAAATACGTTTGCTAGGAAACTCATTTAGGTAGCTAAGTCAGAAACCACCTTCAACCAAACGAAAGTATCTGATATTCCCACTATTCATTTATTTATCATTCTCAACAAATGCCTTCAACCAAACACCCCCTAAAGCCTTATGGTTGCTCAATATGTTTATGATTGGAATCTCTAAGGCCTGGAAAGCTCATCAATTGGTGGATCCAACCCAGTCTGAATCATGTCATGCCAGCATTTTCGTCTAATGTCCAAGTGGGCCTATTATGAATCCAAGAAAATGACTAAGATAGGCCAACCATGTCAGATTTTGTTTTAATGCTCAACAGTGAAGAAGCAACCCGTTTAAGTCTAAAGGAAGCTGGTTCTAGGGAGACCCCGTTGTAAAATCTTATAACGTCCTCGATAATAGAACCCGATGTTATACGAGATAGTAGCTTAGCTACATGCTATGATGCACGGACACGGGATACGGGACATGACACGTTGACACGTTAATTTTAAAAAATGTCATATTTGGACATGTTGAAACACGTTTAGATATTAAATAAAAATTTTAATATATACAATATGATTTATATTTAATACATATAAGAATTTATAATAAGTCATATAACCAATCAAATATTTAAATTTCATAACATAAATATAAATATAAATAATTTTTCGTACTTTGTTAATTTTTAATGTCAAATTTCATATCAGAAAAAAATTAATTTATAAATTATTTCTTTTATATTTAGTTAACAAAATAAAATCAAGATTTAAAAAAAATTAAAAATTAAAAAAACAAAAAAAATAAAAAATAAAATAAAAAAACAACGTGTCCGAGCGTGTCCGAGCGTATTCCCAAATGTTGACTGTGTGTCCCTAAATATTGACTACGTGTCGGAACGTGTCGGAGAGTTGACTGCGTGTCTCCAAATATTGACCGCATGTCAGACGCGTGTCCGAACATGTCGGAACGTGTCCGTGTCAGACACGTGTCAAACACACAAATTTTACAAAATTTTGCGTGTCCGGGTAACGGAAGCTACATGTCAGGAAATTGTATTGTTTATAAGCTATACTATATTCACGCGGTTGCTCAAGTCAATGTACCTGTAGCATTAGTCATAAAGTCAAATTTCACTTTGCTTCCCTTATTTACTCCAATGCAATTAGTTTGTATATATAATTATCTGATCCATTATAAATTTCAGAATCACCATGTACATGTGTTTATGGGGTTTAAATTAAATTGGTATGTGTGCTGATTATGGTGTAAGGCCAGATAATTTAGGGCTCATAAAGAGCTATATATTGACTAACTCAAGAGTACATGTGAAATAAGGAAGAAAAATAAAAGGAATAGATAAAACAGAAAAGGCATCAATTGGGCTAGTGTAGCTTATTCTCTTTTTCACCTTATTCTACTTTTGGTTCTTAGTCCTTACCTCTCAAGGCTTGCATCCTACGTTAGGTTATATTTATAAATTTTTTGTTTATATATTACATCTGGCCAGGAATACACTCTTAATTAAGTAGAGTATTATCGATCATATATAATATGATTTGTAAGTTTATATATATATGTTTTAATGTTTCTACAGTGAATGTAGATAAGTTATCTACATTCGCTCTCCCAAAATGATATCGTTTTGGATTGGAAAATTTAAAAATAATAATGAAAAAGACTGTTATAACCCTGAAATAAATTATAATTACAAAAATACCTTGATTTCCTCCTCAAAACGACGTCATTTTGGGCTAAATGTAGATAAGTTATCTACATTAACTGTAAAAAAAGGAAACCCATATATATATATATAAAAGATGGGAAAAGGTTATATTGACAAACTTTTTTCTTACAAACTACACTAAGTCTGACTAGTCATACACTCTTGATTGAAATCTGACTAGTCATACTTAGTGTAGTTTGTAAGTTTGTCAATATAACCTCTCCCTTAAAAATAATGAATAAATGTGAAATCACATGCTATAAAGGTGTTATAAAATTGGCAGGAAAGATGAATAAAGAAAGGAAAGTGAAGATAGAAAATATATGAAGATTAAACTACTAACTTATGAATTCATTCATTATTTTTGTCTTTATTTTAATTAGTCATATTCATTTCACTATTCACTTTCATTTGGCTTATTTTCTTTTCATGATTTGACCTGAGATTGGATTTTCAATCATCCCTTCAAGGATTATATCATTAGTTGCGTTCATAGTCTTCAAAATAGCTAGAGTCTTTCATAGATTTAACATTTACTTCAGGCAATGCTTTTGAACCAACAGGTCTAAAATTATAATTATTTTCACTCACTTCAAGTATGTGAAAATTTGGCTTTTCAACATTTGACATAATATAATACCCAAAAAAAAAAAAAATATCCAAAAAAAACATTTGACATAATACTATACTGATAATTAAATTTAGAGATTACCAAAACACTTATTGCTACTTAAGGAGCATGAGTATAGAGGTGGTCAAATACCAGATAAAATTATTTTTTTAGCACTCACTGCTCCTATAGGAGTAGGAGGATATATGTTGTCAAATGCCTAATATCATTTCATCACTGCTACTTCAGGGTAGTATGATATAATTTCTCAAATTCACAACAATAATTTTCAAGCACTCACTACTACTTCAGGAGCAAAAGACACTAACTAATAGTTTTGATGAGGCATATTTATAATATTAAGTCATCCAATGAGGAGTATTGTAATTAAAAATATGTATTTTAATATATGGATGACCTTTGACTTTTCGTATGCGTTATGATGTGTGGATGAATATTTGATTTTCCATGACTTTTGATATATTTTGTAACCACTACTCTAATAATGTATTGAAATGTATTTACTCCCTTGTTTATGTATAGTACTGTATAAAGACATGACCCTATAGGAATGATGATAATGAATGAATTAATAAGTTAGTCATTTGATCTTCATATAT
The DNA here is from genome assembly GCF_033153095.1 of Gastrolobium bilobum. Taxonomy (NCBI): domain Eukaryota; kingdom Viridiplantae; phylum Streptophyta; class Magnoliopsida; order Fabales; family Fabaceae; genus Gastrolobium; species Gastrolobium bilobum. The sequence goes on from NW_026899533.1 coordinate 354,481, forward strand.
TTTCTTTCTTCACTTTCCTTTCTCTATTCATCTTTCCTGTCAAATTTATAACAGAAGGAGTACAAATTATTTCACTCTCAAGAGTGAGAACTAAATTTTAGGGGAACTAAATTTAATTATATAGGAATAATTTAACACCGTACCGTATCACTCAATTGGATATAACTCAGTGGGGGGGCGGGGGGGGGGGGGGGGGGGGAATATAGGATTAATGTTTATGGGAATATGTAAGGGTATTGGGGTGCCCAGATGCATCAGTAGGTAGTGTTGTGTTTCTTTATTTTCCTTCATTATCCAAAAAAAATGTTTATGGAATATCTTTAAAATCTTTACTATTTCATCATTACAATATTTACTTGTTTGATGTTGAAATGTAGGAAACCAAGATACATGATTTTGATAAATGCAATTTAAAGCCATCAAACTCGAACACAAACATAAAACAGGAAAACAAAATAGTTGTCTCTGGACCCCATGATGCAGAAGCTGCCATACCCATGCTGATATGTCCCAGACAACAACAAATCAAGATCGCATAAGAGTGCCACTGCTGTTTTCCGGGTATATGCATCCGTACGTGTCCTTCTATATTTGGTCCACTTTTCACTGAAATTTATGCTTCCTCAATATTATATGATCATTCATTTTTCTCATAGCTATTTTTAATTAGATGCAAATTCACAATTTTTCTTCTTTATATTCTGGTATTTGATACATTATATTGCACGGTTGCCAGATTGGCCATGCTTTGTTCAGTGTATGTTGCAAATTATTGAAGGAATGGAACTCTGATACTCTGCTCTGAAAGATGTTAAAGTTAAGTTGGTTTTTGATACGTCCACTTCGTTTAACTCTTATCCTCTGACCATTTCTTGTCATTAAATTTAGCACATTCTGCCAATCCATTATCAATATTGCTGAGAGTGGCATATTTCAATGTAGAACTCGATCAGTAAAAGCACACTTCAAATCTCAAGAGTTTTAATTGTAACTTTCTCTAAAATCTCTAGAAAAAAAATTAAGAACAAAAAATTAGGTCATCTCCAGATTTTTCTGAACCTTTCTTATTTCCTTTTATGTCATTATTTTGGTTCCACATACAATTCCATTCAATATGAAATATGAATGACATTTATTTAGCTCTTTTTTTTCCTTGTTCTTATTTTACTGTTTTTGTTTACTTTAGTTACGATTTCTTTGTGGGTTCTTTTCCTTTTAGCAGGCAAACAAATAGACATCATAAAGGTTGGTCAATGGAGGGTAGTTGATAGCACTTATAAGGGTCTGGGGAGAAGAACGTTATGGAGCAAGACAGCAAGTGATGGAGCTTTGAGTCTTCCTATATATTTGCCACTGTGCATGACTGCAATTTATGCCGGGTCTGCTGCCAGAAATTGTAACCAAAAGTGTAAACGACGAGATCTTTTAGATAAAAATCAAGAAATGGAAAACAAGAACAAGATATTATTAGAAAGGAAAAGACTCATTTTGATCCTCACATGTCAAAACTTTAGCAGAGGTTTAAATATCTTTATTCTTGACTCGTCTCTCACTCCGAGTTAGTCTTGTAACCCGACTTAAAGAGTCAGAGCTTGTGAGGATATCGGAAAAAAACCAATTCACATCAAAAAGATAATTATAGTTGGATTAACTTAATATATATATATATATATATATATATATATATAGATATATATATATTATGGGTTTATCATCTATCATTTAACATGACCACAAAAAATTTCCTACACACACAACATTTTGTGGGGCCCGCAACAAAAAAAAAAAACTTCGGCACGCAAAATGAATCTCTATAACATAACATAATCAATTTTCCTACAACATAACTCTTATAAAACTCATTATATATATATACACACATATATATATATATATATATATATATATATATATATATTATTTATGTACATCTTTTTACACACACTAGAATGATTAGAATTATTGGCTTATATGAAATGCAGAAAGCAAGAAATCGAAGTGTATTTTGTAGAATAAAAAATCCCATAAAATGGGAAACAAGATTTGGTTTTACACATATATCCTATCATACATACATTCAGTTCAATTCAAATCAACCAGTATCCTCACATTTTTGCATGAATAAGTTAAGGTTAAATTTAATCTCCTGTTATCGTGATCCGTGATTATTAATTTAATAGGAAAAAGAAAAAGACTGTTTATGGGCCCACAAGATCAACATCATGAAATGGGGTACGTGACAGCTAGTCTACTCTATGAACATGTGAAGATATGGGGTGATAAGTCTTTGTTGAGTGATTTCACTGATGTATAAAGTTTGAGGAGTGTGGAATATGATGCCTTTACGCCTTTACAAAATAAGTGGGAGTAACGAAGAGATAAACCAATGCAAACATGAGACTGAATAAGATGGATCAATCCCTTGAATATAAACTTGCATTATTCACATGAACATGTCATTAGATTACGGACCAACCCATAAAATTATTCATCACAACTGAGCATTTCTTCTAATTAACAGGGTCAATTCAAATAAAAGGTCTAGGTAGAGTATTTTTAAAAATCATGAACATACATAATTAAATTTTACTAGTACCACACCACTTTTGCCTAAGTATATAAAGATATTTCATACGTCTGAGAGGTGGACCATTGGTCCCAAGTAAGTGGCCTACATGGATAATTGGTTCACATGCATGGCAAGAATACCATAAACTAAGATGACTACGCTGTACTGTATGTCTAATAATTACATATACATTCATAAGCGGACACCTAAGCTATAGTATTAATGTTACTTGTTCTCTTCCCATCAAATTTCAAATTGAGGTGGTGAATTCAATTTGGACACGGGTTCTTCATGCATCCTCATTCTTCACTACTATTTCTTGTCACGGAATAATAATGGGCAGCAATTTATTGCTTTTTTTGGTTCAATTTGTCTTAATATATATATATATATGCTCCATGTGAGTTCGGCTGATCATTACAAGAAGAACCGAATCATCCAATACGGCAGAGTTTACGATGTCGTTTGCATGCTGCTTGTGCTTTGTTATTGGGGAATAAAAATCTTTGATATGCGGTACCACAAGCTTTAATTTTAAACACAAAGCGACGGTGCTTTTGACCAACCACTTTTGTTTGACAGACTCTTTTTATTATTATTACTATAAAACAGGGATAAAATGCATTTTCCAGAAAAATGAAGAAAATAAATGTCTTTGATTCATCTAAGTATGACATGCTATGCTTTAATTACTTTGACTCAACAAGAGTTCTACGGTTTTTTTTTTTTTTTTTTGGTAAGCTGGTTTATTTTTTCTTCATCTAGTCTTTGTTTGCTTACTTACGTTAATTTAATTAACAGTTTTTTACTTTTGTTCATATAATTTATCTCTAAAAATAAAATTTTATAATGGTATGGTTAGAGAGGCTAATTTGCATATGGGCATATAAAATGACTTTTTTTTTTTTTTATAAACGCATATAAAATGACTTTACTTGGTTCTTGGAGTACGTTTTGACACGAGAAATGTAAACCTCCTTTTATGTATAAATAATAAATTAATGTTTATTTTTACAGCATATATAATAAAATTAGCTCTGTGTTGAAAAAAAATTGTATGAAACTGTTTAAGATTAGTTTGAAAATTTTTAGAGCATAAGAAAATTCTCTATAAATAAAAAAGAGGGAATAACTGTTCACCAGTTTAAGAATGGAAGAAAACATGGAGAAAGAAAAGAATAAGACTGGGAAATTTCAGAAGAACAGATAAGATATATGTGGTTGTTCTGATAAGTTCAGATCTTTAAGTACTATAAATTTATTTAGACATGCATGTTTGTTTTATGTGATGTAAGCCATTGAAAGATTTTGTGTATTAAAATACAACTATTTTCCATTTTAAAATTAAATAATTATAAATTTTAAAAAAAATAATAAAACATTAAAATGTTATATGATAATATATCATTTTATTTTTTTATAAATGAAAATATTTACATGGAAAATTATTCACTGGCCGTAGCCTTCAAACCTCTAAAGAGACACAAGTGATGGAAATTAAAATAAATCCTAATATATTTAACTACAAAATAACATAATATATGATATATAATCTAGTGTAAAATAATAAGCCTTACATCAAATTTTAATCGTTGATTTTCATATATGTATCGATTATGATTTATTGAAAGTTAATAATTAATTAATAAATATAATCTAATAAATTATAATCGACAAAAATTAATAATTAAAATTTAATATAAAATTTAATATTTTTACAATGATATAAATTTATTTTCCCATATAATATAATAGAATACTAGAGTTTATGGGCATTTCACTTTTGAGAGAACAAGACCTAGTGGGTTCGTCAGCATGTGGCCTGATGACTGAGCTATTAGCATGCCTCTACAAAAAGAACGCCAAAAGCTTTTTAGACAGTTACTCTCCCTTTTGGACTTTAGTCGTTTCATTTTATACAATCCTACGATTGAAGAACGTGATGACGATCCAAAAAAATACCCCGATACCCTCTTCCCACCACTCCTTCTCAAAGAAAAATTTTATATGAAAGAAGAAAAAATCGAATAACCCAGAAATTATATTCAACGGCTCGCATAAAATCTAAAGATTCATTCAATCCTAAACGTTGCCTACCACATAGAATATTAATTTTTTTTTATTTTTTTTTTCAGGAATCTTCACTATTCTGCTTTTGACATTTTTTCTCTCTACTCTCTAGGATCAACATGTTGCTATCTTGTAGCCTCTCATTCAGTAAAAGATTCCTTTTTCTTAACATATTTATAAATACAAATATGTCAATTTTTTCTGTGAACATTATAAGAAAACGAAGTTAAATATGAATACGAAATTGAAAGTGACTTTTGTCGCTGAAATATGGGCTTTAATTAATATTTTTTTTTCATTACTGAATACTAATTAAATGAAACTTAATTTGTTATTGTTCCACGTCATGTTTCATCTCGCATGTGCATATAAACCCCACTTCAGGAACCCAATGTGAAAGAAAGCCCACACACACTTTCAAAAAACTCTCACACACTCACACGTACGTACATGTTACCCTGCACCCACCATGGCCATCACCGCCACACACACCAGAGATGAACCCGACTACGACAGTAGCTCCTCCTCCATCACCGCGCCGGAATCAAGCCGGAGCTGGATGAGCAACCTCAGCTTCAGCAGCCGCCGGCGCCGGAGCTCCGTCTCCGTTTGTTCCTCAACGACAGAAACCTCTTTGTTCCTCGGTTCACAAGCCAAGCCTCACAAGGCAAACCAAGCTGCATGGGAGGCCATGCGGCGGCTCCGCAGCGACAAGGGCCGTCTCGGACTGGACCACTTCCGCCTGCTGCGGCGGCTGGGAAGCGGTGACATAGGGAATGTGTACCTTTGCCAGATAAGGAACCCTGTGGTGGGGTTGCCACAGTGCTTCTATGCAATGAAAGTTGTGGACAGAGAAGCACTTGCCATAAGGAAGAAGTTACAGAGAGCAGAGATGGAGAAAGAGATTTTGGGTATGCTTGATCATCCTTTTTTGCCCACTTTGTACACTGAGTTTGAAGCTTCTCATTACTCTTGCTTGGTCATGGAGTTTTGTCCTGGTGGAGATTTGTACGCTGCTCGCCAACGCCAACCAGGGAAGCGCTTTAGCTTAACATCCGCTAGGTAAAATTAAAGCACTTTTTTTCCTTTATTAAGGTTTTCTAGACTTAAAACTTTAGACAAAGAGCTTCTATGTATATATATATATATATACATATATATATATATATATAAATAAAGTACAGGTTATATTTATAAATTTTTTTGTTTACAAACTATCTTGTCTTCTCCCGAGAGATCATAGTGTAATTTGTAAAAAATTTCAAAAAAAGTTTGTAAACAGATCCTTTCCCATATATGAAACGTAGTTTATTATGCAGAATAACAAGTCTTATATTAATTTCTAACCATTAATTAAAAATTTAGAATGAGATTAGATATAAGTAAAATTAATAGCCGAGATTAAAAATATAAGTTAGGCCGGTAAAAAATGATTTACCTTTAATATATATATATATTTTAATTGTGGGCGAATATTAGTAGTAGTAAAACTGTTCTTTCGAAAAGATTCAAATTTAGAAAATAATTTTTTTGTAATTATTTACAATGGTAAGATTGTGTATAAAAATTATCCTCATCTCACACTTTTTAATCAGGTTTAACTGGAGAGTTTATTTATATATATATTGTTAATTTATTGTAAGTATATATATCAAGGTACTAACAAAGTGTTAAATTGAAACATAGGTTTTATGCAGCTGAAACACTGTTGGCACTAGAGTATCTTCACATGATGGGCGTAGTGTACAGGGATTTGAAGCCGGAGAATGTGTTGGTAAGGGAGGATGGACACATTATGCTTTCAGATTTTGATCTTTCTCTCAAATGTGATGTTGTTCCCAAGCTATTAAGGAGTAAGACTAGATTGGAACGCAGTGTCAAGAGTACAAAGAGATCTGCACCTGCTTGCACTGCCCCCATGCAGCCTGTGCTATCTTGTTTCTCAGCATCAAGCAAGAAAAAGAAAGCAACAGTGACAACGGTTATAAGAGAAAATGTTGAAGTCCAAGAACTTGATCCAGAGCTGGTGGCAGAGCCAATTGATGCTCGGTCTAAGTCATTTGTGGGGACTCATGAGTACTTGGCACCAGAAGTGATATTGGGGCAAGGTCATGGGAGTGCAGTGGATTGGTGGACTTTTGGGGTGTTCTTGTATGAAATGTTATATGGTAAAACACCCTTCAAAGGTGAAAATAATGAGAAAACACTCCTAAACATCCTGAAGCAGCCATTGGCTTTCCCTAGAATTGCAGTGAGCAGTAGCAAGGAGTTTGAAGAGATGGTGAAAGTTCAAGACCTTATAAGTAAGCTATTAGTGAAGAATCCCAATAAGAGAATTGGAAGCTGCATGGGTTCTGTTGAGATAAAAAAGCATGAGTTCTTCAAGGGTGTTAATTGGGCTTTAATTAGATCAGTTAGACCCCCTGAGGTTCCTGCTGATATGAACAAGATTAGGAGTAGGGTTTTGCTACCTAAACTAAGCAGAAAAGACAGGGATCAGCCATATCAGCTTACTCATCATTTTGAATACTTCTAAGTTCTAACTGCAAAATGTATATAGTTCAGGAAAAACATGTTTCCACTCAAATGTGTTTCCCATTAAAGAAAATTAGGGGCTCTTTTCACCTTGTTTTTATTTTTATTTTTCTGTGTACTGATGAGAGAAAGATTTAGAATTAATGTATGACCAAGGCACTGTGCATTGAATTCACAATTTATTCGATCATTATAATAATATTGTTATGTCTCCACCTATAAATTAATTATCAGTAGTTGAGGATTTGTAGGTGTAAAAAAGTGGGATCCCATAATTGTCCTAATGTGATTTTCATGAAAAGCTTATGAAGTCATGTGATGACAATAATTACACTTCTCATTGCTGAGAAAATTGCAGGAAAAAAAAGGGAAAATCACTTTATTTTAACAATACTTTATAACATTGTATACTTTTTCATATCTGCGTATTCACGTGTCCTTTTCACCGAACGAAGAAAAGAAAGAAGAAGGAAATATTTTCTGGGTTCCTTTTTCTCATTCTTTTCGTTAAAATGTAAAAATGTAAATTATGGTCATTATCTACTACGCTTTATAATAAATTAAGGTTCTAAAAGCTGCTTTGAGTTTTATGATACACTTAGTTATATTCATTTAGGAGTGAGAAATGTATATAAATATTTCTTTCTCGAATCAAGGGGTAAGGTAATGAATGTCTGGAATTAGTTAATAATAAATTGGAGTAGATTTGGGAATTTGTTGCTAACAGTAATGATGAGGTGAGAGAGGAGAACAAAAAGAGTGTAGGCTGTGTGGACCATTTTGAATGCAGTAAAAAATGACTGCAATAATTGAGAATTTTAACATCTAAAGCCAAAGGAAACCAAATAAATCGTCTACCAAGAGGAATCCTTTACTCACATAAAGTATCAATAAATCGTCTACCATAAAAAAATAAAAAAGTACCAAAAAACCATACATTAATACATATAACTATGAGTCAGTGCATATGGATGACAACCCAAAGTTCTGGTGCTCTCTTCCATGGCAGCCCAAATAACAATGAACATTCATTAGGTATTTGGGATCCCTTATCTCTTTCTGCCTGCGTAGTGAGAAGAAAGGGACTATTTTCCTCTTTCCTATAAACATTTCATTTACACATGACGATGACAGCTGAATATCATATAATAAACTAGTATGACATATCGGTATATAGCTAGGGAGAACATTTGAATCATAATATATAATGGATGAGTTGTGATTATGCAGGGAATCTGATTTTCATATGCAAATGAATTTTGTTACTTTTTAATAAAGGTTAGTTTTACATTTAAAGAATAGGAAAATAACTTGTGAGAGAATAAAAAATACATACTAGCAACATAAGTTACATGATGAAAAATGGAACCACACCCCTTTAACTCAAATATGGTAGCCACTTTCTCCCTCCACAAAGTAGAGGGTTCCTAATTTGATCGAGCACATCCTCTGTCATTTAAGTGGTAACTTTTGTCATATATCACTAAAAGGAAGACAGCATGTCACCATTTAGATTTGCATTCTAATGGAGTACAGCATTAATGGGCAAGCATCAGCTTTTATCATATCATTCATGCTGTTCTTTAAACATGAATGAGCTGTAAATTGTATTGTCCAAATAGTCAAGTACTCAAATGACTTTTCTCATTTTCTTTTTGGTATTTTCTTTTTCAGAGATTAAATCTTACGGTGGAGAGAGTGAGGACTGAGGAGTTTTTGTAATTTGTTGTTTTGTTGACAGCATGGTTGAGGTTGAATCAATCTTATGCTTGTGACTTTAAGGCCGGTTGTTGAGTACCGGTAGTAATATGTATTAGAATTTGTTTCTAAAATTCCATGGGTTATTGGATAAAGATTGAAGAGGTGGAAGGGTATATAAACCTCCACCTCACCTCTCTAGTTTGCATATTGGGGCACATCATTTTTTAGGAACAGAGAGAATAAAAAGACACGATTGTTCGGTCGCGTATTGTGAGAGAAATAATATTTTTTTTACTTTATTTTCTATCCAAAATACCCTTGTCTTATCTATTGCTTCCTACTCCCCACCAAACTTTGAACCGGAATGGTGCGTTCGGTTATATAACCGAATCAGTACTAGTTCGTTAGTGGCGGTTCCGTGTCGGTACTGGTTCTAAACTTTGAACCAGAATGGTGCGTTCGGTGGTACTGGTTACAAACTTTGAATCGTAATGGTGCGTTCGGTTATATAACCGAACCAGTACTGGTGGTTCCAAACTTTGAACCGGAATGGTACGTTCGGTTATATAACCGAATCGGTACTGGTTCGTTAGTGCTGGTTCTGTGTGTCCGATCAGTTCGCCGACAGTTGTTCATCGTGTCCAATCAATGTGTATATATAGACGCCGCCAAACTTTGAATCGGAATGGTGCGTTCGGTTATATAACTGAATCGGTATTGGTTCGTCAGTGGCGGTTCCGTGTGTCCGATAGGTTCGCCGGCGGTTGTTCATCGTGTCTGATCAGTGTCTATATATGGACGGTAAACCCTTCAAAAAAAAAAAGATCCAAAATTTTCTGAGTCATTACTCTACCGAAATTTTTCTAAGTTATTCTTGTATGCATCCATACTCATACATACTGCCTTTGGCTTAGAAAAATGCGATTCTATCTGGCATTCGATTGTGTTCTTGGGGCTCTTGATTAATAGTTGCCATCATTCTTGAGACGCAAATCCTTTCTATCATAGGAGACAATTATTCATCAACCTTTGGCATCAATAGATGGAACAAATTGTCTTGAAAAGACAACTTTTGTTCGGCTCGAATTCTTCATCATTTTCTGCATCTGTTCTTCAAAAATACTATGAGTTTAATACAAACCCGAGCAGGAAAGGTGATAATGGTCCAATGAATAGAACTCAAGAACCAGAGACAAGGTTTATACAAAGACAGGGAGGAAGGGTGAGGACCAGATCTGGTGGCTTAAAGAATTTGTGTCTAACACACGTGGAACCTAAAGACAAAACACGTGGAACCTGAAGACCTTGTGATCCTTACACGCGACTCTAGAGGAGGGTGTCTACTATACATCATCTATTGGGCTTATCATGGGGGGCCCAACACCTTTGTTATTGATTCTAATAGAGTGAGTGATAAATAGGAATTCAGTTGCAATTTCTTTTTTTTTATCTAAATACTGGACAATTGATTTCTCTTCTTTCTCTTTTGTATTATGGAGTTTACGACATCCTCGAATTGGCGTCGGTGGAGTAATATTCAATTGTTTCTTTATCCCAAATGTCTTGATTGCTATCATTTTGGTGCTTTCATTGAGAGAAACTTTCGGTGAAAAATGGCAGAAGGAATTCGAAGCAGTATTAAAGTGGGAGCTATTGATGAGTTATTGAATTGATTGACTCACTAGGAGCAACAATTTGATGCACTAGAAAATTTGTTGAAGGAGATGAATATGAAGTTGACACCGATGGAAGCTAAGATGGAACAAGGCGTACACAATCGCATGAAATCTGAAAAATCATCAGGGAATGGGTTAGAAAATTTCTTTTGGAATAATTCATTTAAATGTGTGAAACTCTCGATTCCTATATTTGTTGGGGGAAATCTGGAACCATGGATCCACAAGAATCAACAATTTTACAAGTTTAATGACTTGATTGATCAAAAGGAGTTTATGCTTACCTCTTTCCATATGGACGGAGCAGCAGAAGAATGGTATCATTGGATGGATCGAAACAGAAGGTTGCGAACAAGGGGGGATTTTTGTGTGGCAATGTGATCCATATTTGGTCCTTCAAAATACAGAGATCTTAGAGGTGAGCTAAATCGCTTATCTCAACAAGATAGTGTAGAGGATTATTAGCTACAATTTGAGAAGTTGGTCAATCAGGTCATTGGCATTGATGATATTACGTTGCAAAGTAATTTTGAATCTTGATTGAAGGCTGAAATTAGGAAGGAAATAAGGATGACTTACCTGAAACAATGGAGCAAGTAATAGATTAGTAAAAATAGTTGAAGATAAATTGAATGATCGCACAAATTCAAAACACCTTACCTGCGAGGAGGAGCTCCTAGTAACCAAACTGGAATACTACCAACTCCTAATAAGGCAGTGACTGCCAGTCCTGGATCCGTGAAGGGAACAATCCCTGTCAAAAAGCTAACAGCTGCAGAAATGATGGAGAAACATGAGAAAGGTTTATGCTACTACTGTGACGAGAAGATTAACCGCAACTATGTATGCAAAGCCAAGATGTTCATGTTGATGATACAAGATGGTCCTAGAGAGGATGAGATGCATGATTTTTTAACTGTAGAGCATGACGTGAGCAATGAGAAGATACGAGGAGAGGAAGAAAGCATGCCTAGTATCAGTGGCGGACTGACACTAGTGTCTATGTCTGCACATGCAGACACAAAACTTTGAGAATTTTTTTTTAAAGGGGTGGGTGATTTAGGTAAGTAAGGAAGATTGAAAAAAAAGTAAACATAGGCCCAATCATGGTAGTTAAAATTGGGATCTTACTTAAAATTAGAAGGAGGATAAAAAATCATAAAAAATCATAAAATCGTAAAAGTGTTTGGAATTTTGATGAAATCGTTTTGATTAAAAAAATCGTAAAATCATAAAATCACAGATTTAAATCAGGATTTTAACTAATATAGGCCCAACCCAACCAATCCTTATAATTAAAAGCTTAAAACTTAAACCGTACCCCATTGCTTTGTCTCTTCTTCTTTTTTTGAATCATAAACCTTATTAGCTCCAAACCTTAATAGACATCGATGATTCCTGAAATTCAATCTTCATCAAGTGGAGGAGAATCGTACGGGACTTTTCACGTTTTTTTGTGAAGCAAAAGTTGCCAACTTTGGATCAAATATACATCAACAAGGGTGGATTTTTTATCATTATTTTTTGTATATTAAGTTAAAGTTTTCTTTTATTGTTTATATATTTTTTAATACATTTACATTTTTCTTTTTAAAAAATCTTCGGGGGCGCTGCCCCCGAACCCTCGCCCTAAATGTGCAAACATAAAAAAAAAAATATGGGTCCGCCAGTGCCTGGTATTAGTTTCCATGCACTAGAAGGGAAACATTCTACGAGTACCCTTCATGTAAAGGGAAGAATTAAAAAAAATGAAGTTCATATATTGGTGGATGGAGGGTCAACTCATAATTTCATACAAGGTAGGGTGGTGAAGTACCTGGGGCTGGAGATGCAACCTAAACCGAAGTTTCAGATGCTGGTGGGAAACGACGCAGTTATGGATTGCCTCGAAGTCTATCCTAAGATAATAATGGCAGTGCAGGGTCACCAATTTAATCCATATTTGTATGTTCTGCCCATACAGGGTGCAGAAGTAGTGTTGGGGGTGTAGTAGTTATCTCTGTTGGGAAATATCACCCTCAATTATAAGTAGTTGACAATGAAATTTGTCCATGAAGGAAAAGAAATGGAAACAAGGGGGATACTACCACAACTGCATAGGCAATGCAGTTGAATCAGTTGTTTCTTTATCCCAATTGTCTTGATTGCTATCAGAGTCCCATTGTTTTTATTCTTTGGTGCAGATTTATTTTTGTATAATATTGATACATCTTGACTACTCAAATTCTAACCATTGTGAAATCGTATATATTCCAATTTCTTAATGTATTACTCAATAACGCTATGAAGGTCATCACAGGCTAAAAGCCAATTTTATTTGAAGTCTTAGCTTCTCGTATTGAAATTCAATTATAAAAAGATGTAAGTAACCAACATGGTTAAGTGCTATAATAATTGGCACTACTAGAAAATACCTGTATAGTGACGAAATTGCTATAAAAATTTCGTCGCTAATTTCATACTCGCTACTATTTTCCGTCGCAAATTCTTTAGCAAACGATTTTGTGATGTAAGAATTGCATACCCTATGCAACTCTACCATGGTTAAACAATTGAATAAAAGAATCCAAAGACAAAGTTGAACTTTCAAGTGACAAAACTTGCGACTAGAAGTGCAACACGAAAGGGTAAAACTCAGTGGGCATTAATGATGCCTTAGGGGCAAACCATGCACACAGTAATAAGAATGAATAGTTAGACAACTAAAGGAGATATATGGCCTGGTACTTGCAACTTTTAAAGACTTAAACTAATGTTAATTGAGCAATATTCTTGTTGAAAATCATATTTTATTTTTCAAAGAAGTTAAACTGCATTAAATCGTAATTGACATTTGTAGTTACTCACGTTAAAAATAGACTGCAACCACGTGTGAACTTATTAGTAACGACAGAAATTTTAATCTTGAAGTCATCACTTTAAGAAAAACTTTTTTTTTTATTGGATACATGGCAAAATATTTTAAGAAAAACTTTATTAAATAATTACCGAGACTAAAAAAATCGCAAATGCTAATTTTTAGTTTGAATAATGAGTATGAGCTTGTTTACAAAAAACAAATAGTATGAGCTAGCTAGAGTTATATTTAAGTAAAAGATATACATAAACAAAAAAATATATTAGGGATTTGTATTTGTATATTGCTGATAGAGTGTAGTAAAATGAGTCTTTATCAAAGAAGTCGATCCAATGACTTATATTAGAATTAACGTAATGCAGACAATATTTTTATAGCTAATGGGTCTTATATTATATAGCCTAATGGCAACTATATATCCTAATCAAAGAGTTTTAGCGTTCAAGCGCCGGCAGGGGGGGGGGGGTTGAGGAAGGAAGTTTTAGTATTCAAGCTACGAGATTTCTCTACACTTTGTTTTCATTTCTCCATGTTAATCTCAATAGGGATCTCTAACTTAGAAAGGAAATAAAAAGCTATTTTTTTCAAACACAAAATCAATATATTAACTTAAATCTGTGATATTAGATTTGTGTCTGTTTTTTTTTATCGTGGTCAAATTGTGCTGTGCACATCTTTACTAATTTACCTTTCTAATCCATTCAAATGCAAATTATTTATGATGAAATTAAAAAATTTATAGCATAACCTTAAATAATTGTTATAGTTATAATTAATTTAAATATTTACTTACACGTTCAATACTAAATAAAATATTTGTTATTTACAAAAAAAAAAAAAAAAAAATATTTGTACATTAGGCATCACATGCAACTCTTCTATATAAACTTTAATACAATTTTATAACTTTATAGATTTAGTGTCTCCTGTTTCCCTTTTTTGGGTGTTATTTATATGGGTTTTATAATTCTCATTTAACATGAGAATTTGAATTTTCCTACACACACTTCGATTTTCGTGTCAACGTGGGTCCTACACATAATTTTTTCTAACATACGGGTCCCACATACTTTTTGTCTCTATAACATGAGAATTGAATTCTCATGTTGAATGAGAAATATAAAACCCTATTTATATAGCACTGTCTTGAATAATTAAATGATATAAACAGTTTTTATGACTTCACCTTATTTTGTGTTTCTTATTCTTTTTTATGTTAATTACAGTTTCTCTTTTTTTTATTTAAAATGTTTAAATAAAACACACACGCACACACATATAATGTTTACTTTTGATAAATTATATTGGAAAATAGGAAATTAGAAACGTCGATCCCTAAATAATAATTTGCTTTGTACCAAAAAAATAAAATAATAATAATAATAATAATAATTTGCTCAGGAAAAAAATGTTTATTTTCCTCCATATATGGAAATTTTGTTGTCATTTTATTTGCGTTTGAATTTTATAGTATAGTTTGAAGTTTGAACACATGCATGCATCGTCTTTATTTGACTAAGAAAGTTTGTTCGCATCCCATAAAGGGTCGCCTCCATAGTCCATACGTTGAATTTGATGTCTATGTGCTCTTTCTCTTGAGAGGGACCGGTATTAATTTACCATATAAATTCCAAAACAAAATGGTTAGAGATAATGAAAGGTCTCTTTATTAGAGTAATTTCTAAAGGACCTCTACTAGGAGACTCTAGGGGAGGAAACCAGAAAGTTAGGTTAATTCTTATCTTAAATGAGTCTGATCGGTTTTTCAAAAATCATATTTGAATTTGATCTATTTATCTGATATACTTTAATTATAAGAAAGCCTTTAAATAAGTTAATAAATCTATCTCTATATCGGATAAAGAATCTAAATCTTTAAAAAGACTAATAAATATGTAATCTTAAGGGAAAAATTGTTTTTCATTTTAAAGAACGTAATTTTATGTCATTTTAAATAAAATTATTATATCTTAGTGATTGTTTATCTTCTTTCATACACAAAATCAGGAGTGGAAATAAAAAGAGAGTATTATGGAAAAGAAAAAGTAAACAACCATCAAAACGCAGTAATTTCATTTAAAATAACATAAAATTGTGAAAATGATAAATATTTTATCTAATTTTTTTTATAAATACTTTACATAATTTTAAGATATTACAATATGTTACCAAAAAAAAATAAGATATTACAATAAGAATTTAATGTATTATTATTATTATATATTTAATAAACAGGGAATAATACGCGGGGAATGTCCTAATATAAATACGCGGGGAGTATTATTATTATTATTATATCCATCTCTCCTCTTCAGTCTCCAAAAAAAAAAAAAAAATCTGTCTCTCTTCTTCTCTTAATTCCTCTTTCACCATAAACACTCTTTTTACTTTTATTTTTTATTTATTTTTTATCATTGTAGGCCGGAAAGTTATCTCTATGATTCTATCTACTATCTTTCTGTTCCATGGTTTGAGTCTCGAACTCTGATTTTGGCATTATGAAAGATGGGGTTTGATTTTCTCATGTTAAATGAGAATTCAATTCTCATGTTGTAGAGATAAAAAGCATGTGGGACCTATGTGTTAGAAAAAATTATATGTAAGACTCATGTCAGCACGAAAATCGAAGGATGTGTATGAAAATTTGAATTCTCATGTTAAATGAGAATTATAAAACCCATAAAAGA
This sequence comes from Gastrolobium bilobum, assembly GCF_033153095.1. Lineage (NCBI taxonomy): Eukaryota > Viridiplantae > Streptophyta > Magnoliopsida > Fabales > Fabaceae > Gastrolobium > Gastrolobium bilobum. Next base: position 370,576 of record NW_026899533.1, read on the forward strand.
TATATCATATATCATATTATATAAGCGCTGTAGTCTTTATGGAGGATCACTAACACAGGCAATGACACGAAACTTAAACAACCGGCTCAAATTTATTATTATTATTTTTTTAATTTTCTCTTTAATCTAATATTAGGCTTCATAGGAATTCAACCTAGTACTCTATGATTCATCAATAGACAGCAATAGAGTGTGGGTATTCAATTAATTATGCCACGTGAATATATGTCCATTTGACGTTGGCATCCCAATGACCCTATGAATATATGTCCGTGTTATAACTTATAACTAACTGATTAACCAATTAAAATAATGATTTAGTGTTTGTTAATTTAATTGTGATTGGACATAGTGAAAATGGTAATGATTAAATAATAAATATATAATTTTAGTATTATATAATAAATTAAGAAATAAATTAAAATAAAATCACAAATTAGAGACTCAAATTAGTAACAAGAAAAATTGAGTTATCATAAAAGACTTACATGAACTCAATTGTTCTCACTTCAACAATATTTTTAATCTTAAAAATTATATAACATACATTTAACAATACAAACAAAGAAACCATTGCTCTCTATGCAGCTAATTAAGAAAGTATATAAGGAGATATGAATCCAAGAGACAATTGATCCTGATAAAAGAGTCAGGTGTCTTTTGGACTAGTCTGTGTAAGCTTGACCTGAGTTATTTATCATGAATATTGTTAGATACATATTTGAATTTATGTAAAAGCTTATTTAATAAAAAGATTTCAGATTTTAATTTAAAAGTCTAATCTTAGAGCCTATTAGACTTGGCCTGACATATTAACTCTTATTGTTATTTTATATTTTTTACAGTACTCATTTATTAAACCCAAACTAATTTTCACTTCCTTTTCGTGGCCCATTATCATTTCACTTTCTCTCCCTCACTTCACTCCATTATTTAAACAAAAGGTATTAATTTACTTAATTTAAATTATCTTATATCTTATGATATTATAATTGAATGTCAAAAATAATTTGACTTTATTTTATGTAGGAGGAGGCAATATCGCAATATACTAAATTGTTGATATGAGTATATTAAATTTTTTACACAGAACTTGTAGTCTATTGTTTTTTTGAATATGTAAAATTTTGTACTACTTTTATTGGTTAAACAGACTTTTTGAATTATTTTGTTCTATATTATACTGTTTAAATATACATTGAATTTATGAATTTTTGTGGAACTATTAGTGTTGTAGATCGTATATTCTGTTTGGATAAATTTTTGTTGTCTTATTTTTTTTTAATAGGCTAACAGGCTAAGTCAGATTTTAATTTTTGCAAATAAGTTAGGCCAGTGATGGACCTAAAAAATATTATTTATGTCTGCATATTTAGTGGCAGGGGTTCTGGGGCAGCACCTCCGATTTTTTTTTTAAAAGAATTTTAAATGCAAGAATTAACTAAACTATTACAATAGAACAATTACAAAAGTATTCTTCTATTATTTATAGAAAAAATGTTTGTCCTTTTAAATGACACAAATTATGTCATTTTACTCTCACAAAGAGATAGGACCCACACATTTATTTATTTTTGTCCACTCTCTCTTTTCCATCATTTATCTCTTTCTCTCACTTAAAATGACACAACTTTATATCTTTTAAAATGACACACATTTTTCCCATTATTTATTCCTTGAAAATATTGCATTATGGTAGCATAAGTGTTTTGGACCTACCTACTATTTATTTTATTTTATTTTTTTCCTTAATGGTAGCATAAGTGTTTTGGACCTTCTAATTCATGTGCTTGAAAATGAGTTTACTTTCTAAGACTTGATTGTTGCAGCCTCTAGTCCGCAACTACCGTAGTTTCTACTAGGGGTGTTCATCAACCGATCCAAATCGCCTCAAATCGCGGTGACCGAACCGAAAAACCGATAACCGAACAAACCGAAAACCGAAAAATCGAAAACCGAAAAAAACCGCAATTTTTAATTGGATTGGATTGGTTTTCGGATTGCTTAATGAAAACCGATCCAATATATTAATTCCCCTCTACTTACTTTGGTCTTTCTCCAATCGTAATCCAAAAATTCCTAAACCCAAGACTCATTAGCCCATCAACTAAACCCAAGAAAAAACCTAATCACATCTCATCAACAAAATTTCATCTGCGTAGAGCTTCATATCTCAATGTCCCCAAAAAAAATTATATTAGCGTTTACTGATACTTTTGTATTTCAAATTTTTTTTACAAAGCCAATATATATACAAAAGATGTTATCTGCATGAAACAAATTTTAGGATTTTCAAAAAACCGAAAACCGATCCAATCCAAACCGAAAAAAATTGGATTGGATCGGATCTGATTTAAAAAAAAAAGTCCAAACCGAATGAATGATTACATGGTCAAATCGAAGGGATTGGATTGGATGATTTTTGATTCCAAAACCAATCCAATCCAGCGAACACCCCTAATTTCTACGTACAATTCATATAACAGCTAAGTTTTTTTTTTTTCATTGAGTTACTTTATCAAATAAAAATCTTTATTAATTCCTTGAACGGATATTATCTTAATAAGTTTTTATGGGTCATGAGATAGGACAATTCCTAAAGTTAAAAAATAAATAAATTACAAGACAGATCAACAGGGTATATCATATTTTATATCTTATTGGGTTATTAAAAAACTGATTATGTCACATCTCCTCACACTTAAGTAACAAAACTATTATTTCTTTGGTGACTAACAAGACAATTGGATTTTACAAAGCGTCAGGTTAGTGTGCTACCCATTATAGTCATTGTTGTTAAAATCTCGATTTATCACTACGATTTTATATTTTTACAATTTTTTCATCAAAACGATTTTACTAATATTCCAAACACTTTTACGTTTTTACGATTTTTTTTATATTACGATTTTACGTTTTACGAATTTTTAATCCCCTTTTGATTTTACTTAAAATCTCGATTTTAACAACATTGATTATAGTGTAAGCAGTCCAACTAGTGACTAAGAAGTGGCAGAAAGAAATTTATCATTTTGCAAAAGTTATTGTCTGCACTTGCATATAGTGGCAATAGTATAGGTCCATCGCTGAGTTAAGCCATTACTAATTATATTCATAACAGGTTACAAGTTAAGTCAGTCTAATATATTTAAACATAGACTTAGGGGGTATATTGGATTAGGATTTTAAAAGACTTTTTTGAGATAAAAAATCTTACAGATTTTAAAAAACATTTTAGAATTGGAGGGACTTTAAAGACATTTTTAAAAGACTTTTTTTACAATTAAGATTTCATAAGATTGGATTTTAATAGAATTTATAAGATTTGAAAGGACAATATGAATTTATAAGATTTTTAAAAACTATATGAATTTTCAACAAACATTCAAAATTACAAAAGTCAATAAAAAAATAACAAAGAAATGCAATGAAATTAATAAAAAAAAAAGTAAAACCTAATAAAATTTTCTCAATCAGTAAAACATAATATAATTTTTAACAAACATTCAAAATTACTAAGCAACAGCTCTTCACATATCTAAAGTTATAGTAGTTCTCCACGCATTAACATTTTCTCGTTCATGCTCTTGGGTTTGACCCATGGGTTAAAAATTATCTTCTTCATTTGGTATTAAAGCTATGCATATATGTTTATCAAAAAAAAAAAAAGCTATGCATATATGATTATAAAATCTAATTTTTTTAATTAATAAAATAATTCTAAATTTTCATATAGAACGTAATTTAAATTTAAAAAAACATTTTGATTTAAAAAAAATTTAAAGTTCATGATAAATTTTTGTTTGAAATTTTTTGCAATTGATCTTGAAAATCTTGGGGTTTTTGTTCTATGTGATGAGAGTTTTCTAACCATATATCATATGCATATTTTCATTGAATATTCTAAGAAAATTTTGAATCTGAATTTTTGGATTTTATTACATGAAAGTTTAAAAATTTCTCAAATTTTTTTCAATCGATACATTGAAACCTTAAATTGCTTTAGGGCTTTTAAAAAATAAGTTTTTAATTATCTATTGATACAAAAATTGTTTGAAATCCTTTCCTATAATGAAGAAATTTCGTTCATGAATGTATTGTTACGAAATATAGAGTTCATATTATGAAAGTTTCAATCTTTCTTTAAATTGATATTGTTTCATTGATGTAAAACAAAAATTGGTTTGAGGATTTTCGTTCCTTGTTATTTTTTTTCACTATTTTATATTATTTTTAGTAAAAAAATCACATCTTTTTGTGCCAAGAAAAATTGCGACCCATAACTTGAAAAATAACTTTTTAAAATTCCAAAATTTCTCAAAAAATGACTCAAAAATATGTTATTTTTTAGATAGATTATATTAAAATCTCGTTGGTTTGTTGTTTCTGGGTTTTGTAATGAAAATCACTCAAAAATATGCTATTTTCGAGTTTTGATGAAGCTCCCATAGCGGAACCTGATTTCGAGTAGATCAACCTGCTAAAGGAAGAAGAAAACACTGCAATAGAGAAATCTCAAGAAATACTAGAGGTTAGGGTGAGATTGTGACAGAGGCATCCTATTTGTATTTTTCACTAAAAAGTCTCACGAAATCCACACCAATAGAAAATCCATTAAAATCGTCAAATTTTTGAATACTACGAGATTGTGATTCCATTGTTTAAATTCCTGATTTAATACCAACGGATTTGGAGGATTCTAAAATAATCTTTTGAAATTCATATCAAATACCACGTGATTTTTTTTCAATCCATTAAAATCTTAATCGAATACCAATGAATTTTTTTATTCAAAAATAATCTATTAAAATCCTTTGAAATTCCAATCTAATACACCTCCTTTGATTTTTCAAGACCAAAGTCCAATCCGATCCGGCCATTAACAACTCTAATCCTGATCTTAGTTAGAAAAGCCAATGAGCAAAGCCCATACTCAAACTCCTGATTAAGTCATTAATTTAAGTTTCCTTCGTTATTCATTATTTCCACATTATGATGGGCACAACTATGGAATAGCCTCCTGTTGCAGTTGTTGGCTACAAAATTACCCTATGATGCATGCTTTCATATTTGAAACCAGCCCCCTCCGTTTTTTGTATCCAAAAAATAACCCCAAGTGTTGTCACACATCATTTCTACAATAGATATGCCACACACATCATTATCCGTTAACCATGTACTGCGGATACACAAAAATAAAGTAATTTTAATCGAAAAAACATAAATGAATATAGTATTAAAATAAATGGTTTATTTTTTCTACCGTCAACGTAGATAACTTATTTACATTGAGTTCAAAACGACGTCGTTTTGAGGCAGAAATCATATTACTTTTTATAATTATAATATATTTCAGGGTTAATGGTCTTTTTTATTATAATTTTTTGATTTTTCAACTCAAAATGATATCGTTTTGGGAGCAAATGTAGATAACTTATTTACATTACAGTCACTAGTCACTGTAGAACTATTGAAGTCTAAAATAAAAGAGTTGATATTTGAAATAATTTATAATCAAAATTTATTAAAAGTAACATTAGGAACATGTTTATCGAAAGGTTCAAGTAGTTAAAATCAATTTTATATAAAATCAAAAGGGAGATAAAAAAAATCATAAAATGTAAAATTTTAATATAAAAAATTGTAAAAATATAAAAGCATTTAAAATCTTTTTGATGGAAAAAAATTCATAAAATTATAATGATAAATTGAAATTTTAACTATTATCACCTACATTTTCAGCACATTATATATTAAAATATTGAATCATGATGTTTGTGTTTGACAGAATGACAGTTTAATTGGGAAAGAAACAGAGGAGAGAACAACTGAAGTCAGGTTAGATAAGATGTCGAGATCAAACGCTTTAACCTTGCAATTGGCTAATGGCACCCCCTTAAGCCAAAAACCGTGGCCTACTTTTACCACCAAACAAACATGTATGTCAGTACGCCCCTGTTTCTGTGAGTGCGATATCCTGCACTGTTGCACGTGTTGGTTTGGGTACGTGTTGCAATCTAACCAACGTTGTAGGTCGTAGCAGATGCCCTCAGACAGATCCAACGCACCTCAACAATAAAAGGCTAACCCTGTAACCCACACCCGTTAATCCATGGTATTATTATGTTGGATTTTATTAGTGTTATGTAACATAATGTAAGTGTTGTTTCTAACTCTCACATCAAAAGGAAGAGAGAAAGTGGAATGATGAAAGAGAAAGAAAAACATGTGGACCTCACCTCTTTAATGTGTGTAGGGAAGTGAAGTTATATTATGTTAAATGATAAACATAAATTCCTATTATGTTATTGACTCCCATGCTTCATGCTTTCTTTCTTTTCTCTTTTATGTTTTCTCTAAAATATTTGGTTATTGGGATGAGCAATGCGTCAGGTACCAGTGCCCATGGTTTTTAAGCCATCTTTGGACTAAACCACTACCTTCTACTACAGTTACCATTGCGACGAAAAAAAAAAGATTACGGGGAAAAACAAAGAATATCAATTTTTTGAATGGACTTTTGTGTCAGTTTCAAGACACGAGTGGATAACGTAATTACATGTCTCACATGGCCGTATTTGCATAAAATTAATTTCATTTTTAGAAGAAAGTAGGAGTATTAGGGAACAGCAAAAGATTCAACCGACCGTAACAGAAACCCAAAGTGAAAACAACTGTCTGAGACGGTAGATTTCATCTGAAACCATCAAACTCTTCCTGCCAATGTTCTATCATTCTCTCTTTATGGGGAAAAATAATTTTGAGTTGATGAATTACTTTCTCTCCAACTCTAGTATAAATATACTAGCAGCTTAAGCCTCTCTTCATCCAAAGCTACTCCAGTTATTCATCTCTTTATTAAGACTTGTTCCATTATTAGCGTTTGTTCAATTAAATCTTTGAAGATGGCCAAGGGAAATGTTGCTGCTAACTCTCCTCTTGAGAGGACTAGCTTGGCTTCTCTGGATCAAAAGTTGGCAATGGCAAAGCGCTGTTCCCATGGTAATGTATATACTTTTATGAGTGTAAAATCTTCCGTTTCCTTTTTTGTTTTTCATTTTTAAATTCCTCTCTAAAGCATTTCTCCCCCATCTGTTGCTTTTTTTTTTTCCACCTTCTTTTATGCCTTGACCAATTTGGCAAATTCTTGTAAGCTTTGGACAATTATACCTGGATTCAGAATTATGTTCATTGATGAACTTTGCAAATTTCCCAATGTCCCTGATTTTTAATGTACTTTTTCTCCTTCGTGTGTAAACAGAGGGTGTGATAGCAGGAGCTAAGGCAGCTGTTGTTGCTAGTATTGCCAGTGCCATTCCAACTGTGAGTAATCCTTCCATTTTTTAATTTTTTTAATTTTTTTTTTTTGACCAAAAGTTCTTATGATCATTTTACATTTGAAATAACCACCTCTTGATATTATAAGAGATACTTTTTTGTAAATACTTAACTGGAATTATGCTTGATATGCAGCTGGCTAGTGTAAGGATGCTACCTTGGGCAAGAGCCAACCTCAATCACACTGCTCAAGCTCTCATAATTTCCACAGGTTAGCTTACTCATCCTTAGTGCTGCGATGATCTTCTAGTAACCATTATACTCATTGTTTGATTTAGACATCTAACAACCATATTATGTTTGCAGTGGCGGGAGCAGCATATTTCATAGTAGCTGACAAGACCGTTTTGGCAACTGCAAGAAAGAACTCATTCAACCCACCCTCCAATGCATGAACTCCAAATGGGTTACTTGGAAGTTGGATTCGGTGCACTACATTGGGCTATCTTAAGCATTAAACCCAATCGTGAACTTATCATATATGTACTGATAAATAAAGAAGGGTTTGCATTTCAATTGAGAGAGAGCAAATATGTACTAATCATAAGTTAATTATATGAATGCAAATCATTCACTTTTCCTTCTGCACTTGTTATACTCAATGAATAGATAGATTTAAGTTTCACCAGCAGTCATTACATGAGCAAAACCCGTCTTTAAAATGGTGAAAACGGTTTCTATCTCTTGCAATTATTTCCCTATTGAATATCTTGGATATCAGCTTGGTAGCCGAATGACAATTTCCACAAACACGAAGGTTCTTCACGATCCTAATCGTAGTCCCCGGTTCTGTGCTTATCAAACCGAAAGCAATAGCCAACTTCTCACTGTGTTGACTCAAAGCCCCTTCCTTCCACTCCTCATCCATATCATACAGTACCTCAGAAGTATCAGGCATAAACCCAGCCTCCTCTAAAAGCTTATCTACCTCATCCAACATTTTATTAATTTTTTTACTATGGGGGTGGAACTTATCACCCACAAGGAACTCATGAACAACCCCATCAATCTCTATAGAAGTGCAACCGGGAACTTTCTTCATTCCTTTGTCATTTAACCTGGTTCTTATCCTTGCTACATCATTCCATCTGCCAGCTCCTGCATATATGTTTGACAAAAGCACGTATGCCCCAGGATTTTCGGGCTCTAATTGAAATAGGCGTTCTGCAACATATTCACCAAACTCAACATGTCCATGGACCCTGCAAGCATTAAGCAGAGAACCCCAGATAGCTCCATCTGGCTCTGTTTCCATATTTCTCATCAGAATATTTGCTTCTTCGAACTTCCCTGCTCTAGCAAGGAGATCTATCATGCAACCGTAGTGTTGTAATTTTGGTGAAATTCTGTAATCTTGGATCATTGAACTGAAATACTGGCGTCCAAGATCTACCAAACCAGCTTGGGTACAAGCAGATAATACTCCAACAAATGTGATGTCATCGGGCTGGAATCCCTCATTGACCATCTCTGACAAAAGCCCAAGAGCCCTCTCTGCATGTCCATGCATGGCCAACCCTGATATCATCGCATTCCAAGAAGCCAAATTTCTACAATGCATACTTCTAAACACTTGTTCCGCCACCTCAATACAGCCACATTTTGCATACATGTCGATGAGACTTGTCAAAAGAGAAGTATTGCTCATGCTCTTAAAGTTTTTATCAATATAGGCATGAACCCACTTGCCAAGGTCAAGAGCACCAAGGCAAGCGCAAGCTGGAAGAATTCCCAAGAAGGTTACATCGTTAGGCGTTACATTCGATCTAAGCATGAGCTCAAAGAGTGCCAAGGCTTCTTCGTAGAAACTCAAGTAAGAATAACCACCAATCATAGTATTCCACGAAATCACATCTCTTTCCTCTATTCCATCAAACAACTCACGAGCCGTATCAATTTCACCACACTTGGAATACATATCAATGAGTGCATTAGTAAGCTGAAGATTTGAGCCAAGCCCGTTGTTTCTAATCCAAGATCTGATCCAGTTCCCCAACTCAAGCGATCCTGAATGACCACAAGCAGAAAGTAATGTCACCATTGTACTCTGATCTGGTGAGATATTTGCCTCCTGCATCTGGCTAAAGCAAGCCAAGGCTTCTTCAAAGCGACCACATTGGACGTACCCTGCAATCATGGCATTCCAGGACACCACATCCTTGGTGGGGATTTGATCAAAGAGGCGTCGAGCATCATCCACATAACCCTGAGAGACATACCCAGTGATAAGAGCGGTGAAAGACACTGCATCTCTAAGAGTACTATTATCAAACACCAAACGTGCATCATCCAATTCACCAACACAGGCGTACATATGTATAAGCGAAGTGTGGACGTGTGCGTCAGAGTGAAGTCCGAGCTTGAGAACATGAGCGTGAACCTGTTTCCCTTCATGGGTCGCACTCGCTTTAGCGCAAGACTTAAAGAGGAAAGGGAAAGTATAAGAATTGGGTTTCACCCCAGAATGCAGCATGCGAGCATAGACATGTATGGAGGAGATGGGAGATGGGCTCAACGAGTGCCCTCGAATGAGGTTGTTCCAGATGAAGTGGTTGGGTGGTGGTTCTTTTTCTGAGATGGCTTGGAACAGCGAGAGAGCGTAAGAGAGGTCACCAAAGGGGGAAAGGGCACAGAACTGGATGAGCTTGCTCTGTGCGAACATGGTGTTATGGAGGCCAGTCTTGATGATGAGGGAGTGGATTTGCTTCAGTGTTTGGATGTTGTTGCATTTCGCGAGGAGGCTCAGACATGGGTGATCTTCCAGAACCTTGTAAGGAGGATCGGAGGAGCTTGGAAGAAAGTGAAGAATGGAAAATGAAAGCAACGATTCAACCATCGTATCGTGTCATTGCGCGTTCCTCTGCCTCCCAAGCCATATAGATAAGCCTTAATCACAAGGGAAAATGATTATCGCACGTCCTTGTCTCTCAATAATGTGAAAATTACACGGTAGCCCATTAAAAATTAATATAAGGTAACTATAAAATTTCAATCCCGCAATATTAAATATAAAAAAAAATATCTAATGTTATTGTAGATAGTTTTGTTTAATATTCACTAAAATGATATTGTTTTAGAGTTAAAAAATTAGAATAATCTTTATTATTATAATCCTGAAATAAATTAAAATTATAAATATACTAATACTATAATTTCTTCCCTAAAACGACATTCCTCCCTAAAATCGACATCGTTTCGGTGAATATTAGACAAAATTATTTAAATTAACTTAATAAAAAACAAACACTTAAATATATATGTATGGGTCATATTGTTTTCATAAAATTTGAGAGTAATATAACTTCACGTAGACTCATCGATTCATATTTTTTTTTTAATGAATAATGAGGCTCACAACATTATTGTATCTACAATATGACTATACGAGGCATGAATATCTATTATTGCATGAGAGTAATATAATCATATATACATATATATGAGAATAGTGTGTGTCATCTTAAAGGAGGTAAAGTTGGGTCATTTTAAGGGAGAAAAAGATATAGATAAAGGGGAAGACAGAGTGAAAAAAAAAAGGTGTGGATCACACACACACACACACATATATATATATATGGATTCGCTTTTTCTGCAGTCCCTGTAGATAAGTTATCTGCAGTCTGCCTAATACGACGTCGTTTTGGGGCGAAAATCATGGTATTTTTGAGATTTTAATTCATTTCAGGATTATTATAGTCTTTATAATTATAATTTTTTAATCTTTCAATCCCAAAACAACGTCGTTTTAAAAGTAAATGCAGATAACTTATATCCAGTACCTGCAGAAATATTTTTCTATATATATATATGGGTTCGCTTTTTTACAGTCAATGTAGATAACTTACATTGAGCCCAAAACAACGTCGTTTTGAGACGGAAATCAAGGTATTTTTGTAATTATAATTTATTTCAGGGTTATAATAGTTTTTTTCATTATAATTTTTTAATTTTTTAACCCAAAATGACGTCGTTTTGGGAGCGAATGTAGATAACTTATCTACATTCACTGTAGAAACATTAAAACCTATATATATATATATATATGGAAAAACATTTCTCAAACAGCTTGAGAAAAGTTTATCTCCGGCTACCCAAAACTACGTCGTTTTATTGATTTATTTCCTTATATTAATTGATTCACCTTTGAATGGTTATGATTCCTTTTTTCTCTCTCTTCCTTTATCACCATTGATCCATCTTTGTATGGTTGTGATTTAGTGGTTGGAGATAAAATTATCTCAAGCAGCTTGAGAAATGATAAGCCAATATAGGGCTTATCGTTTCTCAAGCTGCTTGAGATAACTTTATCTTCGGCTACTAAATCATAATCGTACAAAGATGGATCAATAGTGATGAAAGGAGAGAGAGAGAGAAAAATGGAATCATAATCATTCAAAGATGAATCAATGAAGGGTTCGCTTTTTCTGCAGTTACTGCAGATAAGTTCTGGTTTACTTATCTGCAGTGAGCCCAATACGACATCATTTTGGGACGGAAATCATAGTGTTTTTGTAATTTTGATTTATTTCAGGGTTATTATAGTCTTTATAATTATAATTTTTTAATGTTTCTATCCTAAAACGATGTCGTTTTGGAAATAAATGCAGATAAGTTATCTGCAATAACTGCATAAATATTTTTTTGATCAATTAATATAAGAAAATATATAAACAAAATGATGTAGTTTTAAGATAAACAGAGATAAATATATCTCAAGTTGCTTGAGAAATATTTTTCTTATATATATATATAGGGTTCATTTTTTTGCAGTCACTGTAGATCAGTTATCTACATTGAGCCCAAAATGACATTGTTTTGGGGCGAAAATCAAGGTATTTTTGTAATTATAATTTATTTCAGAGTTATAATAGTATTTCTCATTTTAATTTTTTTAATCTTTTAACTTAAAACGACGTCGCTTTAAGAGTGAATGTAGATAGTTTATCTATATTCACTATAGAAACATTAAATCCATATATATATATGGAAAATATTTTTTGGAGAATTATTTTCTCCTATCGATTTTCGTGCAATCTTTTTTTTTAATAGATGTGGATCCCATATATATTTTCTTCTATTACATAAGAAAATTAAAACTTATATAATATATATTTATATATATTAATTAGGTTTAATTTTTCGCATATTGTAGGAGATAATTTTATCTCTTACATACATAAAAGTGTAAAAGCCCATGTGAACAGAAGAGAGGAAAAAAAGAAGAAAATATGAACCTCATATATTTTTTATTTGTGTGTAAACATAAAAAAACATCAATCCGACATTAATTTCATGATTTTAATTAACCACCCCTTTAAATTAGGATTTGGGTATTGTCAAGAGCATGATAGTTAAAATTGGGATTTTACATAAAATTAGAATGAGGAAAAAAATCGTAAAATGTAAATTCTTAATGTAAAAAAATCATAAAAAATTATAAAATCATAAAAACGTTTTGAATTTTGATGAGATCATTTTGATTAAAAAAATGATAAAATTATAAAATCACTAGTGGAAAAAAAATCCACTTAGGTATGTGACTAATTTCAGATTTAGCTGTGACTAATCCAAATGTCCAGTTGTGACCCAAAGATTTTTGTCAGATTCAAATCCCTGCTACAATTGGCTTATATTTCCACTGGAGTCCAACTCAAAAATTTATATTATATTCCATTATGCATCAGATACTTCATTATAAAACAAATACTTTATTCCTTTAACGATATTTTCATTCTGGCTGTCTCTTCTGAAAAAATCCCATGTTCTTCGAATCTGTAATTAATAGCAGCACTGTGTTAGTAGTAGTAGATAACGAGAAACAAATGAAAATTGCACTTTCCCAATTTCTTTTTTATTTTATTTTATTTTATACCAGTTCTGATTACATCTTTGAGGAGAGTAAACTTCTCATTTTATTCTTTGAACAGGTTATGAGACTAATTCGTAGTGTGAAACTGATCAAGAATTACGATTTTATGTCCCTCTCTAATATGGTATTAATAGGGATTAAACCAAGGTCCGTCCCTATCCACACTCAGCACCTTTGCACTGTCGGATATGCCATTGGGTCGCACTTTTCCACTTTTAAAATCAGGACGAGCCGGAGGATTTGAGAATGGAAAAAAAGGATTTGGGAGAGCTGCCCCAACAGCACTCGATTGGGGATTAGTTTTCGGTTATGGCCGGAGGATATCCTTCAAATTACTGAAGAAAAAAAAAATCAGGACGAGGAAGCCACGACGAGAAGCTTCATTGAAGGCAAAATCTGCTAGTTACAAAAGAAGGACAATGATCTTTTACCATATAATAAATCTGTTACGACTGCTGCCCTAGTTTCACATAAATTAGTTTTTATACATCAATTTAAAATTCTTATCATGAACTTCCATCTTATTTGAATATAATATGCTCCTATCATTTGAGCATGGACAGCATATTTTAAATTGTGAATTCATATATGTTGAGATATATAAAACCATTAATGTAGCCTCACTCCAACAGCTCAAGCTTTTGGATTGAATCGGTTCTTTACATGGTATCAGAGCTTGAGTGATTTCAAGGTCACAAGTTCGATCCTCATCGCCCCCCACTTTAAAGTGGAATTAAAATAAAAAGCACAAAAAGTTGAACCAAAAATTGGGCCTGTGCATAATCCACCCTTCAAACCTAATAGGCTCTCGTCTGAGGGGGCGTGTTGAGATATATAGTCCCACATTGATTGTATGGGCAACTAATGTGACCTTTGTAAGGCCTTGGACACTCTCACCCTTTGATATAGCTTTTGGAGTGGTGTATCCCAAAGTTTTTTACATGATATTACAGCCTCTTATCCCGGGTTCGAACCTCACCGCCCCACTTTCTTTATAGTGAAATCTCTTTCTTCGCATAGGTAGGTGGACCTGTGCATTATCCACCATTCAAGCCCAATGGGCTCTCGTGCAAGGGAGCGACTTTTTTTATAGTGAAATTTCTTTCTTCGCACATGTAGGAGCCTGTGCATTATTTACCATTCAAGTCCAATGGGCTCTCGTGCAAGGAAGCGTGTTGAATTGGTTCATTTATCCCAAAAATGGTCCATTGCACCATTCTTACGTCTATTTCTTTTCTTCTTCTTTTTGGATACAAGAATTTCTTCGTCTATTTCTTTTAACGTGTAACTTTTCCACTTCATATTACAAATTATGAAATTCACGTTGCTCACGTGTTCTCCAACATACACTAGTAAAAAAGCTGTGCAAAACCAATGAAAAAACTCTACAAAAATTGACTATCCGAGAAGCTATGAATTCTGTTTAAATAAGAAGAAGAAAAAAACACAAAAAAATGCTTCATAACATTTTTTTAATGAAAATAAACATCTGCCGTGTTTTTTAATCTTCAAACTAAAATTTTGAACTTGAAGGCAATCGATGAGTGTTAAATGGTGAATCGAATCACTTAATTATTGACCACAACATTAAATATTAACCACTAACAAATTCCCACTTAATACTAATGTCTTGATGTGATTTTTGAAAAAATTCTCTCAGTTGACAAGTATATCTATTCTCTCCATTTCCATAAACATGGAGATAACTATATTAAGAAGGCTTAGATTGGTTTAAACTTTAAACACCTTGATAATGCAAAGTTTGTGGTTGTTACTGGTGTTGTTCAAAATCTAAAAGCAACGGCTATATTTTGTAGTTAGTGTCGTTAGGATATCGATTCTCCAAGTATTATTGAAAAGTGATGGCATGGCCCCCTCTTGAGAATAAAAGCCTGGCAATAAGAGTTGTCAGTCTGAGGTTTTACTTCGATGTCAATGTGATAAAATATATGTGGAATATTTTTCTTTGTCTGGTGAAAACTAGTGATTAAGATTCCTCCTTATCGAACCCGCCAGGTTTAACACGCCAGCATTGATGCTAGAGTTGATTCGGCCCATTCAAGCCATGTCAGCCAAAGCATGGTAAGAGGTTTAGAAATTCTTATACCTTATTGGAGGAAGAATCCTAACCATTAAATGCATAATATGACTCACATACTTAGAAGAAAAAAAATATGGTTTTTAATTGAATCATATGCAGTACAGAGGTTTATTATTATTACTTTAAAAAAGGGTATTAAAACTTCAATCTGTATTATTCTCTGCTTTTGAAACAGTTTCATGAGTTATTTCTAAAGAATAAAGATAGAGTGAACTAACCACAGAGATGTGGAGGCTGTAAGGTTTAGTAACAGTCACTAAAGTGTCACTGTTGGCCAAAAAAATCACTAGATTGTCACGCCAACCGTAAATTTTGTCAAAATGCCACGTGGCATATTTCGCTACACTGTGTAGCGAAATATGTGTGCAAATAATTTGCTACACAGTGTAGCGAAATATGCCACGTCAGACTGCTCAGAACCAAAAATGCCATGTGTCAAAATTGAAGAAATTCACTACCCTATAGGGTAGCGAATTTCTACAATTTTGACACGTGACATTTTTGATTCTGATGTGACATATTTCGCTACACTGTGTAGCGAATTATTTGCACACATATCTCGCTACACAGTGTAGCGAAATATGCCAAGTGACATTTTGGCAAAATTTACTGTTAGCGTGACAGTCTGGTAATTTTTTTGACCAAGAATGACAAAATGATCATTGTTCCTAAGGTTTATGCTGCTAGATCCGTTTCTACCACTCTTATACATCAATTCTAATTTGGAGGTCCAAAGAACTTTGATTCCACTGTAGCACTTTTTTGAAACCTACATAACCAGGTTCACCTGTCCATTCTGCCCAGTGTCGAGCAGCCGCATACTACTCAAAAAATAAAATCTCTTAGCACTTACTTGCCTTCACAATAATAATAATAATAATAATAATAATAATAAGAGATTTGATTTTCTCGTGTTATATAGAAATTCAATTTTCATGTTATAACTCAACTAGTGATGGGCCCCACATTTATTAAAAGAAAAAAAAATTGCACACAAATCGAAGAATCACAAAATGAGAATTTAATTATCATGCAACATGACAAAATGTTTTTCCTAATAATAATAATAAAAACTAACTAAAGTAATAAGAATAAGTTTGCTATCGATACTACTTGTTTTATTTATAGTCTAACAAGATGTGGCAGTCAAATAGGGCAATGATACATGAGTAACCAACCAACCCTTATGAGCATCATAACCAGTGGTATACGCACACATGTCAAAGCGTTTTAAGTGCATGTGACGGTGAATTTTTTACATGCATATAGTATAATCGTAAATAAAGAAAGAAAACAAATTATTGATATTGAATATGAATCTTCGAATGGAATTTCAATTATTGCTATAAAGCAATTGAAACAAAGAGAAAAAGAACTTGGAAATGGATGTGTATGAGGTAGGAATTGATTCCCCATAAAAAAATTTACACACAGTTCTTCCCCTTTAACTGCACAGACACCATCCAGGAATGCATAAGCCTATCCTAGTGAAGGTTTATTTGCAAGTTGGATGAGTCCAATGTACAGAGCGTAATGCATTTACACATGGATTCGATAAATATTGGGTCGGATGAGCTCATATTGTTGTTAAGCCATAGGTGGGGTTCAGGGGATATTGGATTCTATTAGATATGCAGTCTACCACATAACAACTACCCCTCATATAGCCTTGCTTCCCTTGGATATGTTCCCCTCAATAATGCATAGGAATCACGTAAAGATGGGCAAAGGCCTAGATGGAAAAAAAACGTGTATACACATTTACTATTTTACCGACCTTTCCCACCATTTCTAAGAATAACAAGAGAAGCAGTAGTAAGAATTTTTTTATCTACATCTTCCAGTAATTTCTACTTTTGGAACTCCATTTGAAGAAAACCATTTGCAGATTACCCGGGAACGAAAAGAGACAGGCATTCATGTTCCCCACAACAGGTCTTACAACCAGTATATAAAGCCTCACAACACAAACACCAAACTCACCATCTTGACTTACAAGCTATTCTTAAACTACTACTCTAGCAACAAGAAGCCATCGCTTGTCTGATACTTCCATTATTCATAATTCTTCTTATTAGGTAAATTTCTTGTTTCTATGTTTGTCATTCACATCTCAAATGATTTCCTATGCGTGGATGTTATATATAATCTTTCTTTCTAAATGCAGTACCAGTGGAACCTCATGGTTCATTCATCTTCAAATTAGGGTACTCAAAACTCCTATAATCATGTTAAGTAGAGTAGAAAAATTGACTAGACTGCTATGTTGTCTAGATAGAGTACCATGCTATCACCCAAGACTGTAGTTCCTTATGCAAATAACTTCTCTGGATTACTTTGCATGCCTTTTAATAGAAGTTAGGGCTACAACTTATAACAAAAGGATTAATAATATTTCCCATTGCCATGTGAGATTTAGGCTACATGCAAAGGGAGTTATGTCATATAACTCTTGTTTGGCTGCACTGAGAATTGATGAAACCTAAATTTCTTATCATTTACCCCTTCAAATGAATATTATTAAACAGGAAAAATGAGCTGGTCCGGAGGAGATTGGATGTGTGGTGCTTGCCAGCACATTAATTTCAAGAAGAGGGACGTATGCCAGAGTTGTGGATACCCCAAGTATGGAGGTCCTGACCCTTCAACCTATAGATACAACAGGACTGAAGCGTTGGCAGGGGACTGGTATTGCACCGCTATGAACTGTGGAGCTCATAACTATGCCAGCAGATCAAGCTGCTATAGATGTGGTGCATTGAAAGATGATTATTCTTCAGGATATGGGGGGAACATGGCAGGTTCTGGAGGATATGGATCTGATAGCAGTTTCCCTCCAGGATGGAAGACTGGAGACTGGATTTGCCCAAGGTCAGTTCACATTCTCTTCAAATTTTTAGCACTGAGATAGTATATCTTCTGTTGGTGAAATTTGGTCAGCTGCATTAGTTCAATAAAGAGCCTGCATTCAATTGCAACATGAAAGACCAACTAGATATCACCTAGGTGTCCAAGTATCATAAAAGCTGAACAATGTAATTTAGTAACAAGTAACTGATGTACCCACAAAAGCTGCGTTTTCATGTATTGAAGGTACAATCTCTTTTTTTGCCTCCCAGAGAAAGAAAATCATACTCAGCCCTTGCACATTGACATATAGTGACCATAAGAACAAAAGGTGCAGTATTTTTGTAGGAAAAAGCCAATAAGGACCATGCCAATAATTGAAGAACAATAATGATGGTGGTCAATATAAATGAATTCAGTTAATTTCATTACACACAAGAAGAAATATGAATTATAATACAAATACTAGTATCCAAATTTCTTTCTAATTTTAAGTATTTCACCTTTATTTTCCTTTTTCTAATATAACAGAATTGGCTGTGGAGTGCATAATTATGCTAGCAGGACAGAATGCTATAAATGCAAAATCCCAAGGGATTTTGGTGAGAACAGTTTAGTCTTCCGGCAGTTTCGTCTGTCCAGTTCTTTAGAAAATGCCATTTAACCTCGGTTCCAATGATAAATTTATTACTTCTGTTTCAGGTGGTGCAGACTGAAAGAAGAAATTTCAGAAGACCTGCAATATCACTGATTTGCCTCAACATTCTATCTTGCTTTCCCTATGTTAAGCTCTAGATAAATCATGGATGAAGACCCTCTGTTAGAATCATAGCAATGTATTTTCATTAGAGAGGATACCCAGCATTTTTTGTTTCTTGCTAGATGTACTGACAAGAAGGTTATGAAATCCATATATACTATTTTCCATATTCATTGCTAATATAATTAAGCTTTAGAACTTACGTTAATCCTTGCCCCCAAAATTCCTTTGTTAGCTTTCCAATTCAAATACAAGTGCATATGTAACTTGCCCATGTACTTGTCACACATATACACGCTGTGAGAAAGAGTGGAATGGTGGGGAACAACTATTTTATTGAATTGCTTCTGTTGGGTGGTCCAAAGAATGTTTTGCATGGTTCAAATATCAGGCGGAGAATTCAGACCCAAGTCATGGATCACCAGGACCAATACATTCAACAACAGTTTTCTAATGACTAGGGAAATCAAAATGAGTTCACATTCAAAGGATCTATGTGGGTAGTTTTACTTAAAAATTCAGCTTAATATCCAATCCATATTAAGCATATAATCTCTGAGCAAGGAAATAATTAAACATGTAAGAACCTAATGGAACTATATAAGAGCAGAGATGCTACAACTGAATTCAAAACAAATCAAATATAATTGTTTTCACTAATTAATTTGTTGCTGGGGCATGAGTACTGTCTTGATTCCTTGTTATACTCTAAAATTGGGAAGGAATTCTAACTTTCAAATCATGCATAGAACTTCATTATCTTTCTGTGATCTTCATTGACTTAATAGCAACTTCGGAAGTTGATGTTGATTCAAAAAGCATATATATGTTCTTTCTTTCTGCTGTGCCCTATTACTTAGCCTTCAAAATATTCTGGTCTTTCTTTAAGCTAGCTTTATGTTTATATGCTTTGAAGATGTTAAGAAAGGACCCCACTTGTAGTGAACTAGTTCCACCAGCATATTGCAGAGATCCAAAGTGCTGGACCAGTTATCAGCATACGTCGGATGCCTTTCCTTTCTGGGTATCCCCATCTAGGAAAGAGATGCACCACATTAGGGGGAAAAAGAATATTTAACTGTGTCACAATAGTTATAAACAATGACTTTCTCTAGGTTCCGCTATCATGTTCAGAGCACATTAGATGATACAAAATGATGAAGGGAAAAAAGGATTACTATTATCATTATTTTTTTGGTAAGAAAACGGATTATTTTAAATAAAAATAAATAAATAAAATCACTTTCAAGAGGCAACTAAAATCTGCAGATTTGCATTCCTTAACTATGTTTTGTACTTTGGAGGAAAATATATCATAAAGGTAACAAAAAAATAAATGAAAACGAACAGTTGACTAGGAATTTAACAAAGAAATATGTGACGTGCCATTTACTAAACATGTTAATCAAGAATAAATAATTCCCCTTCAGGCCAAAATGAAAATAGAGGAGAGGACAGAAAAGAAAAGGAAAACTAAGTTAAACCTTTTCATTTCCTTCATTGCTTTTTCTTTTTTGGTGCATGGATGAATTTTCATCAATCATTAACCTCTCCCTAGCGATCCTTAAAGAATTACACAAGAAACAACACAATAATCAATTTAAGGGAAAAGAGCAATATTTACTTAGCAATCATTAATTGTTATTTATTAAAAAATATTAGTATTTTTTGGGTTTGGCCTTTCATTGATTAGTGTATTCTGTTTTATAAATGGGTTGAATGAATAATCTGATATATTTTATGAAAGCCCATATAATCATACACGATCCATCAGGGGTTTGGGAATCACCATATATTTTATATTATTGCGTTTAAGCCCAATTGTTTATTGTAGTGAATTACGGTACAGGGTCAATTAACCTACACCATGATGGGTGGAACCAGATCCCCTTTCCACTCTTGACACTCTTAACTGTATATTCTTCCCATCAAGATCTCAGTTACAGAGAGGAACAAGGAGAGGAAAATTCTGTTCTTGAAGTGCTCGTATATGCACAACATACAATTTAAGATTCTTGAATAAGATTCCATATAAGCCTTCAGAACTTGAAGTTTTAAATCTTAGAATAGATTTAATCAATCTTAACAAACAAACAAAAAAATACAGGAACATGTGCAGCAAATGTTTGATTTTCTAGAGTCGCCTAGAAAAGCATGTCCTTCAGACAATTCTCAGCGTAGAAATGCTAATACTAGGTTGAATTATCTAGGAAAATGTAAAAACTTACCTCATAGCTTATGCAAGCATCAGTCTCCCATCAACCTAATAAACAGCCACTTTGGTAGTGCAATAACAATTTCCTGACTCATTTCAGAAAAAAAGAAGAAGTAACAACAGCTTTCGAAAACACTCTGAAAGCAAGGCTCAGCGCACGATAGCAAGTACCTCAGACAATTGCATACACGACATGGTTTTCTGCTCACCTTATTAAATAATGACTTTCCATCAAAACGAAGTTGTTGGATGCTTTTTATTGTTTATATGCATACGCCACTGTGGCCCGTGGGCCTTTTCTGCGGGCCCGGTTATTGTTTTTGGTACATGCAATGTGGATATTGTGGACAGCGATATGTTCAGAAATTGTTTTGTCATTTTATTCGTGAGTTTTTTTTTTTTTTCAAATAAATTCTAGGACATAATCATATGAAATCAATTTATATAAAAACTCTTTTGCCGTTTTATTAAGTTTTATTTTTAAAAAAGAAACTTCTTATATAAAAGTAAGAGTAAATACTTTTTTTTGGTTCTCAACATTAAACTCACTTTAATCCCATAGATAAAAAGGTATTTATATTAATTCTTTTTGAGAGATTAATGTGGGTTTCCTTTGAATTTTTGAAGAATAATAACTTCAAAGAACTAGAATTTCAAAGAAATCTCGTGTTGACTTTTTTTTCTCTTCTAAGGAATTAAAATGAATTCCGTATTTTTTGTTGAGAATCAAAATGGTATTTGATCTAAAAAAATAATGGTATTTAAAATAATTATTTACCAAAAAAAAATATCATATAATTAAAATAACGTATATTATAATGTACGGGATACGAAAAAGTTTTTTTTTTTAAAAAAAAAAAACCAAAAACATACAAACAAACATATATTACGTTCCTTAGTGAATTTTGTTAAACCCATTTGTCCACTCCTATTTTATTGTTTTGAAAAATTACATTTGCAAATTGCTATGTAAAAATTAATAAAATATTTTTTAGGAAAAAACATATCACAAAAATCAGTTACATGAGAAGTTATGTTCCCGACAGAAAGGGAAATTGTGATCACTGTTATAAACATCAAACTAAAAATGTAATTGATGAGAGGTCTCAATCATAATTCAATTAGTTGACGAATTTAATAAATTGATGAGAGTTGAAGTTGAATAATGTAATAATAAATATTTATATTAGAAATAGAATTAGTTCACAGTTTAATTAATGAAATAAGCTTTTAAACAATTATAATATAATATAAGAATATATCAAGCTGTATGTTCAAATTTACAATTTTTTTTGTGGATTTTCATATTTTTTTAGTGTGAGAATTCGTTTTACTTAACAAGTGATAAATATGATGTACGGAAAAGTGTTTACCTTGTAACATCATATAAAATGAGAAAAATATTTATCCTTTTAAATGACACAACTTATATTCTTTCACTCTCACAAAGAGGTGGGACCCATACCTTTATTTATTTTTGTCAACTCTCTCTTCCTTTATCTATTTCTTTCTCTCTTTTAAAATGACACAACTTTACATCCTTTAAAATGACACACATTTTTTCCATATAAAATAAGGGAAAAGTATTTATTCAGTCACTGAAGATAAAATGACGTCGTTTTGGGTTATAAGATTAAAAAATTATAATGATAAAGATTAAAATAACCCTGCAATATATTATAATTACAAAAATACCTTGATTTTCGTCCCAAAACGACGTCGTTTTGGACTCACTGAAGATAACGTATCTTCATTGACTGGAGAAATTCTTTACCCATAAAATAATATCTTATGATCTCAAAACAACATCGTTTTGGGATTTGGGAAAAAAATAAGGATATTTTAGATTTATTTTTTTTATTTTTTGGTATCCTCATTTTAGAAATTTTAATTATTTCTTATAACAATTTTTTTAAAAAACACCATTCATTTTTTTCCAAATCCTAATATAAAGTCCTTTTGGGGTTATAGAAAATGAATTTATCTTTTATTAGAAACATTAATCCATGTAAAATAACTACTTTTCTTAAAATGATAATTTATCACTTTTGAAAATGATTATTAATCTTTAATTTTTGCTTGTAACAAGAGATTCCAATGAGTTGTTGTGAAAAGTGATTCCAAAGTTATACCAGTGCCTCATATTAGAGCCTAGACTAGAAGAAATCAAAGAATAAGAAAAATATTTTCAGCAATCCAGAATTACTAAGTACTTAATATCAATCTTATTAAACTTGACCCGTTTGTCAATCCGATCGAGGCACTGGGTCAGTGGGTAACTGGTTCAATCAGTGGGTCACGGGTTGAATCGCACAACCCGATGTGTATATATAAATTTATAATTTATACTAAACAAATATAAATATATTCAAATTCCTGTAAAAAAATTATACAAGTTCCAAATATTCTAATATAAAAAAAAAGTACATATCATTGTACAACCAAAGATCAATTGTTAAAATTTAATATCAAAGAATACTACCCTATATATATACGTGTGTGTATATAGACTTATTGGATTATTTATATTTAAAATAGCCTAATCATTAATAATTGTTTTTCCCAATTCTTGATTACAGCATCCATTAGTAATCCATTTGTAATCTCAATTACACCACTTCATCGATTTGTAATATATAAGCCATTGGAGGATTACAACATCCACCAAATTGGACGATGCAGATTGTGAATTACAAACCGTCAATGATTTTGTAATCTAACAGCCAAGATTGCTTTTCCAAAAAAACACAAATCACATCCACAAAAAGTACATATCATTGTACAACCAAAGATCAATTGTTAAAATTTAATATCAAAGAATACTACCCTATATATATACGTGTGTGTATATAGACTTATTGGATTATTTATATTTAAAATAGCCTAATCATTAATAATTGTTTTTCCCAATTCTTGATTACAGCATCCATTAGTAATCCATTTGTAATCTCAATTACACCACTTCATCGATTTGTAATATATAAGCCATTGGAGGATTACAACATCCACCAAATTGGACGATGCAGATTGTGAATTACAAACCGTCAATGATTTTGTAATCTAACAGCCAAGATTGCTTTTCCAAAAAAACACAAATCACATCCACAAAAAGTTCTCTCCGTACAAAAAATATAATATGAATGGAAAGAGGGTTTATCATTTACTTTGACACAATGAGTGCGACGATTGAGGTTCAAATGTGGGTTCTTAATCTATCCATATTCATGAGATACAGTTTGCAAATCATCCTCTTGCGCTTCCTCATGCACACCCATAACCAACACAATCTATCCTTCAACGGCCGCAGAAAGCATAAAAGTAAAAACTTGCAAAGTATTTTTTATGCTCTGTGTTTTTTCCGTTTTCATGGTTTAGATTTCAGATCTACGCTTCTCTTCTCCTCGCGAAGTCGTTTCTTTCTTCTTCTTCTTTTTTTAAAATGAATATGCACGATCCATCAGTTCAAATTAAAATCGCTCGAGTCACCGGTTTTTGCAAAAATCGGTCGGGTCACACAGGGTCATACCGGGTCACATCGGGTCTATTACTTGACCGATCCAACATGAAAATCGAACCAGTCATAAGACCGATTTACCGATTTTTGGGTTGATCCGGTCGGGCCGGTCCGATTTTTTAAACACTACTTAATATACCATTTATTAAATATGGCAAAAAATAACACTTTTATATTATCCTCACATTTATTGTTATTTCCTCTCCTAACCCTATTTTTCTAATTTTGATAAAGGAGAATGTGCTCGAAGAGCACCGAAAATTAGCTGAAGAATAAGATAGTTGTTTGACTCATTTATGGTTACGTTTTGTCTGTTGAATTTGTATGAATTTGGGCATGGACCAACTAGATTGCGACGCTTGACACAATCTGGTAGACATATGCCCTTTAAAAAGCAATAAAAAAAAAATCTCTTTTTTCTCAATTATAATATATTTATTTCTCAATACGCACTCACTTCAAATATTAAATCTGTTCTGGACCACTTAAGTGGTTCCCACTTCCTATTCTCACTACATGGAGCATCTCATTCCATCACTCTTCCTTAACTTCCATCCACTACAAATAACCACTCATTAAACATTGCATCACACCATTAAGTCAGTCACCTGCAAACTATCCACTAGGGGCACAACCTCCTAGTGCATTTCATCTATATATAACCCCTTATAGCTAACAAAGAGGGATCTGATATGCTAACTTATCTTATTATTCACAAGACTGGCCACCATGGCTACAACCTACACACTTATGCTCAGAGCACATCCTATCCACGCAGGTGACTCACACACACCCATTGCTCATAAGGTGCAGGACTTCTCATTGACTATCATCTTTACCATCGCAGATACAAATACTAGCTATCTTGCTAGAAATCAATGTTATTTCTTGAACAAAATCATTAAAACTATTAATTAATATATTATTGCTAATATTAACTACTATAATAATTCTCAATCAATTTTAATTATGAATTTTTATAATTGATTATAGGGTTCATTTTTTCTACAGTCAATGTAGATCAGTTATCTACATTGAGCCCAAAACGACATCGTTTTGGGACGAAAATTAAGGTATTTTTATAATTATAATTTATTTTAGGGTTATAATAGTCTTTCTCATTATAATTATTTAATTTTCAACCCAAAATTACGTCGTTTTAGGAGTGAATGTAGATAACTTATCTACATTCAATGTAGAAATATTAAAGCCTTGATTATAATTTGTAAATAAATTTTTTTATGACAAGTACCCTATAGTGTTTTTTGTTGTTATTGCGATACTCATTCCAAATGTGTTTAAACATTATATTTTCATTATAATATAATTGAAAATATTATACAGATTTATGTTTTAATTGGTAAGAAATCTCCTTTATTTCATCATTTATAATCAATTAAGATTTATGTAAAAAATTTATTAATGGGTTTACACAACTCGACTCCAAATCGAATCTGTAAATTAGTAAGAATTCATAATTTATATTGATTGAGAAACAAGCAATGAAAAAAAGACAAAGAATCACATTTCGTGCTAAAATGATAATTAGAGGAAAGAGAAAGTCGTTAGGATGGAGATTATATTTAGTGTTCCCGAAACATTTTGGATTCGGTGGGATTGAGGGGGAGAGATAGAAGAGATTGAGGAGAGAGGAGAGAGGAGAGAGGAGAGAGAGAAGGAAAAAGAATTTCCTCGAGGTGTTATTCACTTAGAGCCCGTTTGTTTTGCCTTCTCCAAAAAGTAATTTTTATTTTTTCCTTAATTTAGAAGTGTTTTTTACAAAAAGTTAAAGCTATTTATATTTTTATAAAAATATTTAGTTTTTAAAAAAATTATTTGACTTTTGCTTTTTTTAGAACTTTAAATTTTTAGCTTCTGAAAAAAAGTAGGTTTTTGACTTTTTTTGTGACTTCTGCTTTTTTTAAAAGCAACATCCAAACGCACTAAAAATGAAAAGTGTTTTTTTTTTTTAAGAAAAAAAGCAGCTTTTGGAGAAAAAAGAGTCCATCCAAACGAGCCCTTAGTGGAAGGACCACAATGGTCCTGGACCATATTAAAAAATTTCGTTAGGATGGAGCACTTTTTTGGTGCATCAGATGCACCATACATCTGTCCAAAAAAGTAAAAAATTGAGATTTGATGGGAATTACTTAAATTTTTTTTGGATTAAATAGGAAGAAAATTTTCTCTTTTTGGTAAAAATATGTACCCACTTGGGTACATTCGATGTACATAAGAAATTTCTATCAGGATGAAATGATTACAAGAAACGTGAAGAGAAAATGAAGATGAATCAGAGAAGAATCACATCAATACGGACCACCTGAAAGAAAAAGTGAACAAGAAAGAGATATTAGAAAAATGGAGGTCACAACGAGAAAGAGAGAGCTTTTGGATGAGACCCGCCTTCTTCCCCTTCATCATCATCTTCTTCCCCCAGTTTTCCTCCATAGTTGAAGCTCGAATTCTACAACTCTTGGAGCACTTTTATGTAACTTTATTGTTTTTGTTTGTGTAATACAATTTTGTAATAAGAAAAGGAAATTATCTATGTTTCATTTTTTATTTTTCTGTTTCAAGTTAAGATATACTCCATAACATGCATTGGCGGATCTGTATATGTGCTTTGTGTGCAAGTGCACACACAAAAATTTTGGGAAAAAAAGAGGAAAATATATTTTGGGTCTTTAATAAAAATTACGCGACACAATTTAATCTCTTTAAAAAAAAATCGACTCGTGTTCTCTCTGAATTCCAAAATAGTCTCATGTTAGTCCTTTTGAGGGACTAATGTGAGTCTTTTTTGAATTTCAGAGAGACCACCATTTTGATTATCTGGGTCTATTTTGGAATTCACATGGACCACAATCTACTTTTTTTTCTAAGGGACTAAATTGGGGCCCATGATTTTTGTTGAGGACCAAAATATTCTATTGTAACAGTTTAGTTGACTCTTGATTACTCTTTTTTTATGTTAAGTTAAAATTTTCTTGTTTATATTCTTTAGTATTTTAATACATTTAAAATTTTCTTTAAAAAAATTTCCTGTATTCTTTTATTCTAAGTGTGCAGACATAAATAAAATTTTCTAAGTCCGCCATTGATAGCATGGGTTAAGCATTTTGTGGTTGGAATGTATGAGTACCAGACCTAAATTTGTATGCTATAATTCAGATATTTTGTAGTAATAATTTGTGCATCAAATTCTGATTTCGCTGTTATTGATTGACTGATCTCATTCAACTATCTTAAGATTTGGCTCCTAGAAATGAGCAATTTATGAAATTATTATTGGGATATTCAAGTGTAGTGGAGTCCCACATTAGTTGGTAATAGGCTAAGTGAAATCTATATAAGTGAAAGGACCTATGAATTTAAGGCTTAAGGTTTTGGGTTGAGACATAGCGTCAGACCCACTTAAAACGATTGATGTAGCTTAGCCCATTAGCTGTGGTTCCCCATCATAGACTCCCTTTGGCCCACCTAACAATGATATCAGAGTCGGGTTTGGCTCGAGACTATCATGGTGTTTGGCTAGAGATGGATTAAATACTTGAGCCTATATTATTAGAGGATGCTAGGGGTGTAAATGGGTTTGATGACCTATCAGGGGCTTATGGCCTGGCCTACATCCGACCAAATTTGGCCTATTATATCTAGTAAAATATAACAAACTCAAGCTTTTAAAAAAACCTTCTTATAAAAGCAAGCCATAGACTTTCTTTTGCAAAGCCTAACCTATAAACCTATAAGTCGATTTATATCATATTATTTTTTTAAATAAAATAAATAAAATTATTATTTTAATGATTTTGAATAATAAAGTAATATTACTTTTTAATTATTGATTGCCTAATAGGTTTAAACAAGCTAACAAGTCTAGGTCAAGCCTTTTGTTTTTTTTAATATAGGTCAGACCAGACTTATAATTTAGGCCTACACAAGGCTAACAAACCAAGTTAGGCTTAAATATATTACACAAGACTGATCTATTTAAGTCAAAACCCGGCCCGACCCAGCCCCTTTACACCCCTAAGGGGAGCATACTAATGTGAGATTCCACACCTGAGAGAGAGATTGTAGGATATTCAAATGTCATGTGGTTCCACGTTGGTTGATTATGGGCTAAATGAAGTTTATATAAGTGGAAGGAACCAAAACCTTAAAATTTTGGATTAGGACATGGTGTCAAACTTATTTGTTATGGTTGGTGTAGGTTAATCCATTGGCGGTGGTCCCCCATCATAAGCTCCCCTTGCCCTCCTGACAAGGTCATGTATTGTCACACTAGCTCTTTAGCTTTTACTCACAAGTCGCTTTATGAATAGAGGATAACACATTCTCGTTTATAGGTTCTTGGTTGTGGATTTGCTCCAATTCCTTCATTGTATGAGAGGAATTTGTGCGATGGATTCCACAGAGTAAGTTTGGTACAAGAGGAATCTGTACCAACACATGTGTGAACCAGAGTGACAAATTGTTATTGTCTCAAGGTTTTTAGATTATACATTAGATCTAGATCTTGGAAAGTATGCTCCAACCAACCTTAATTACCTTATTTCACTTCATCTCGCTTGTGTTGATTTTGATATCTATTGTTTAAGAGTTAATTGAAAAAAAACTCAAAAAACAATTTTTATTTCTATATTTACATTCTGGTACACGTTGTTACTATTTTGCTCTTGATTTTTGATGCATAATTGCACCTAAAATGTTAATAAATTTTTTTTTCTATTTTTTCCTTTAGTACACTTGTTTTTATTGTGTGATTTACACATTTTTCTTTTAGGGTATAATGCTCTTGGATACAATATTCTCAATTATTATTTGATGTGTATACTTACACCTAGGGCTGTAAATGGGCTAGACGACTTAATAGGGGCCTACAACCCAACCTACATCAGGTCAGATTTGACCTATTACATATAATCAAATAAAATAGACTCAGACTTTTAAAAAAACTCATTTAGAAAATAGTCATAAACTTTCTTTGCATGTCGGACCTATAAGCTTACATGCCGGCTTATATCATATTGTTTATTTTAAGTAAAATAAATAAAATTATTATTTTAATGATTTTGAATAATAAAATAATATTCTTTTTAATTATTAAATGCCTAATAGGCTGATACAGGATAACAGACCTAGATCAAAACTTTATTTTTTAAATATAGATTAGATCAAATTAATTTTAGCCTACACACAGGCACTCACGGGCTTGGTAATTGCTCCGTAAAGATCTCTCATTGGCAATTTATGAATTTGCTCCATCAGAAACAATCATAATAAATGATTTTTTTTAAGATCCAATTCGGTAGTGGGATCAGATTGACCAGTGAAATAAATATATTTCAAATTATTTATGATTAATCCGAAACATTCTTTCCATATTCGACAACGTATGTAGAAAAATATTTATAAAAGAAAAGTGATTTTCAAAAATATTACAATCAAGAAAAAATTTAAATGTGTTAACAACACAACTCAGTAATTCAAATCATTTTATTCCTTTTTATCATTTTATTGTATGCAGTAATGTCCTCTAAAAATTTAAATAAATATTTTCAAAAAATAATCGAAATTTATATTTTGTATATTAATAACAATTACAATGACACATATACTTAGTTTTTTTTTTTTAAAATAATTAAATTTTCAAAATAAATTAATCTAAACATTATTCTAGTGCGTATTTAAAATCTTTGGAGTCCATCATGACAAAAAGGAAGTCACATCTTCAAATAAGGATTTATTAATGGTTACCTAAGAATTTGTTAGGATGTGATTGCATTATTCGAATACTTAACAATCCGTGATCACAGATATCATCAACAAAATCAGTTACGGAAGCCAGTGTTTGAATTGTTTTTTCCTTCCTTTTTTTATTTTTTATTTTATTTTTACCTCTATTAATTAATATTACTGTTTTTTTCTTTTTTCTTTTAATTTTTGGTGCTCATCAGTCAATCACGGTTCTGTAATAGGCGGCTAGGGTTTTGACTTTCTTATGCTAACAATTTGGCTTAAACCTCCATATGCCTCCCCTACATTCCTTTTCTTTTCCTTTCTCTTTTTCTCTATAAATATTGTTGATCATTCCATGAAAAGATTGAAACTTCGATCACCCATCTTGTCTCTCTCACAAGATTCTCATCTGGGTCTCCCAAATTTCTTGATTTGCTCTTTCTTTCTTCTCCCTCTCAGAAATTGGCATTAAGGCCAGAATTTTTTTTTTTCCTTGGGTGTGTTCAGCATTGATTATTTGATTACAAATTCCATTCCAATCAATAATAATTGATTCTAAAAGTTCGGTGAATTTTGATTTGATTGATCACCTAGAATCAATTCAAAAAGAATCTAAAATTGATAGAATTTGATCAAATTCTGTGTGCTCTGAGAATTTCGCTATGAGTTTCTCTGATCATCTCCCACCTTTTATGGTGATGTCACCGCCGACATTTGCCGCAAACAACGATGCTATTGACGTGAGTCTTCAATTCCCGATGAACAACGAACCATTCGACCCACATTCATCATTCGATCAACCCCCTTCATTCAAGAGGGCCAGGATTTCTGATAGCAACCACTCCAATGCGTTGGCATGCCCTCCCAGGATGATTCAGCCCCCCCAGAACCCCTCAGCCAACAAAAGAACGAGCCACATTTTCTTCAAGACCCGCATCTGTGCAAAGTTCAAATTTGGTGATTGTAGGAACGGTGAAAATTGCAACTTTGCACATGGGTTTGAAGACATTAGGCAGCCACCGCCAAATTGGCAGGAGCTTATTGGCTCACGCAATGAAGAACGGTCATCATCGGGGAATTGGGATGCTGACCAGAAATTTATTCATAAGATGAAGCTGTGCAAGAAGTATTACAATGGGGAGGAATGTCCCTATGGTGATAACTGTAGTTTTCTTCATGAAGACCCCACCAAGTTCAGGGAGAGCTCAGCAATAAGCATAGGAACTGATAATGGATCCCCAAAGTCCTACGTGAATGGCTTTAGTAATATAGAAAGTAATAGATCTGTGAACACAGGCTTAAATGTTTCCAGGGGAATCGTAAAGTCTACTTATTGGAAGACCAAACTATGTATCAAGTGGGAGAGAACAGGCTACTGCCCCTTTGGGGAGGACTGTCACTATGCTCATGGGCATGCAGGTACTAAGAACAATTCTGTATGTTGATTTCCCCCCTCCCCTTTTAATTATTGGTTTTGTTTCTGCCAGAATTCTGCTGTTTTGTTTTGTTCTGTTCTCTTCAATCATATGAATTCTTATTTATGATTTATCTAGATGATGTGTAGTTGATCATTTTCTGTGATGTTGTACTTGTTAGTGATCTGTAAAGAGATCATAGATCACCATGTGCCCAAACAACATACACATTATGTACTGGAATGTGTGTCATTATGGTTGTTGTGCATGATATCTTGAGCAATGAATGATTTGACATAAACTTTCCCATCCTACTCGTTGTCCCTTTGCCTTGCCCTTCCAAAATCATTCTTCCTAAGGTAGTTTATCACATTATATGGATCCTGATCTCACCCTTGTTTCTAGGCGAAGTATGTTCTAGATGAGCATTTGGTATTTTTTTTTTGTGCAACAGAATCTACTTTACTTTAGAAGTAGTAGACCACTTGTATGATTAGTGATTGCTTTGTCTAAGGCATACATTATGTATGAATGAAATTCTGCATTTCCAATTTCACACACCCAAGTGACTGTACGATATAACCATGGCCTACATGATAGCTTTTGTCTTTTAAATATATCATATGATTGAGACATCACCTTTGCACATGATTCTAAATATTATTGCTGATTATATCAAGTTCATCTTATCTTAGTTCCCCCTCCCCCCTTTGATATCTGCTAATGTTTGTCTTAGAAATTTGATACCCGGCTCATCAAATAATTGGAATGTACTTTCATTAGCGTATGATAACTTGTTTTGAACAAAAAATATAATATAGACAAGTACGGTTATTTTCACAAGTAAAATTGTTTGGTTGCCATCTCTCTTCTCCTGACTCCTAAGCATTTGTTGTCTTGCAACCAGAGTTACAAGTTCCTGGTGGACGCATTGAAGCAGAAACTGCAGGTGCCGTTTCAATTTCAACTAAAGCTACCCTTCCAACTTTACCAAAAGCTACATCAGTTTCTACCAATGATGCACCTCCTAACTACACAACAAGTCTACCTCCGGCAAGTGAAGAGGAGCAGGGTAACAAGAGTTTGCTGAAGTGGAAAGGACCAAAGAAGATCAATAGAATTTATGCTGATTGGCTTGACGATTTACCGCTTCTTGACAACTTCCCAAGTAGAGTGGATAGCTGAGTAGGAGTTTGTGCTTTTGAAAACACCCGTCTTTTGGATTAGGAAATTAAATTCTGACCCCGCAAACACAGAATTTTGAAAATGTGGTCACTGATTGACAGTGTGATCAGTTCATAGTTTTATTTGTTATTACTTCTTTTTTTATGTTAATTTTCATAGTTTTTTAGTTAGAGATGTACAATTCAGTACATCAGAGGGATTTTGATGGATTTAAGAATTCAAATTGTTCTGCCTTGTGCAGACGTGTCCGACCGTAGGTCGGGTGTTTGATATTGGATCTGTAGCTTTCTCTCTAGATACCTATGAATTAGGTATCTTGGGGACAGCGAATCACTACACACTATATGATGGCCTTAGCCAGAAAGGGTGTGTGTGTGCACTGTGGTGTTTGAATGAAATAAGGTTAGAGAGATCAGTCATACCTGTGGTCTTTAGCCCTTATTTATAGAGCTTACCTTTGGGCTTGTGTAGGTTGGACTTGTCATCGTGGGTCTTTTCCTGGTCCATAACAGTTGCCCCCCAGCCCGGTAGACTGAGCCTTCAATTTGCCGGGATGTCCAAGTCAAGTCGATTGTTGTGCTTTGACTCAGATGTTGGTCACCTGACCGTTTTGCTATTTCGGCTTTTCCACTTGGCTTCAAAAGGGAAAGTCTTCCCCGGTCTTACAAGCATACTTTCATCCAGGGTGTTCTACGGAAGTTGTCATCCGGGTTAATTTGCCGGATTTTAAGGCATACGACCCTCTGAGACTAGAAACTCGGTTACTCATGTCGGCAACGCAGAGAATGATTGTATTTAACTGCTTTCTGATGATTGCTTTGAAGTGAGAAACGGTTTCCATTCCCTCTAATGATTACCTTTCCATGTACTCCTTTCCAATAGGCTCAACGTGTGGCTTCGTGCGTTTCTTGCCGCCTTAGCATTTAATGCCTCTGCAAAAACGTCTCTCAACTGTCTTGTCTACCCTGCAATTACCGCAACGCCCCTGCCCTTTGGCTTTCGCGAGCTTAACCTTTCAATTCCTGTCCCCATATTATCACCCTCAATTTTCCCTTCAGACCATTTGTCTCACCAATCGTTCATTTGCCTTCGTTACTATCTCGAATCGCTCGACAACACCCAACATTTTCCTTCAACATTCACCATCTCCTGCGTTTGTCAATCTCCGGCTTCTTCAACACCTCTCTCCACAGGTATTTTCCTACAGCATGCCTTCCCTTTCTGATGTATTCTCCATTAACTTCTCAGTTTGCCCATGGCTTTTGGTTTTGCAATGCTTTTCTTTATTCCAGACCCACTTACCTGCTTGTCCCTTTGCATTTGTCTTTCTGTATGTGCGACGCATCATTTGTTTTGCTTGCTTATGCCTTTTGCACTAGTCTTGCATTGTCTATATAAGCTTATCTGCTGTTTGTTCACTTCCTGCACACCCTGCTTTGAATAGTTTCTGATATGGGTGAGAGAAATTATACCATTTGAGGAAGATCCTCTTGCCCCCGCATCTTCGGTCGTGGTGATGAAATTGATGCCGAAGAGGAAGGACGACTTGCGGAAGAAGAGGAAAGGTTCATTCAGAGCCTGCCTCCTGGTTCGAGGTACTAGTTGTATGGCAGGCCTCGAATCGAGGAAGAAACGCAGGCTGCTTTGCTAGGCGGCTATCGAGGTGGTGGCCATAGGGGAGCCTCTTCATCTCGCTCTTCAGTCCGTGGTCGTAGGGGGGGTCTTCGAGGTAGAAGGGTTTCCTCTGGTCCTTCAGCCCGGGGTCGAAACGTTGGTCCCCGTAGCTTAGGCAACCCGTCCAGGGCAACTCCCCCTTTTTCCTTAGGTTCTGCCCGATTCACGTTATTACACCTGTTCCCTTTCCGAACCAGAGTGCGAGAGTCCCCTCTCGTCCTAATATTACCAACCCTGAACCTTGCTTCAACTGCGTATACCTTAGTGCTCAATTTGTGGAGAGGAGGAATGACTTCATGGCCAACCTAGTTTTGGGTAGCTGCTCACACACTCCAAGTTCACCAACCCTTGCTTTTATTTTTGCATCTGATGATTCTAGTTCCTCTGAAAGTAGTTTGTTTAATTCGGGTACGTATCCCCTTTGCTACGTGCTATTCTTGCTTTTTAATCCTCCATTTTACTGTTCTAGGTATTTATGGAGTCCCATTCTACAGAATCAAATGCGAATATCGCTTCTTCTAGCCAAGGTCCAGAGGCCGGGGTGAGTATGGCCGAGAAGGGTTCTGCTCCAGTAACCGATAATCTTCGTACCCAATATCCCTGGGTTACGGAAGAGGTGTTGCCTCCGAGATGACAACCGAAGAAGTGTTCGGGCTTCCCATTGGCAACCCGGTTGATTTCAACACGTTCGTTCCTGCTGATGACGAACCTGTTTGCTCAGGCCGGAACCCTGAGGAGCCACATTCTTTTTTCTTCTACCGGGATCTGGTGACGAAGATTGGGATTCGGTTTCCCTTTTCTCCATTCAAGATACAGCTCCTGAACCACCGGCTGCTCGCACCCACCCAAATTCATCCCAATGGCTGGGCTTATGTTGTTGCTTTTGAGCAGCTGTGCAACTCGTTGTCCCTTCCGTGTACTGTTTCCTTGTTTTTGCATTTCTTTACTGTTTATACTTCGCGTACCGGGTCGGAACCTCCTGAACTTAAGGGGTGGAGCAGTATTCGAGGCCGTGTTAGCAAACCCTCGCGAAGGCTGTTTTCTGTGTATATAGATTCTTTTAAAGGCTTCAAAGCCTACTTCTTTAAAGTGGTGGCCGAGGTAGGGAAGAGGCCATGGTTTATTGGTGATGATGGGGAGCCGAAGTTTCCCTTGTACTGGACTCAGGATCATCACCAGCGCAAGCCAGCCGACTTCAAGCTGAGATTGTCACAAGAGGATAAAGCTAGTGCCCAGACCTTGCTGGCCCATGTGGGTTCCAAGGGTCATCTGAGCGCGGCTTCTCTAGTAGTCAGATCTCATTCCACCTCAGAGTCCGCCCCAGAGCCCATCAGTATGCTTTGTGCTATTTAAAATCCTGCTAACTGTGTCACTTTCCTGTTACTGTTATAACTTGTTTTGTTTGCAGGTTCCGACATGAATTTTGACGAAGATGAGGGGGCCGGTCCGGAATACATTTTTTCGATAACAGGGCAAACGCCTGCTCCGCTTGCACCCCCGGCTAAGAGGCCAAGGACGGTTAGCCCAGTTGCAGCCGCTTCCACCCTGGCTTTGAATTCTGGGGTCTCCATCCTGGATCTTACCGACGACGAAGAGAATACGGATATTGATGGAATTCCCGACCCTCCAGTCTCGGCTATTGGGGGCGGAACGCATGCCGTAATTACTCTTCCTCGGGGCACCCCTGCCCCGCAGCTCTCCCAGCCGGACTGAGGAGGGGAGCGTCATGGGAGTCTGGGGTGACAGCCGAGTTCCGTGATGTCGTGCGGCCTCCTCCCGTATTCTTTGGTTCTGGGATCATTTCGAGAGGATAAATATATTTGTGGTTCAGAATGGCTTGAGGTGGTTCTTGCTTCAGTGATTATAAAATCATGACTTCGATCTTCACCGCTCCTCACTTGTGGAATTAAATAAGCATAAAAAAATAAAAAAAATTGAATTTATGTAATATCCACCTTTCAAATTCAAATGGTTCTTACATGAGGAGCTGTGTTAAATAATAATATAAAATCATTAAAAAGTCGTCACCCAACACTTTAAATTTTGGGTTAAAATGATTCTTTAGTACTTATCAAAATAAAACAAAAATGATTCTTTACATATTTAAGAACTAAGACATTTGTGGCTCAGAACCAATTTCTGAGGACGTTGTGTGGGATACTGGGTTTGGTTCAACAATTGTCAAATTTTCTGATCCCAATTCAGGCCATGAACAAGTTGAACTATACTACTTTATTTCTATTGGTGCATGAAAATGTGATTATTTGGTATTTGTTGTTTATAATTGGTCCTTCAAAGTTTTAACATTGGATAAAGCTTAGTTGCAGATAAACTATGTAGACATATGCTTACACTTAAAATATGTGACAAAAATAAAGTGAAAGTGTAGCTAAATAATAAAAATGATGCAAATATAAAATACGGAAATCCTTTTACTATGTTGTCTGGAAAAAAAGTTATTTCATAAAAAAATAAAAAAATAACTACGTACTAAAACTGTTTTGTTTTTGTCGTTCATAAAATATTGTAGGCTGACGTGGCAGAAAAGAAAAATAATTTTATCATATACTATTAGTAATATATAAATTTTTTTTCTTTTTTTGCATGAAGTCATTTTTTTCAACACCACAAGAAAAATGGAACCCTATAAAATAATGGGATTTTCGTTTGTCTTTTAACATGATATGGTAAAACTTTCTACACACACAATATTTGTGGGACCCGCATTTTTTGAAGAAAAAAAAAAAAAAACTAAGGCACACAGAACGAATCTCAGTAACATGACACAATCACTTTTCCTAAAACATAACTCTTATAAAATCAAAAAATAATATATACATTTAACATTATTTTCCTTTTGATCGCAAGAGCACGTCCATTGTCGTATGAAATTCGAAGTAGTAGGTATTTCTTATCACTTTTCGTAGGTTATGTGGCAATATAGTCATGAATATCGTATGTAAGTAATCAATCAAACAACAAGAACGGTGTTGTTCATAGAAAAGTAGTCAGATGGCAAAGCCCTCGAAAAGTATGCAAAACGAAAAAAATAAAATAAAATATAAGAAGATATTTAGTGGGACCTAAAACTAAAATTCACAATCGAGACGCGTGTCAAAACCATGAACACTGTTCAATGACCAATGATCAGCTACCTTTTGTCTCATCATTGACCATTTATTAAAAGTCAAAACTCACCTACACTCTTCCTTCTTCCTCTGCAAACTTTTCCAAATTCTGTGTCTGTCTGTAACAGAGTCCGAAACCAAACAAACCCTGTCTCTAATAAGAGCTTGCTTCCAACATAAGGCTTCCACCACCACCGCCACCATGTCCATTAACTTGCAGTTTCATGCCTTCGCCGGCAACCCTCTACTGTCCAAATTCCCAATATCCGGTGATCCCTTTTCACCTTCAGCAGCTCTTGAAGCCCTTAACGCCCGAATTCTCGACAACACTCGTTCCTCGTCTTCCCCGAATTTCAAGGTGCTTCTTTTCAGAAATGGAAATCCCTTAGCCTCTTCCACGGCCGGGCTCGGCGACTCGCCGCCGATTTGGCATCTGGGTTGGATCGGTTTGGACGATCTCAGGGGTATCTTGGAAAATTCTGGTGCCCAGTTGAGTGGAGACTCTTTGGTGTATCTGGGTTCGAGTGCTGAAGACGACACCGTTTACTGGGCAATCGATGTTTCTGCCATGGCACCTGAATTGAGTAGCAACATGGAGTTCTGTTTTGTTGAGCTCAGAACGCTCATGGTAGCTACCAACTGGGAGGATTTGCAAGCAATGGGAAACTTGGCTATTGCTGGTCATGTAAGTTATTTTGTAACATGATAAATTCAAGTAGTTTTGTTATTGCTAGTGAATCCATCAGATTCGTTGGTGTTAAATACTAAAGTTTTGTTGAAGCTTCCTGCAATTATGCAATAAAATAATCATGCTTTAGTTTAGTCTATGATACTGATAAGGAGGGAATGTCATTGCAACTTCCTAATTACTGGTTTTGGCCAGGCAAAGGTGCTGCTAGGATGGCATAATAGTTCACGATTTTGTGGACATTGTGGAGAGAAAACAGTCCCAATGGAAGCTGGGAGACGGAAGCAATGTTCAAATGATTCATGCAAAAAGAGGATCTATCCACGTGTTGACCCGGTTTGTTGTCTTCTGTTCTAAGTGTTGATTAGATAAATGGATGATCATCAAGTGTTTTGCTCAAGTGTTTTGTAGTCATATGATCTTATGCAGGTGGTTATTATGCTAGTAATTGATAGGGAGAACGACCGTGCCCTTTTGAGTAAACGATCGATGCTTCTACCTCGATTGTGGAGCTGCTTGTCAGGTTTCACAGAGGTGCATGTCTTGACCCATTTTATAAGACCTTTTCATTTTTGTTGTGACTCAAAAAGGTTTTATGGTTATAGCATGAAACTGCATACCTTATTCCCGTTATCTAGCATTAAATGACTAATTAGAGAAGTAACACATTTGAATTTGTGACCGATATTAGGCAATGGCCATGGTATTTCTTTTTCTAAAATGACATTTTTTCTGTTTGTGATCCTAGAAAACTCCCATTTATGTGATCTGAAATTCTTGGACTTCCTTTCGATCTTTTAATTGGTAAGTATTGTCGGTGCTGGCAGACAAAAATACTGTAGATTTTGATCTGTGAAAAGTTCAACCTTCTCCTTAGAAGGAAAAGAGATGCCAATAAAGCCTGGTTTTAGCG
The DNA here is from genome assembly GCF_033153095.1 of Gastrolobium bilobum. Classification (NCBI taxonomy): domain Eukaryota; kingdom Viridiplantae; phylum Streptophyta; class Magnoliopsida; order Fabales; family Fabaceae; genus Gastrolobium; species Gastrolobium bilobum. Next base: position 409,968 of record NW_026899533.1, read on the forward strand.
GCTTAAGAATCCATTTTTTGCTGGGATGATTTCTTCGTTGTTTTAGTTTTGATGCTTTCTCCATACATATAAAAATTCTATTAGTTTGTATCCCCTTGTTGCATTTAGCCAGGTGAAAGCTTGGAGGAAGCTGTAAGAAGAGAAACATGGGAAGAGACTGGTATTGAAGTTGGAGAAGTTGTATATCACAGTTCTCAGCCATGGCCTGGTATAACTTATGCTACATTAGTTGATGATAATTTAACTTTTTTCTTTTTTGATTTTTTTGTTTCTCTTTTGTTTGCATATGAGAGACATTTGAGGTTCTGACTTCTGAGTTTATAACTGCCTAAAAAAAAAATCACTTCCCAATTAAATTCGACTAGCGAGTTCAAAGAATAGGGACGATAAGGATCGAATTATTTATAAACTTATAAACCACTCACTAGTTTATAACTAGTGAGATTATAACTGCCTGATAGAAAATATTATTTATAAACTTTGAACTTGACTGATTTACAAATCAAGCCTAAATTGTTTCTAATACGTATCCTGACACAAAAATCCAAAGAATGGGGACGATAAGGATCGAATTCTAGACCACATGATTGTAGAAGCTCTGATACAATGTTATAAACCAACTATCCGAAAAGCTTAGACTATTAGGTAAAGACACATCATGGTTTTATAATAACATCTCTAACAGTTTAGTTAAACAAATGAACTTGATTAAGCATTTAATGCTCAAATTATTTTCGAATAGCTCAACTCATTTACATCTCAGTTATTATCAGCAGAACTTCCGTCAATCTTTTTTTCCCCTTACTTTCTGCTTAGTTGCATGTGGCTATTGGAGGATGTGAATAAATTATTTTCTTCATATTAATCACTTGCAGTTCTGTGGTGGTTTGGTCATGTTCAAGCTAACTCAAATCAGAGCTAACATCTCGAATATGTTAACTCTATTTGAAACTTATAATTTTTCTCATATGTAGGCAACCTTCAGAAACAGTTAAGTACAAGTTAACATAATCTAATGCAATGATCAATTAACATAATTATGTGTGTTTTACTATTTTTCTCATCGAAATTATAAATATATTTCTCCCTTTTTTCGTCTATTAATAACACCATTTCAATTGTCTTTGTTTCTAGTTGGACCAAGTAGCATTCCATACCAGCTGATGGTTGGGTTCTTTGCATATGCAAAATCCCTTGAAATAACTGTGGACAAGAAAGAGTTAGAAGGTACAGTAACCTCCCTTGTATAATTGAATTTAGTTATTAACCCCCGGATGCTTCCATATTTTCCTTTATTTTTATGCATGACTTCAAGTGGTTAGTTAACTTGTAAAAACCTATTTGTGAGTGAGACAGACTTACGTATAACGTGTGTATGTCTGTGGAGTGCCTCAATTCTCGGCTGTACAGGTGTCAGACTTGTATGGCATAATCTCAGCTGTACCATGTGCATACACATGGTGTATGCAAGTATTTTCCTTTGAGTTATGTACATATCCATATGATTTTTTATTTTTTTTTCTTTTGCAAGGTGTTTGCTTCAATATTATGAAATGATATGCAGCAAGTTTTTGGTCAGATATCATGAGAAATTGTGTTTTGCGATAAATCAGAAAACACTGTTGAGTTGAGCTTTTCTTTTGTTTGTGGAAACATTGACAAAAAGAGCGGGGAAGATAGATAGTAGTAGATGAAGCCTTAGGAAATTAAAGACTGTTTTTTGTTTTCCTTCACTCCCATTTGCAATCTACTCCTTTTTTATGACATGTTTTTATGAAAAAAATAAAATAATGCAATGATTTAACATCATAAAGCATTTGCTTCCTCCCCACACTGCATTCTCCCATTTCATTTGCTTTTGTTGATTGGATCTGTCAACAACTGATTCAGCAACTTGTTTATCTAGATGCTCAGTGGTACAGTAGAGAAGATGTAAGAAAAGCATTGACTTTTGCTAACTACAAGAAAGCCCAAAGAACTGCAGCAGCAAAGGTAGAAAAAATGTGTAAGGGAGAGGAAAAGAATCGGAGCTTGGCTGCAGATTTCAACGTGGAAAGTGGTGAAAATGCTCCAATACTTGTTCCAGGACCCTTCGCAATAGCCCATCACCTTATTTCCTCTTGGGCCTTCTCAGATCAAAATGTAGTAAATGGTATTGAATGCAATTCAAAACAACCTATCGGTTCTATGACAAATTGTTAGGAGTGGCTGAAATTAGCAGCTTTGAAAATAAAGCTTATCTTATTAGTGTTATGTATCATTCTGCACTCCTTGAATTAGACAGCTCGACTTCTAAATTTGCATTATTTTTTTTCATGTACACCAAATATTCTATATCATCAATGAACTTATTAATATTAGTAGAAGACCGTCTGCTTTCTGTTATGGTTACATTTTTGTTTCTTGCTTTACCTTGCAAATGATCTTATTCTCACCAAACTACACAGCAAATTCTCTTTTTATTCTTCTATCAAAGGAAGGTGCACCGGCAAAGGAGAAATTCTGTCTACATGGAGCTGTTTTTTTCACAGAAATACTCCAATCTTTATGCTAGGCTTTTGGAAGAAGGGAATACTAACATTTCTCATGTATGATGGCTGTTGTTTCTGCCCAATGTATAGTTGACCTGGCCAAAGCATCCATGGGGTCTATACACTTCCTGAGAATAGGATCATTGTGAGGGAAAACCCCCAGCAAATCATCAGATGCCAGAATCACCACGTTCACTTCCCTTACCAAAAGAACATGGATTGCTATTCTCAGTAAATTCCTTGCGCCTTCTATGTCCTTTCTATACAATGCCTCCATTGCAGGAACGAGTATGTGTTCTTCGGTTGCTTTGTCTAGCAACACCACTTCAAATCCCTGCATTTTAATTTTACCACCATATACACATAGAAAACTGAATTCAAGCTGATACACGCTAATGTCATGAAACCAAAAGAATAGTATTTGTTAAATGAGAGAGAAATGAGAAACATATGAGTAAACTGCATGCTTTAGATGAACAACGAAGGTACTATTATATAACTGAGTAAAAGAGGATATACATGAGAATTAGACGATGTGAGACTTTTTCTCATACACTAGGTTACTCTATATACGATATATTCAACACTCTCTCTCAAACTGGAGCATATAAATAATAAATCTTAAGCTCCAAACTTGTTACATATGTAATCTATTCGAGGACCTTGCAAGGACTTAGTAAAGATATCTGCTAGTTGATCATTTGAGTTGACAAATTGTGTAACGATCTCCCCTGATAAGACCTTCTCCCTGATGAAATGACAATATATTTTAATGTGCTTAGTTCTTTCATGAAATACTAGATTAGAGGCAATATGCAAGACAACTTGATTGTTGCAAATGAGAGTAGTTGCCTCACTGTAACCAAACTTCAACTCCTTGAGTAGTTGTTTTAGCCAGATAAGTTCACACGTGGCTGTGGCCATAGAGCAATACTCAGTTTCAGCACTCGATTTGGCAACCATGCTATGCTTCTTGCTTTTCCAGGAGAGTATGTTATCTCCAATAAACACACAGTATCCAGAGGTGGATCTCCTATCAATAGGAAAACCTGCCCAATTAGCATCTGAGTATCTCACATCTTTAGTATGACCTTTGTCCCCGTAGAAGTTTCCCCGTAGAAGAGACCTTTCCTTGGAGCTGACTTGATGTACTTGAGAATACGAATTATTGTATTCCAGTGATCTTCACAAGGAGAGTTAAGAAACTAACTCACTACATTAATTGCAAATGAAATATCCGGTCTAGTGACTATGAGGTAGTTTAGTTTCCCAACTAATCTTCTATACCTTTTTGGATCAAAGAACGGCTCCCCCTAGAAGCTTGACTTTTGGATTCATAGGAGTGTCAACTGGCTTTGCATTCAACAGAGGTTTTTCCTCGAGAATATCCATAGCATACTTCCTCTGGGATATCACAATGCCATCCTTGGATTAAGTTACTTCTATACCTAAGAAATATCGAAGTTTACCAAGATCCTTTGTCTGAAAATGGTGGCTAAGATGTTGTTTTACTTGAGTAATGCCATGATGGTCATTACCTATAATGACAATATCGTCAACATACACCACTAAATAAATGGATCCTGAAACTAAGTGGCGATAGAACAGTGAGTGGTCAGCTTCGCTCTGAGTCAAACCAAATTGTTTAATAACAGTGCTAAATCTCCCAAACCAAGCACTAGGAGATTGTTTGAGACCATATAGAGAATTGCGAAGGCTGCAAACCAAACCAGACTGTCCCTGAGAACCAACCCCTGGAGGTTGCTCCATACAGACTTCTTTCGCAAGATCTCCATATAGGAAAGTGTTTTTAATATCCAACTGATAGAGAGGTCAATGATAGCAACCATACTCAGAAAAAGGCAAACCAATGTCATTTTTGCCACAGGGGAGAATATGTCCCCATAATCCAGATCAAACACCTGAGTGTATCCTTTGGTCACCAGTCGAGCCTTGAGATGATCCACCTGACCATCAGGACCAACCTTGATAGTTAAAATTGACCTGCAACCAACAATAGATTTCCCAGAGGGAAGAGGAACCAAACCCCAGGTACTACTACTCTGAAGTGCACATTTCATCAAGCATAGATTGTCTTCATCCGGGATCTAATAACGTTTCACCTGTTATCTTAGGAATAGTTATAGAAGACAAAGAGGATAGGCAAGCAAAATGTTATGAAAAAAAACGATGATATCTCATATTAACCAAGTACCTGGGTGGCAGATGAGAGTTACGAGTACCTTTACAGAAAGCAATGGGTAGGTCAATGTTAGAGGGTGGGACCAGAGCCGTAGGTGGAGATGACGATAGAGGTGAGTCTGTAGGAACTTCAGTATCAACAGTGTCAATTTCCTGGGGCATAGGCGGATCTGGTGTAGGGTCATCTGCAGGTGGAGGGGTATACTCAATCTGAACAGGTGGTAACGGTGTCTGGACAGGGTCACTAGGAAAGGAGGTGGAGCCACAAAATGGCACAAACTCAAATAAGGTAACATTGGCAGAGATAAAGTACCAACGAAGACTGGGAGAGTAACAACGATAATCTTTTTGTGAGCAAGGATACCCCAAAAAAACATTTATGGGACTTGGAAGATAATTTATCACGAACAGGACTAAGATCATGAACAAAACAAGTAGAACAAAAAATGTGAGGGGTCAATTGGTGTAGCGGTTGATGAGGAAATAAGATAGAGTGAGATACCTGATTATTAAGGACAAGTGAGAGCATACGATTAATGAGATAGCATGTTATGAGGGCAACATTTCCCCAAAATTGGAATGGGACATGACCATGTAGTAAAAAGGCACAAATGGTTTCCATGAGGTGACGGTTTTTGCATTCAACACCCCTATAATGTTGAGGGGTGTGAGAACAAGATGTCTGGTGAACGATGCCATGAGATGCAAAGAAAGTTTGAAATTGATGAGATAAATATTCATGGACATTATCATTAGAAACATGCGAAAGGAAACAACAAATTGAGTAAATATTTCATTGAAGAATTGGTGAAAAATGAAAAACAATTCAAACCGGTTTTTATTAAGAATAACCATGTACATCTGGAATAGTCATTAATAAAAATAACAAAGTACCTAAACCCTATAGTGGATATTGTACGACTAGGACCCTAAACATCTGAATGAACTAAAGCACATGGAAAGGAAGACCGACAACTGTCTCGATTGGGAAACGAACTACGAATGTGTTTTTCTAACTGACATAACTCACATGATAAGCTTAGAGAAACACGGTACCATATTTTGAAATTTACCAAGGCTTGGATGAATCCACCGCAGGGCAGACTTGGGATGAGGTGGAAAGCTGATAAAGACAGATGAACTCAAATCTGGCGCCAGTCATCCTCCCCGAGCTCCAGTCTTGCAAAATCACAGAGTTTTTAATGAAGGAAATAGTTCAATCAATAGAATGAGTTAATTGGCTAATGGAAATGAGGTTAAAAGAAGAATTAGGGATATAAAGCATATTATCAATAGATAGAGAGGGAAAAAGTTGAACTGTGTCAATCCCATGGGATTGAACCAATGAACCATTAGCCATAGTGATATTGGGCAGGGAACCAGATGTAGAAAGAGAAGTAAATATAGACTTATTACCAGAAATATGATCAAGTGCACTAGAGTTGAGAACCCAAGGACCAAGAGATTGCGACTGAGTGAGACCAGCAAAGGAATTACCCGTATGTGCAACAGAGTCAATGGAACCGGGGACGTGATGCTCCGCATACCATTTCATGAAGTCGGTGAAAATAGTTAGAGGTTGTGCAACAGATGAGTGAGAATCAAGAGAAAACCTAAACCGAGCGAGGAGGGCCTCCATGAAGGTCCCAACACTGATCAACAGTATGATCTGGCTTGTTATAATAAGTACAATGAGGACGACCCTTGGAAGGTTTGCGGACTAGATCCCTTGGAGACAAGTGCGGAGGAATCAATCTTCTTCCACCTAGGACGCAATGCAGCAGTTACAAATTCAGCAGTGGTGATGAGATGATCACTGTAATCTTGTCCCCCGAGCCAAAGTTTAATGTCAGATGCCTAAGAGTTATAATTAGAACCATCCAATTTGTGCACGCAAAACGAAGCATGAACATAATTGCTAAAAATAGTCACCTCGGGCTCTTGAACATCAGGGAACATGTTACTAGAGTGACTAGTGAGAGTCAATCATGGGTAACCGGTAAAGACAACGAACGAGTACTGGAAAACCAAAAACGTGTGCGGGCAATAGCATGTACCTCGAAACAAGCTCTGATCAACCCAAAGGGAATAAATGAAGAATTAGGGGAAGACAACGACCAAGTTTGGCTAAGTCGTAAAAGGAACAGACGTCCCACGCATGTGCTAATGGTGAGATGGCGTCGCTACTTTGTTTGGTGCGTGTGAGCGTGTCCTTGCTCCGTTGAGAGGGGGGTGGACCGGTATAGATAGCACTGTCATGAGATGGCGGTCCAATTAATGGGTGGCTCACATGAAAACTAACAAGAAAAATGCTCCAACACGGTGGTTGACGGCAGTTGGAGGTGGACATTCGCTGGAAAAGTGGCCGACGATGACTGGAGACGTTGAATGGTTGCAACTAAAAATAATGTTGTAGGGACGTTTATGGAATAAATACCAGAAACAGAGAGGATGACACAGTTTTCGAGAAATTTATTTTTTATCATTGGCAAGCAATAGGTCCATCGGGTTGGCACGAATCAGAGTTTGTTTCTTGTTAGGCTCTTATACCATGTTAAATAAGAGAGAAACGAAAACATATGAGTAAACTGCATGCTTTAAATGAGATGCACTATTATATAATTGAGTAAAATAGGATATACATGAGAGTTAGACGACGTGGGACTTTTCTCCATACAGTATAGGTTACTCTATATACTACATATTCAACAATATTGAAATTGCTATATGTTTGCAATTTGGATCACTGATTAACATGAGAAGAAGAAAAAAGGAAAAGAAAAGAAACATCAGGAGTACCTGACTTTGAAGCTTCTCCTTGTAATATCTAGCTACAAAAATTGAATCCATGGTCAGCAGTCCAATCCGCACACTACTTGCAGCATGAATTGGCTTCAGCTTAGCGTTCTTGAGTTCCATGGCCACGCAATCACCAACATGAAGAAAAGGTAGGGAAACATCCTTAGAAATTTCACTATGCCATGCATGTGAAAGATGGCAAGGCATGACAAAACCCCGAGCTCCAGACTGCTGAAGAAAGTTCCTTTTACACCGCAAATTCTCAATCACCAGTTCCTGATTCAATTCGATATGAGCACTTCTACTCCTTACAGAACCAAGGGGACTATGTAATGAAAGCACTTTGCTTAACACAATCACTTCGAACAACAAAAGGCGGGCATTCTTTACCATTTCTTGAGCCCCAACAAGCTAGTTTTTCCAAGAAAACCAAAGTTGATAGAATTGATACCCCTCCTATGACACCAACGGTGTTGCTGTTTGGTTGGCTTAGCAGACAAGCAGAGCTCTGAGATCTCATGAGGGAAGTACCAAGTTCAGCATAGTTTCCATTCTCTTCACTAAGGAGAACTGAAGATAACAGCAAAGCTGTACTTGAATTTGGTCTTGCTTTGCTCTGAGTCTGAGTACTCTTTCTAAAGGCATTGCCCTTTAGAAATGGACAGTGATTTAGTGTCTGTAAGGATATCAGTAGGCCACCTTCTAGCATCTCTATTAACCAAGTTTCTGTAAGATTTTTTTCTCTCTTCCCGAATGAGTCATGAATTACATACATCTATGTATATATGTAATATGTTCTTCTTTCCTATCATATCATACTCCACCCGTTAAAGGTTGACAAGTGCCCACGGAAGTTTTGTCACAGTCACAGCACTAAAATCCAGGACTTGCCGGGTCTTTCATGGATATTGGTTCAGAACAGATTTAAAGCCAAGTCTGCAAGAGCACAAGTTGAAATCGTTTTCTATGCCAGATTCCCCAAAACAGGATCTCCAACTTTAAAGGGTAGTAGTTCAAATAAGTAACTTAGATAGAAACAGTACCACAACATCAAAATATAAGGTGTCACTTTTATCATAGATTATACCACGTAAAATCCAAAAAGGTAGGTTAGTAACAACATGATCCTCAAACACTGCCTAGGCCTCATATAGCCTGTGTCAAATTTAAGCTTCTCTTGTGGTGGTGCTTGGGAATTGACATAATTGTCAAAATTGTCTTTGAGTGGTTGCATAATTGTCCCACTTTGTCATTTGTATTATAATATTAGTATTGATTTTGTCTAAGGGCTAAGGCTTCATCATTCTCTACCGTTCAGAAGATTAGTGAATGCGATGTAATTGTCCATGAATAAAAACTAGGGTGAACTTATATAATCTTTGGCTACAAATGATATGTCATCATCACTTGTCGTTTGTCGTACTGAATTATTAGATACTTCGTTTCTTTCTACAGCGACATTGAAAGCAATGAATGTTTGACACGTATGTTTGTGACCAGTGTTTGATGAGATCCTTGGAAAATCGAGTTCATGTGCCGATCATCCCTTATTAGTTTATTTCATATGCGCTACAAACATCTTTTTGTTATTTTCAAGTTGAAGTAAAGAACTATTTGTCGTGTGCTCAATGGTTCTCCCCACTCCCCACTACTAATTACTAGCTTACAATCTTGACAAATAAATATATGCGTTTAGAATTAAAAAAATACTCTTTTTTATAGTTCATTAAAAATTATATTCATTTTCCCTTAAAAGAAATGATTCATGTTAAGATTTAATCAATTCTAAATTATAGTTATATTAAGGGTGTTCGCGATCTGAATTAGATCGGTTTTGAAGCAAAAATTATTTTATCCAATTCTTTTGGTTTGATTATTTAATTATCTATTCGATTTGGATTTTTTTTAAATAGCCTAAAATTTTAGTCATACAAATTATTAATTATATCAAAATGAAGTCATACAAAGTTACAAACAACTGTCTACAAAACAATAAGATTCCAAGACACCATCTTTCTCTTCCATGCTTCATTCTTTGAGCTTGCTCAATGCTCACTTTGTGATCTTCAAAACAACCAGCAAGAGAACAACTTTCATGAAAATAAAAGATTAAGAGAGGGTTCAAGTAACAACAAATTTAAAATAAATACATGAACAATTGAAATTAAAAAATAGCAACTTACATCATCAAGTTTTAATCAAAATTCACACCAGAATCATTATCAACTTCTGTATTTGGAGAAATATTTGAAATAATTATAATAAAAATAATTTTAGCAACTTAATAATTAGAAAAATAAAAAGATAACATAAAATTAAAAAAAATATACAAGTAGAATAAAGTAAACTATCTATCTCTATCTTTACACATTCTTCTATAAGCTCTCCTACATCATTGGAAAAAGAAGTTGACAAGAACCAATTTTATATACAAATTAATACTTTAACTGTCTTTGGAGTACGAGAACTCCTGTAGTTGTTAAGAATTCTACTCCAGTACTGAATGTAGATTCTAAAGCAACTATAGATTAGATCAATTTGGATTGGATCGATTTCACAAATCAAATTGAAAATCGATTTAATCCAATTAAAATGTGTGATTTTTTTTGATTTTCGATTTTTCAATTCGATTACCACAATTTCAATTGGTTTGGATCGATTAATGAATATCTTAATTAAAAATATTTCAAAACAAAAGTTTATTTCGATAAATTATTCAAGACGTAAGTTTTTTTAGCTTCATTAAGTCCATCAAAATTTAAGATACACTGGTATGTGTGGTTCACTTAAATATGTGTGTGCGACAGAGGCAGACGTCACCTCACCTAGGACTTGCTAACTTAATTACTCTTTTGACTAAGTAAGTCCACTTGACACTTTGTAGGGAATAAATTTTTGGTACTACTGCTGTACCTAAGATTCAGTACATTTCATCAATGAAAATATTATATGTCAGTTAATTTTTTTTTCTGTCAAATTTTTTTTCTCTCCTCTGATGTGTATTGCTGTTATTGATGAGATACACTGAATCTAGGTACAACAGTAGTACCAAAGATTTACGAAGGATCTACTGCTTTCTTTTTCGAAAAGGATGTGAACAGTGTACGAGGTTGGTTAGGAGTGAAAAAATATCCAAGTGATCGTGGCCAAAATACATTGTCTAATGGGTCATTATATCCCTAAATATCAACATGGAAAGAAAATTATGCAATAATTGACAAAGACAGAATAATAACTAGGTATCATGAAGGAGATAATAAAACCAGAGTCATCAATTTACTAATTATGTTTTGGGCTACTAACTGACTTAGGGCCCAACATTGACACGTTGCATTATGAAAACTTCGGGAATATGAAAAAAAATTAAAATCAACTGAACCGAATTAAGAAATGAATCGAACTGCGTTAAAAAAAAATATCATATTTTCTGAACTAATTTAATAATCTAATCATTTCATGTAACCGAAACACTTTGTACAAATTGGTTCTTTTGTCTTTAACTACTAGTATTTATTTTATTTTTTTAAATATTTATCTTTTTAAAGGATAAATTTACTATTTATGTTTTGGGCTACTAACTGACTTAGGGCCCAACATCGACACGTTGCATTATGAAAACTTCGGGAGTATGAAAAAAATTAAAAACAACTAAACCGAATTAAGAAATGAATCGAATCGTGTTAAAAAAAATCATATTTTCTGAACTAATTTAATAATCTAATCATTTCATGTAACCGAAACACTTTGTACAAATTGGTTCTTTTGTCTTTAACTACTAGTATTTATTTTATTTTTTTTAAATATTTATCTTTTTAAAGGATAAATTTACTATTTATGTTTTGGGCTACTAACTGACTTAGGGCCCAACATCGACACGTTGCATTATGAAAACTACGGGAGTATGAAAAAAATTAAAAACAACTGAACCGAATTAAGAAATGAATCGAACTGCGTTAAAAAAAAAATCATATTTTCTGAACTAATTTAATAATCTAATCATTTCATGTAACCGAATCACTTTGTACAAATTGGTTCTTTTGTCTTTAACTACTAGTATTTTTATTTTTTTAAAATATTTATCTTTTTAAAAGATATAATTTTGTGTCATTTTAGATTCTAACCGTTGATTTTAATAAATCAACAGTTAAAATTTATTGAATTTTACTGCGAGTTACTAATTAATTAATAAATTTGACCAATAAATCCTAATCATTGATATCAGTTTGTATTCATTTATAAAATTGATTTCCCACCTTCAAAATGCTTCAATGATAAAATTTTAAATACTGTTTTGGTTTCTTAAATTTGTATTAATTTATATTTTGATCCTTACAATTTTTTTTCGAAGATATCAGTTTTCATATTTTTATTTATTTGAACTTTAGTCTCTTAGAAATCATATTAAAATTAAAAAATTATATAAACTTTTTTATATAAAAAATAAAAACTGATATCTTAATGAATAAAAACTAAATATACAAAAATATAATAACGGATACTTTAACAGTAAAAAGCAAGAGATGATTTTTTTTTTTTTTTGGAGTTACCCAACCTTAATTATTTCTTTGAGATGAGTTGGCTCCCTCCGGTATCCCCACGAGTTTCGACTCTTTGAGTCGGCTATGAGACTAATCTGGAGTGCGGGGGAACAATGATGGCTAAAGGTTCAGCCCCTCCACAAGAATGCATTCAGCGGGAATCGAACACATATCCAACCCCACTAACTCAGCGCCAAATTACCAACTGAGCTGCACCCATTGGGTAAAGAGAGGATTCTCTAACATCCAAAAACACACACTTCATGTATTATATCAAGGGTTATATTTATCTCATTTTATATAAGATAAATAATTTTCTTATACACACAAAAGAGAGATGGGTTCCACTATTTTTCTCTCTCTTTTCTCATTCCGCTTGTAATTTTATTTCTACAACATAAAATAACTATTTTCCTACAACATAATAAAAGTATTTCCCTTTAACAAATATTACATTACAAACTAAATGTTTTGACCGGTAAGTTTGTAATTTTTTTTCTTATCAATATAACTGTACTCTATATCAAAAGTTAAATCAGTAAAAGTGATAGGGATTAAAATCTTATTTGGAAAAAGTATTTCCCATTATCAAATAACTAATTTATTTCTACAACATGAAATAACTACTTTCCTACGACATAATAAAAATATTTTCCTTTATCAAATATATTACATTACAAACTAAATGTTTTGACCGGTAAGTTTATAATTTTTTTTTTTATCAATATAACTGTACCCTATATCAAAAGTTAAATCAGTAAAAATGATGGGGATTAAAATCTTATTTGAAAAAAGTATTTGTCATATTAAATGACATAAAGTTATATCATTTTAAAAAAAAGATAGACATATAATAATATTTTTTATTTAAAATTTAAATTTAAAAAAAATCAATCTCTTTCTCTTCCATAATTTTCATTCCTCATGTATATCTCTCTCTTTTAAAATGACATAATTTGTGCGTATCATTTAAACGACAAACATCAAATCCATCTTATTTATATATAAAAAAAAAAAAGAGAGGCAACGACTGGTCGTTTAATATTTGAAGAAGTCGTCATCAATCAGTTCTGGAAGTGAGATTGGGCTTAAACTTAAACCCTGGTTGCTAAGGTTGTGGAATCTGTGCCTTCCTTCACCAGTATCCCCATTTCTGAACTGAAATGGCAGCTTTCTTGAGGAGGGTTGTTAGGGCCACTCCGATCGCATCATTCAGTGGCCAATCCAAGTCCTCTTACACTAATTTCCGGTTACCCTTTACTGCTATTGCCGCCATTTCCGGCGGAGTCTCCTACCTTTACTACTGTTCCTCTCCCAACCTGGTAACTGTTCTTTTTCTTCACCACCAATTTTATTTTCAGGGCTTTGACTTTTATCTACTCATTTGGGAATCCCTTTTTAACTTTTCCTTCAAACTTCTTATTTTATTTACCAAGATCATTTCTTTCTTTCTTTCTTTCTTTTATGCCTTTTTTGTGTTGTGCTCGTCTTATGTGTTAATTCAATTTTTTTTTGTAATGAATGTGTATGGAGTAAATCAAGTTGTCGTGTTGACTGTTTGCAGGTTCATTCGCAACAAGTAGAAGAGGAAAGTAAAAATATTGGTGAGTATCGTTCCTGGGTTGGCATGAATATCATTGTATGTGACTGACCTCTGTGGATATAAAATAATGGTGTGACCTATCTAATCTTGAGAGTTGTGATGAGCAGCGTTGAAGGTTTTGGATTGTACTTTAGAGATGAATTATTGTTGCATTGCAAATATATTTTTCTCCCTATAAATATGAATTATTGTTTCATACCTTGCATTGTGATTTATGATTTCCTTCCATTTCCAATGCATGACTAAGTTTTTTTTTTTCGTTGGGGGTATTTTCAGCACTTGTTCCGGAGAAATGGGTCGAATTTAAGTTGCAAGACACTGCCAGGGTTAGTCACAATACCCATTTATTCAGGTATATCCTATAGGACAAATCATGAATGGGCATACGTTTAAATACCTCATCATATCATGTTAAATGTAATACTCTGTATTCATGTGATGTTGTATTTCTTTTGCTTTCTCCTTTAACTTCGTTGGTTCATCTTTTAACAAGTTGTTCATGTCATGTTACCCTCATGGAGTGAAATGTGGGTATGTATTTTGCCAGAGAAACAGTTAATTCTAACCCTGCATGCAAACTTAGCTAAGAGATGTACCTCATACCCTCTGTGGAGCTGAATGCATACACAATACACTGTTCCAAACTATAGTCAATACTCAGTTCTTCAATAAATAAAAGTGTCTGGTGTGTGTTGGAGCTAAAATGATGCTGTGGATGGCAGAGTCTTTGTAGTCCTCAACTTACCATGCTATATTCTTAAATCAATGTTCTTGCTTTCTAGGAGAAGTCTGGGCATGATTTCCATGAGATGAGAGAAGCAATTAAGATAAACATTTTAGTCTTAAATTTCATTCAAAATCCTTAATTTTAAGTCTAAATTATCTTATCTGATTAATTATAAATTGTATTAATGGTGTTTATACTCTATCTATCAAATATCAGTAATGAAGCTGTGTTCCATATCACGTCCACTCTAAATTTTTTGTTACTTTAGTTTTCTAAGAAATTCATTTGTAAAAAAATGCATGTATCATAATGTGCACTACAATTGAAGCATAAACTGCTAATTCAGAGATCATATCAGATAAGATGTGGAATCATCATTGTTGGACGTATTCATTATCAAATAGTTAAATCAACTAAATTTTCTCAATACTACTTTAATTGCATATTTGTATCAATGAAGCACCGATACTCATGAATTTTTTTTTCCAACGTATCCGATACGTATCGTATCAACGAATTAACGGTCGTATCAAGAACGTATCGAAAACGCCGTATCGGAGTCGGTGCTTCATAGATTTGTATGTGTGCAAATGCCTTAACAGGTTTAATCTTGTATTTCTGTAACTATGTTTCTTCCTCTGTGACTGTACACCAGGTTTTCATTTGATCCCACTCAGAAGTTGGGTTTGGATGTTGCTTCTTGCATTCTCACAAGGTGTGATAGATTATCGACAATTCATATGGTTTTGCTATTGGTATCATATAAATTTGAGTTTTGTTTCACAACGATGTGGACTCAAAGCATCTATATAACTGCAGGGCTCCATTTGGAGAAGATGCTGAAGGAAAACCAAAATTTGTTATACGTCCGTAAGTTTTCCCTTTTGAGACAATGATTGTACTTCATCTCCAAATCTTTCTTTATTCTGGCACCTGATCCTGCAACCAGGCCATCTTCAGTCTAAAATCTTCATGATTGTTCTATATTAAATATCATTTTCTTAAATTGTAGGTTTCATTTTCTTTTTCACTATACTTACTTTTCTATCTGTCACTGATAGCCTTAGTATGATTAATCAATAAAGCTTTTCAGAATGCTTGTTAGGGTCCCTCTTAACCCTAGCATTGATGTTGGTGGTGATGCATGTCTATGAAAGTCATTCAGATGGCAGGCATTTTTTCCACATATGCTACCGACATGAGAAATTCGTTTAGCTATAAATAGATTAGATAAATTGAGATTGGAGGGTACCATATACTTTGTTTTCTACCTTATTAGTTAGACAGCTACATTCGCCTTTTCTTGAGTACATTTTCCTTTGCTCTATTTCTTTGTCATGTTACTCTTTCCTTCCCGTATTTCTTTTCTGGTTCCCTTTGAAATGAGGGGCATATTTAACCTCAGAGGGACTCTTTATTGGAAACACTACTTATCTTAGAATAATGTAATGCTCATAATGTGAAGATTTCTCAAAGTATTGTGTCACACTCGTACCTTTCCATTAACCTTTACGGGCATGACAGGCATTTTTTTTCTTACTAGCCGGTAGAGTGTAGACAATAGAAGGGCAACATATATGCACTATGTATTACAGTACCTGGTGAAGGGTTCAGTTATGCTTTTGCAGACAAGATTTCTAGGTTTCAGTGATAATGTTATATTCTTTGTTGGTAAGAGTAGATGACATTCTATAAGAGGCCTTGAAGAGTGCAAGCTCAGCCCTCTGTAGTATTAGAATTTAGTTGGGCAGTTGGTCCCTTAAACCTCAACTTTCAAAATTTTCTGATGGAATCATGGTGTTTATTTGGATAAGTAGTGTGGAATTGCTCTTGAGGAGAATTATTTAAAAAAAAAAAAAACTTTTGAAAGAATAAATTTTGTTTGGATTGTTTATCTAAAAGTAATTTTGTAAGAACGAGTTTCGTTTGAATAGTGTTAGATGAAGTTACTCAATTACTAAAACAGAAATAGAAATTTAGAAAAGTTATAATATAGTATTATTTAACAATAATAAGTAGGGCTAGTGTTGTAAAATCACTCGAAAAAAGATTAGCCCAGAAGTAAATTCCAGCAAAAGTAACAAAATGTGTTGGTTCAGTTACTTCTGAGGGGGAAGGTTAGGAACGCCTAGGAGTTGTTTCTGCACAATGCTTCCCCTAGACACATCCGAAAAGCTACTGGATATACAATCTGTATTTGGCTTTAGTTCATGTATACAACTGAAGGATTGCAATTATTACTACCATTATTATTTACATTTGGTGGAGGGAGAAGGTGTGATCCTGGGAAGGTCAGAGAAGATTAAAATACTAAAAATTGCTGCTCAATGTCAATATCACGTTTTATATACTAATAATATTTTGCTTACTAAGTTACTATTGATGTTTCATAGAGGTTAATTTGGGAGGGTTCTTGTGTCTCAATCTTCAGGTATACTCCTATATCAGATACAGAATCCAAGGGATATTTTGATTTGTTAATCAAGGTATGTCACCAATAATGGGGGCATTACTTTTCTCATCTTGTAGATAATCTAGCAGGTCATTTTGCAGAGGCACTTGGGTAATTTACTTTTCAAATTGTTGCAGGTGTATCCTGAAGGAAAAATGAGCCAGCATTTTGCAAGCTTAAAACCAGGTGATGTTGTTGAAGTGAAAGGGTACGTCATTTGCAATAACAATTCAAGATCAGAAGAATACTTTACGTACTTAAACTTTCTTTAAGAAAGGCATTGTTTCTTTCAGGCCCATTGAAAAGATCAGATATACTCCTAATATGAAGAAGCATATTGGCATGGTAAGCTTATCCACACTGGTAGATATTGACAATGATGGGATCTGGGGTTCAATCTGGATTATCATCATTTCAATTATCTATCGACATACATATTAAGCTTGTTTGGTAACCAGTAGAGAGTCACAAACATGCCTTTGAATAAGGAAAAGGAAGAAATTTGTTACTTTCGTTCCCCAAAAGTATGTTTGAAAGGCCAGCACCAGTCTCTCCCAAACATATACTTTTTATTGTTGCACTCACTTTTTTATAAATGTTTAATTTCAATTTAATGGTATGAATACATTAACTTGGTAAAAAATATCTCATTTTGCTTTCCATGCTATACCTGCTTGAGCTCTTTTTCTTTTCTCTCTCTTTTTTATTGCACCACTCAGATTGCTGGCGGCACAGGAATTACTCCTATGCTTCAGGTAATTGAGGCTATATTGAAGAATCCTGATGACAAAACTCAGGTAGGTGGTTAACCTCTACATTACATTTCCTCATAATGTATAGCTTGTCTTTCTCTACTCTTCTCTTAATTATCAAATGCATAAGTTATGAACAAATCTTGTTTTTCATTTATTGAAACTGTTTGGGGAACTTGATTCATATTGATGGATATGCACTAGGTCTTTTTGTTTATGCATATAAAGATAAATATTTTTAATTTATTTCTGATAAACATGAGAATATCACAGCTTACTGTGGCCCTATACATGTACAGATATCATTGCTTTATGCTAATGTGTCCCCAGATGACATACTGCTTAAACAGAAGCTTGACATTCTAGCAACAAGCCACCCAAACTTAAAGGTAAAATCTTGTTTAGTGAAGTTACTATTGTTAGTCAATTTGTCATATTTATTGATAGATTAAAAAAACCTTTTTTTAAAACAAAATTTGCAGATATTCTACACTGTAGATAGTCCAACAAAAAATTGGAAAGGAGGGGCAGGTTACATATCAAAGGATATGGTTGTGAAAGGCTTACCCGGTCCTAGTGATGATACTCTTATACTTGTAAGTTATGCTTTCGCAAGTAAAACCTAAATAACATTAACGGTGCTCTTCTTTTATTGTCCTTGCTGACGTATTTAACCAACATGAACCTCCAGGGATATTAAAAGATGCTCTACTTTTCTTTTTCTTATAGAGCATTAAGCATCCATATTATCATATGGTTGAAATCACCCATATATTGATTGGTAAGGCACCTCCAGAACCTGTTGTTTCACGATTGAACACTTGCTCGGTTCTCTTAAAATACAGTTCCCTGAACGATCCCCCTACCCTCCCTTCCCCCTATTTATTAATCTAACTAATCCCTTCTGACTGACTTAACTGTTTTAACTGTCTAAACTAACTATTTTGTCTTCCCTTCCAACCCCCTTTATTCTTCCCTTGTCTTCCCTTCTGTCCTAACAAAACTTCTCTTTGACATATTAAGACTTAAGAGCTCCTTCTGTGGCAAATTATGGTCCATTAAACGTGATCGTTATACTTCTACTTAAACTTGTGAAGGCTCATGCAAATGATCTGTATCTAAAGGCTTATGCAAAAAATTCTGCTTTTTATATTATTTTTTGCAAATGTTTTCAGTTTTTGCTGGTAGGGTTTAGGGAGATGGATTATGGTGGTGTTTTTTTTTTTTTTGCAAAGTTTCATTATCATTACAAAAGTTCTGTAGTTAATGCCCAACCTTTGTTATCACCTGCATTTCAGGTGTGTGGACCCCCTGGGATGATGATAAATGTATCTGGTGAAAAGGCCAAGGACTGGTCACAAGGAGAGGTATGAAAGTAATTTGTGTCGTGTCATGACCTTATTTACTGGATCTCTGTAATGATGCACTTTATGGTTGATTTGCTGTAGCTTTCTGGCATACTCAAGGAGGCTGGATACACCGAACAAATGGTTTACAAATTTTGAGAAATTTAGGTTTCTAGCATCTTAAGCAAGCATGCCAAACCCTAATCGCTGCAGAATTTCTAGACTGAAATGGTTTTCTGAAGAAAAACAGTTGGCTGCGGATGAAAATTCGAACATTAAATAAATCTAGAATTGCTGAGGATACAGAATAATTGATTGTTTAAGTGTCTTTTGAATTTTCACAATTTTGTGGATATTTTAACCATGCGGTTGTATAGCATGGATGTCAATAAAGGGTATCTCATGTGGGGGTAAACTTAATCCTCCCAATCACTTTTCTAATGATTTCTGAAGAGTAAACTACGCCATCCTTGTCTTGAAAGGTTTGAAAGGGGAGGTTTATCTAATAACTCTACACTTTGGAGTTTGGACGTTAGTGTAATTGAAGAAGGGAGTGAGTGTACTTTAGACAAAATTTCAAGTTAGTGTTATTTTTTTTTTAAGTAAGACCAAGATTTGATCTTTCTTTTTTTCATTGGATTAAGTTTGTTGAGCTCTGACAAGTTCAGAATATCATAAAAGGTACGAATCGTAATGGTATTTAATTACAATAGATAATTGGAGATGCTACTAATTACTAATAGCAACAACCAAAAGGAAGACCGTGGCATGCACTAAAAAAAAGGAAGATCATGGCTCTTCTAAGGTGAATTTTAGCAAATCAGTAGTTTATTGTACATGCGAATGAAATATCAACCGATACTAATTTAGATTTGTTGTGAAATTGATAGGTAATATGAGAGAAAGTGAGATATGAAAGAAAGGAAATAAAGTGTACAAAGAGAAACGAAGGAAATATCATTATATTTTGAATTTATTAAGTACACAAATACTTTATTCATTAATAATAGATTACAACAATTTATATGGATTTCTCTCTCACCTATGTGGTCAAATTTTATTTCGTTCTTTTAAGAGGAACTTTCTCATATGTTTGTTTAATCCTACAAGGCTTCTTTTCATTTTCTATTTATAGATGAATTTTGGCATGGTTTTTTAAAGACTAGTTGATTAGGGGACAAACTAGCTGTAAAACTTTAGAATAAAGTGTTCTTGAGTTATGTGCAAACCTATAGTCATATGCACCTTAGCCTTGTGTAGCCTACCTTTAATTAATGAGAAAAATCCTCCCATGAGATAGTAAAGAGTCACATGTTATGAGGTTCGATAAAAAGTTATCAATTATATTTTACAACACTCTTCATTAGATGACTATACTTTATGAATATGCCTCGTTAAAATTTTGTTAAGAAAAATTTAGTGGGATAAAAAACTCAGGGAATGAAAAAGAATACAATATTCATAATTAATATATAATCTTTTATTATACGCTAACTTAGACTGGCTCATTAAAAACCTTTTCAAGAAAAATTTAATGGAATAAAAACTTGGTAAATGAAAAAAAAGTGCAATGCATATAACTCCTCCTTAATTGAGTCATATAGCTACTCGTGGAGCTAATAAAGTGGAGCAACAATTACAATTTTGGAACAGTGGCCAAAGTGCCACTGTTGGAAAAAAAAAACACCAAAATGCCACGCCAACATTAAATTTTGCCAAAATGCCACGTGTCATATTTCGCTACACTGTGTAGCGAAATATGTGTGCAAATAATTCGCTACACGGTGTAGCGAAATATGCCACGTCAGAACAAAAAATGCCACGTGTCAGACAGGGAGAATTTCGCTACACAGTGTAGCGAATTCTCCCTGTCTGACACGTGGCATTTTTGGTTCTGTGCATTCTGACGGGGCATATTTCGCTACACTGTGTAGCGAATTATTTGCACACATATTTCGCTACACAGTGTAGCAAAATATGCCACGTGGCATTTTGGCAAAATTTACTGTTGACGTGGCATTTTGGTGTTTGTTTTTCCAACAGTGGCACTTTTGGCCACTGTTCCTACAATTTTTCATGATAGTTATCTCCAGTAATGTCCATTGAATTGGATCGGTAATATTTATTTATAACACTTCCTATTGGACATCACTGCGTTAAGTTCATGCTTGTCTTTATTTTATTTTATTTAGCCACTTTTGTTTGACTTCTTTACTTTTTTTATAATTTGACCCAATGTTAGATTTTCTACCATCCCTTGAAGGATTATATCATTATTTGTGCTTATAGCCTTCAAAATGGCTAAATTCTTTCAAAGATTTGACATTTACTTTGAGCAATGCTTTTGAACCAGCAAGTCTAAAATTATAATTATTTTCATTCAATTCAAAGATGTGAAAATTTGGCTTTTTAATATTTGCCATATCATAATAAAGATCCTTAAATTAATAATATGGATGGTCAATCACTTCTACTTTAGGAGCAAAATGATATAATTTCTCAAATACCAAATAAGATTTTTCAAGTAGTTTGCTTTTATAACTATCTCATAACTTCGAGGTTGCTCATGTGCTCAATTCGTAGGCCACACACATGTGCAATTATAAACAAATCACATGTCCTCTAGCCCTCAAAGATTTTTCAAAAATTTGCTTGAGGCAGGGTTTGAACCCCTGACTCAAACAAATCCTTGGAGCCAACTGAGCTACCTTTGGAGTTAATATGCTGAAATTTTAACTCGCTAACATAAAGCGAGACACCCATAATTTCCATTTAAACATATATTCATCCAAATACATCATATATCAACATTTAAAATTGAAAATTCACACATTAGGGGGATGAATCAAGGCTGTAACAGCAAGGAACATAAGCCCACGGTTACATACTCATACGTAGTTGTCTTTCAAGTTTCAACCATAGTATGCTTTAGTTCATGCAACACATTTCATAGGCTGTAGTTTCAATTCATCAATGCAAAACACAACAAAACTTAACGTAGCCAGCAGGCCCCAATCAGCCATGGTACTTTATTGAGTATATACAAAATACATATATATATGTGGCCTCTTGGCTGAAACATAACAAAGAGAAAAGGGTGTCGCATTCATATTGCATTTCACATCAAGAAATTCCATGACAATGCTTACACACCAACCATCTCATAGTTAGAACATAAATTCAAGGCTACAACAGCCTTGCCCGAAGCAGAAAAGGGAAAAGAAGCAAGAATTAGAGATTGATAAAAGCACCCACAAATGAAAATCTACCAAATGTAGATACAAATTACTTTTTTGAGTGGAAATTTTTCAACCTTATCTTAGATAGTAGAAACTATTGTGTTGATAACATATTATGAAATTGATAGGTAATATGAGAGAGTGAAATATCAAAGAAAGGAAATAAAGTGTATAAAGAGAAATGAAAGAAATATCACTATATTCTGAATTCACCGAGTACACAAATACTTCATCCATTAAGGATAGAATACAATAATTTATCTCTCACTTGGAGGATTCCTCTCTCACCAACGTGGTCGAGCTCTATTTCTCTCTTCTAACAAGAATTCTCTCAAATGTTTGTTTGATCCTACAAGGTTTCTCTTTATTCTCTATTTTTTTTTTTTTTAGTAAATTCTTCATTCTCTATTTATAGATAAACTTTGACACAATTTTTCAAATTGATTAGGTGACAAACTAGGGGTAGAATTTTTGACCAAAGTTGCCTTGAACTATATGTACACCTACAACCATGTACACCTTGAGCCTTGCGTAGCTTGCCTTTAATTAAGGAGGAAAATCCTCCGACAATATCGTGACGAAGCAAAGAGTCACATGTTATAAAGTATATGAAAATTCATTCGTTATATTTTACAAGAAGATTTCTTTTTTTTTACATAATAATTGAGATTTTAACTTTTCACAAGAGCAAACATTTCCGGTTGCTTTGTCTTCAAAGCTTGCTTGATTTAAATGATACAACGCCTGACCACTTCAAGAATTAACGATTATCCTCACATACTAATACGAGACTTTTCAGTGTGTTTTTTCCTTTCTCAGGAGGTGTGCGAGTGAGGAAAACACACACTGAAAAGTCTCGTGTTAGTATGTGGGGATAGTCGTTAATTCTTGAAGTGGTCGGGCGTTACAAATAACATTTTATTAAATTTTATAATTATTATTTAACTTATATATAATCTTAGAAAATAATGTTTAATAATACAAAACATAATCGTTAATTTTACTTGCAAGCGTGAAATTTACACTTGTTTAAGTTGATCATTACGCTTATTTAACTATTAGTTTTAAGTTAAACGATTAGTTTCACATTTAAAAAGCAATAATATAAGAAAGGTCAATGGTCTTGTTCAGAGGAGTGAGACTCTTCTAAGTAACCACACTCTGTTTTTATCCCTCTTGAGTAAGGCTTTCCTCTATGATACCGCACTACTACGACATCGCCACGGACCACCTTACTCAGTTGCTCTCAACCCCAACAACGTTGATCTCTAATTCTCTACTTTGCCCAGACAAACATCAAACTCGACAACCTTTTACACTTTTTCTTCAGATAAAATCATAAAAGTTTGTGCTTTGTTAATACCTATTATCTAGTTTTGCATAACTAACTAACATTCAGTTAAAACTGAAACCATGTTCAGTTGGATGTGCTCTAGGAATGAACTTTGTTTACCGATGTAATGCAAAATTATCCATCATATTCATGACGGCATAAAATTTTCCACGTGGCACTTTTGTAAAAAACTAACCATGCAAACGCGCAATGCAAGTTGTTCAAAATTCTGATTATTGCTAAAATACAAATTAAAATATCAAATCAAACTAATAAATCGTTCTTGCTCTTTATTTTCTGTATGTTGGAGCTCTCGGATCATGGGCCCACTTTGAGCCCAAAGTTTTTCCTCTGTCAGAACCCAATTTCATTTGTCCACACTGAAACAAAACGAAATCGTTTCTCTTTCTAGCTGCCAATGCCATAATCGATGGTAAGATAATGCAAGAACCAAATTGGAACGTCGATGGAATCTTGATCCCTTCGTCATTGAAAATCCCTTTTCAGTCTTCGAATATGGATGAAGATTTGTTGAAGCGCAACACCGATTGCGTTTATTTCTTGGCTTCTCCCTTCACTTGCAAGAAGGTTCGTTCATTTTCAACCTTTCTAATTCTTCTTTTTCTCCATTTCCTTTCCTTCCTGCCTTCAATTCCTATATCTT
Source organism: Gastrolobium bilobum (assembly GCF_033153095.1). Classification (NCBI taxonomy): domain Eukaryota; kingdom Viridiplantae; phylum Streptophyta; class Magnoliopsida; order Fabales; family Fabaceae; genus Gastrolobium; species Gastrolobium bilobum. The sequence goes on from NW_026899533.1 coordinate 434,154, forward strand.
GTAGTGCGGTTCGGTTGTGGTGCATGTGTTCGCAATTCTCTCTGCTCCTTCCCTCGCTGTTTTATAATGCCTTTTGCTCTAACCCTACCTTCATCTCTTCGATCCTCGTAAACGTACAAATTAGATTCCTTGTCTATATTTTCCAGTTCTTGAATTGAACAATGCTTGGTGTTCTGGAGTTCATATGCCTTTTTTTTTTTGGTAATTGTTGAAGGACTAGTTATGTTGATGCATTTCCCACTGTTTTTTTTTTCCCTTTCTTTTTTCAGGGTGGTGAATGTGAGTATCGGCATAATGAGATTGCGAGGCTTAACCCGAGGGATTGCTGGTACTGGTTATCCGGGAATTGCCTTAATCCAACTTGTGCTTTTAGACACCCTGTAAGTTCGTATTTTGCTTGTCTTGATTTGGAGATGTACATTTGCACATTTCATTTGCTCTTCAATTTCTTGTATTTTTATCCATTCGATAGGATAGGCTTGTGTACCTATTAACTATTTCTCAAAATATATGTTGAATGAAGGCATGTTAAACTAAATTAAATACCAACATAGCTATAGGTAACTTGTAACAGCTGCCAGCTCTAGCATTGTGGTTCCTCTATAAGTAGCTTGTGATGCAAGATCAAAGTACAGTGGTGTATTATATGAGATACAAATATAAAATTTTTAGGTCCTCACCTTTGTAGTGTTTCTTAAAATATCTAATTGAAGGCACAAGATCATATTATTATACCCCTGTTTCGTTAAATGGGCTGTATTTTCTAATGTCGAGTTATACACATAGTATAGAGCACTGGACAAAGAGTGTCCTGCTTAATTTGTCTCTTGTTTTTCTCTGTAAGTAGCTTGTGATGCATGTTTGCAGATCAAAGACACAGTGGTGTGTTATATGTACATCTATGTTATTGTCAACAAAATAATATACAATTTTTTGGTCCGTCAAATACAATTTTGCTGTGTTTCTTAAAATATTAAAGGTACAAGATCATATTATCATCTCCGTGTTTAGTATAATGGGTTGTATTTTCTAAATACCGAGTTATACCCATTGTCCACCTGAGAATGGGGCAGAAAACTGTCTTGCGTAATTTGTCTCTTGTTTTGCTAAATTATTTGCAACTGTTTTTACCTTGTAGTTGACTTGATTTGGGTTCCTTCAATACCAACATTAACAACACTTTTATCCCAAAGATGAACTCAAATGAAAAGCAAGAAAAGATTGAGAGAAAAGAAGTGGATGATTTGGGTTCGTTGCTTAGGAAAATTGATTTTACTTGGTTGAATAGATTTGATTATTAAAAATAAATTTATGAACAGGAACATTGAATTCACTGCATTATTAATATACAGTTAAATTCTGCTGCTCCCCCGAAACCCCCCAAACAAAAAAATAAAATAAAATTCATTTCAATTTTTTTATTTGCTCTTGTTTAATAATAACCTGTCCATTCAGTTGTTACCTCTCTTCACTTTCAACTAATTTTTATCATTTTCTCAGCCATTGGATGGGAACACTGGAGTGCAATCTGAACCCACACAATCTTCGTTACCCGCAAACAAGACAATGGCTCCCTGTTATTTTTTCTTTAATGGATTTTGCAACAAAGGTGACAGATGCTCATTTTTGCATGGGCCTGGTGATAGCTTTTTTACTTCAAGTCCTGTGAAGAATGACAATGGAGGCAATGATGCACTCAACCTAGAAAACAAAACATCATCAGAAAATAAAACAGGTGTAGCATCAACACCAACTGAAACACATTTCGATCCATCTTTAACTTCCCCTCAGGCGTTGTGTGATTTTAAACTTCAGCCTAAGGAAGATCTTCAGCTACCATTGCCCAAAAATGTTAAACAACAAGGTTCTTGCCTAGAGATATCTGCTTTTGAGTGTAAAGAAGCTACAGTGACTAGGTCAGACTCTTTGTTTCCAGATGACAACTTTGTTCATAACATATCTCATTTATGTATGGAGCAGAGTTTAGAGGAGCAAGTAAATAGTCACATAGAGCGTGAGGAGCGGTGGGAATCGTCCCCTGGATTTGATGTTATTGTTCATGATGAATTGGAGAACTTGGGTTATGAGGGTGATTCTGAATATTTGCCTGTGCTTGATAGGGATGATCAGGAACTGAATGAGCAATACTTGGGGTATGATTTTAAAGATCCAGTTGAGTATGATACTATGTGCCCAGAAGCTGCTATTCTGTATGAACAAGAAACATATGATGGTTACAGATATTTGGATAGAGATCTTACTCATGGTAGTGGCAGAAAAGTTTGTGCTTATTCCAGAGAGATAATCTTAGATTCTATTTTGTCCAGGAAAAGGATTCGGATGTCAGGCGAGATGGCTGCTTGTGACAATAACTTAGATCTAAGATACCATCTGAGGAGACGTAGGGAAATTAATGGTCCTCCTTCTACAGGTTTCTTAAGAAGACGTGAATCATCATCTTTGATAGTTCGAAATCAGGAAAGGCATCAAAGGCATGGCATTAATCAGCGGCCAAGTAGAAGATTGACGTCACAATTGGGATTTAGCACTATAGACTCAAATCGAGAGGTTGAAACTCTTTCAAATACTAATAAGCACAAGTTATTTAGGCATTCTCAGCAACATAGGCCAAGAAATCATTATGGAGAAAAACCAGCTAAACGGCAGTTTCTTTCATCTAAAATATCCAGGAAACCAGTTTTAAAGCAAAGGAGATTTATTCATGAGTCCTCTACATTTACAGGTCCTAAGACTCTCGCAGAAATTAAAGAAGAGAAGAAGAAGGCTGAAGAAAATTTTCATTCTAAAATCACATCAGCTGATTTCCAGGATCCCAAACCTCTGAGTGAAATTCTCAAGGATAAAAGGAGTATGGATCGAGTGAGAGATGGCAATACCTCCGCCAATTGAATTATGGGATTAAAATGACTAATGGTTTCAAGAGACTAATATTTTTACCGAAGATAACTAGATAAAATTGGCTGGGAGGTGATTTCTAGCATCCTTTACTATGCTAGATATAATGGCCCTGCTTTTGCCATTGGTAGATGATGATGCGTTTTCATTCTAGTTAGTGGAAGTTTAAGAGGGCTCAAGGTGAAGAAGATAGATATTAGATAACTAGAGTTTGACTGGAAAAGATATCTTCTGTTAGTTGAACTTGTTGATTTGGGCAATGACGTCTTAATCTAGAGAGTGGATTACTGATTTACATGAATTTTCTGTGTGATTCTGGCCTACTTGTGTTAGTTGTACAGAGCTGCTTACAAGTACTCACTGCTTTGGGCTTGGTCAATTCTTTTATATGATGAATTGTCCCATGTTTAGGATTTTTATAATGGTTACTGCTACCCGTATAATGAGCAGGGATACGAAAAATTAAACATATATAGTACATTGGTGTTTCTTTCTGAATTTGAGTATCGGTGCATGAATATATATATATATATATATATATATATATATATATATATATATATATATATATTTAAGATTCATATGCAATCTAATTATTTAAGGGAAATACATCTATTATGTAACATGATGTAAGCTTATTTTCCTACCCAAACAAATAGACGTGGGGTCCACAATTTTTTATTTTCTCTTTCCTCAACTCATTTTCTCTCTCTTCTTTTATGTTTGTGTAGGACCAAATAGTGTTTTTTATGTAACATTATATAAGTATAACCCATTATTTAATGCATTAAGAATGCATATAAATGAAACATATTTTTTTTCATTAACTAGGGTTGATTTAATGCTGTAAGAGGCCCAAAGTTAAATATAGAATGATGCAACTATCAAAAACAAAAACAAAAAACAAAAAAAAAATATATAAAATGATCCCCTTTATTAAAATTGATGAAAAATTATTATTCAAATTTTACTCTATTAGTTTTTGAGAGGGGATAACCACCTATTTATTCACAATTAGATCACGAAGAGAGAGAGAATGCCGAAAAATTTCTAAAGAGAGAAAACATGTTGAAAAGTTTATGAAGAAAGAGAAAATGTTGATCCAATGATAATTAGATAGGTGGTGAATTTTTTTGGTATTAAAAATATTTCTTCTCTTAGATTTTTATATGTAACTTTTTGTAATCAATTTTTTTTTTTTTTTGGTAAAAAATCAAAATTTTATAACAAGCTCTTCTATTTATTATTTTCAATTGTTAATATAACCACAACATTTAAAATAAAAGGGTCAAACCAAATTAGGAAAGAAAAATTGGAGATTTTAAGTTGGAAGAAATAATTCACTTTACAAATTAGAAAAAATTTGTTGTTGGAGCTTGATCTGGACCTATCTTACGCAGGATATAAGGCCTAGTTCATGAAAGGCTCAAAGGGCCCAATTACTAAAACTTAAATGCTAAGGAAATGTGGTCATAATGTGTATACATGTCATCTTGCAGGTATATTGACTAGAGGTGGCAAAGTGGGCGGCCCGCCCGGCCCCACCCTGCCATCAACCCGTCAAAAAATGAGTCAGCCCGCCCCGCCCTGCCTTTGAAAGTGGGCTGAAAAACTCAGCCCGCCTCGCCCCGTTTGGCGGGTTGGCCCGCCAGCCCGAGCCTATTTTACACTGACCCGCCTCGGCCCGCCTATGCCCGCCATCAACCCGCCAAAAAATGAGCCCGCCCCGCTTTTGGGATGGGTTGAAAAACTCAGCCCGCCCCGCTCCGTTTGGCGGGTTGGGCGGGTTAGCCCGCCGAGCCGAGCCCGTTTTGCCGGCTCTAATATTGACACACAATATCAACAGCTTATTCTATCGTGACTACGTAATATTAGCAGCTTAGGACTCTATCGTCACCCTAATAGCCAATGGTTAAGTGATGATGCCTGGTTCCCGTTGTGCCTATGAGGGCATAGCCCATAAATAAATATCCTGAGAATGTAACGCCGGGCCGCTTTCAAGATCCATGACTATTTCCACACACTAACACGAGACTTTTCAGCATAGAATTGCTCCAAGTCAAGCACGCTTAACTATGGAGTTCTTCTGTTATGGGTTACTGAAAAGTAGATACATCTTGTTGGTATAGGTAGTACCAATTAATTCTTATAAGCTATCTCCAACTATGCAGTCTTATACCTGTATAGTCTTTGAAATCCCTCTCTTTCGGATTTCGATTCGATTCATTCATATACCCCTGTTGGAAGCCCAGGAGCCTCTTCTTGTTTGTGCTTTTTTGCACTGACGATTGCTTCCCGCCCTCGTCAGCACTCAGGATGTTACAAAGAACTTGATATAACCGTTGTATCAAGTTCAACTATATGTGATCCGGTCCAATAACCCAATTGTTATTGGAATGATCCACGCTTAATAAATATACAAATTTTATTGTAAAAGAAAGAAATATTTGAGAATTAATAGCATAATGAGGATTAGAAAGTAATTAAAGAAATATTGAACACTAATGTAAGAATAAAATAAACATTTTAATGGTAGAAAGGCTTTAATGGTAAATAATCCGACGAGTAAGTGTATGCTTTTATTGCTTTAATTTCAAAAAATCTACCTTAACTAATTCTCTTTTTATTTTAAAACTCAGATTTAAGCAATTAAAGAATGTTCGTAGTTGTGCACTTGAGTGATGTGCAACTAATCTTTCTGCAAACCATGACATATCTGCCAAAGGAGGACATGAGATTATAAAAGAACACTCTGAATTACGGTTTTAGTTCATTTGTCAAAAATCTTACTTGGGTTTAAACTTTAATGTAAATGTTTATTCGTCTAGGTTAGAATGCATAAATTATAGTTTACGTTAAAGTTTACTCTTCAATGGACTAATTTTTTTTTTTTTTTTTTTTTTTATATATATGGACTAAATTCTTTGTAACGAGGGAATTTGATAAACTACAGTAAGTTAATTTAACTAATGTAACTAATAGTTAATAGAAAAATTATGATTTTTGAAATCCCCTACAATTTTTTTGACACTCATGAATAATATATATCTAGTTGGATTAAATATTTGAGAATCTGGATTCAATTCCTATCAAATATATTTTTTGGGAGAAATCGGTTCGAATTGACTGGGTCGACCCGGGTCTCGATGACCCGGTGGATTTTCCGATTCGAGCGATCATTTGGATCAGTTCTGCAATCAACTCGGTTTGGACCAGTTGACCCGGCCAAGACTCGGCGACTCGGTGAGCTGGTTGACTCGGATTAGACTGGTTGACCTTCTCTTCTTCTTCTTTTTGAGAACTCTTGAACTAAATCATGCTCATATTTTGTGATAAATATGATTAAAAAGTAAGGTGAAAATGAGAAGATATTTTGGATTAGTGTAATTCGTTTATGTAATTTAGTTGCATCTTATAATGATCTCAAGAAGTTAGGTAGAGATAAACACTGATGGTCTCATCTCAACAGTGGACACTTTCTCCTTAGTGTATATACATGTCTATGATTTGTTATCATGATTTAGTTTATTTGTGTTATGCCAAGGCACAAAATGTACATTTTGCTTACATTACAATTTTTATCCAATGTTAGGATATAGTCTAGAGCTAGAAGCCTAGAAGTATATAATATTTGCTATCATTGAAAACCAATTTATTTTTTAAAGCTCATTGATAGTTTTTTTTATATGAATTTTTAATATAAGTAATATGTTTATATTTTTTTAATATGTGAATAGTAAATTCGGTTGAACCTGGTTGAACCAATGATCTAGTACCTCAACCGAGTCGATGACATGTTCGAGTTTTAAAACACTGGTTTTAACGATACTAAGTCCCGACTCAGAATTAGTCTTATAATCAGCTGAAAGATTTAAAACTTATAAAAATATCCAGAAAACCATCTCATCTTAAAAAAATAATTAGGTCGGCACAAACATAATAATTATAATGATCTGGTGTTATCTCCTATCTTATCGTCAATTTCATATTAGTAAAAGAGTTATGCTAATGTCACGGTTTTACAGAAGTGTTATTAAAAGAAAACAGAACTCTAATTTTGTTCTATTAATTTGGAGACAATACGCCAAATCAATGAAATCAAATGTTTAACAAAAAAAAAAATGACATCAAACATGACTTGTGTGTTTTTATGGCCAAAAAGCTGTGGTACTAATTCACTGGGTAAGTCCATAAGGAAACACCCTAACAATGAGCACTGTATTCTTACGTGGTTACTTGGTAAAATAGGCCCTAGGTGTTTGTGTAGTCTATAATCGACTAAAATAAATAAATATTAGTAATGTACTTAAAAAAATATTAATAAGATATTTGCTCATAGTTTATGAGTTTTATTACTCTCGTGTTACACGAGAGAAGATATTTTTCTTGTTGACTCGAAAAAAATGTGGGATTTATTTTAATTTAAATTTTTTAGTGGGATCCACGGCTTGTTTGCGTCACGGTCAGAAATATCTTCTATCATACAGCATGAGACTAATAAAACTAATAGTTTATTTGATTTAGGGGATAAGATATTGTACTTATATTTTTTATGTTTATGCTATCGACTCATCTCTAATACTGTTAAATTAGAATCTTAACTAATTTTTACTCTTTCTCTCTCCTCTTGAAATTTTGATACAACAGTATTAGGGATGAGTAGGTATAAAAAAAAGGAAAACAAATATCCTATCCATATATAAAAAAAGATAAATTTAACTATAATTAAATGATAAAAATAATTAAATTTGAAGTGCGGTTGATTATTGAATAAAGTATTTTTGGGAACTTAACAAAAATTATAAGATCCAATTTAATCCCTTTAAAAAAGTTGATTCGTAGTTCTTTTAAAATTTAAAATAGATTCGTGTTACTCTATCAAAAGAATTAACGTAAGTCTATTTTGAATTTCAAAAGGACTATAATTTTGATTAACTGAATCTATTTTAAATTTCAAAGAGAACACAAATTAATTTTTTTTAAGAAATTAAAATAGACTCTATAATTTTTATTAAGAACCCAAAAATAACTTTACTCTTGATTATTTCATGGCAAAACAATCAAATTTCAAAATCTTAGTGTGAACATTGTAAGCTATCCGGAAAGCCTATAATAGGCCATGAGCTGTCACCGAAATTAGGAGAAGAGCTATAAATTCTAATTTGGGACCAAGCGATAACAAGTTTAAAATTGATTATAATTTTTTTGAAAGAGCTAAATATAAAACTTCGTATATTAAAAGAAATTTTCAAAGACATTAAAGACAACAGTGTGAAAACATGGTGCGAGTTGAATGCAAAGATTTCTTCCCAAAGAGTATTCAAGGAGCGCTAATTAGAGTATGGAGAGTTGTAGTGTGTTGGCATGTATGCATTAATAAAGAGAAATTTGTCAAAAAAATTCCAAGAAAAAAATTTCATTACATTTTGAGAATTTTATTTTTATTTTATAATTTGAATTTTCTTAAAATGTTTTGTATACTCTTTTTTTCAAATCTAAAAATCATGGTATTTGGAGTTTTAAAGAATGATTTATTTACTGATAAAGGAGAAACACTAATGAAATTTTGCAATTTTTCTTTTTTTAAAATCAATGTAGATATGTAATTTTACATTTATATTAGAGATAACTACGAGTGTAAATAGGCTAGGCTAAGCTTTAGCCTAAATAGGACCAGCATGTGTAAAAAAAAAAATTGGCCTAGCCTGACTTGTTAGCCTGCGTAGGTCGAAATTACATGTCTGGTCTGGTCTATATTTAAAATATAAAAAGCCTTGGCCTAGGGCCTGTTAACATGTCTAAGTCTATTAAACATTCAAGAATTAAAAAATAATTACAATAATATTACTTTATTATTCAAAATTATTAAAATAATAATTTTATTTAAAATAAAATTTTGATATAAGCCGACATATAAGTTTATAGGCCCTACATGTACAAAAAAGCCTATAATCTATTTTCTAAATAATTTTTTTTAAAAGTTTGGGCCTATTCTTTTGACTATTTGTAATAGGTCAAGCCTAACCTAATATAGGCTAGGCCTTAGGCCCTTGTAGACTGGCCTAGCTCATTTACACCCGTAATTACAATGAACTCACTCTCAATCCCAGGCAAACTTTGGATAGTAAAGGACTAAAAGTTAGGTTCGGCTACATTAGATTGAACAAGGAATCATTATTACGAGTGTCCATTAATTGATCCAAGCCGATCCAAATCGCAGTGACCGAACCAAAAAACTGAATTGAATTAATCGAAAATTGAAAAATTGAAAATTGAAAAAAAAATTGCATATATTTAATTGGATTGGATTAGTTTTCAGATTAATTAATGAAAACTGATCCAATGTATTATGTATTTATTATTTTTGAAATTTTGCTAATGCCATTTTCCCTAATATTTATGAAAGACTGAAGTATGAAAGAGAAATATGGTGACTTAGAATCCTGTTTTTTGATAGATTTGGAATTTTGGATGTTATTATAGCAAACTACCTTGTTTTAGTGTTTTATTATTTATTACTCTATTTTAACTCTTCATGAGTTTAAGACTTATTTTAATTTGAAGACTTGAATTTTTTCAATGATTTATAACTTTGTATGCCTTTATGTTGATATAAATAGTGATTTGCTGAAATTTTAAACTTTTCAAAAAATTAAAAATCGATCCAATCCAATTCGAATAAAATTGGATTAGATTTGATCACTTTTTACTTTAAAATCAATCAAAATTCAAACCACAAACATTCCTAATCACTATGAAGTCTTAATCCTTATTAGGAAAGCCCATCAAGGATAAGATTTGCATCATTATTAGTTAAGATAAGACTCCAAAAACTAAGAAACCTATGTGTAGACACAAAACTTGACCCTACCTACATTTTTTGTTGACATTACAATTTTGAACTCTTGCTGTATATGTTACTCCATTTTAAGTTAAAAAAGTAATTCGTAATTAATGTTAAGATTTCCAAAAACTTAAGCGGATTAGATTAACAAAACCTAGCATTTAGATTACCCTAGTAATTTTCTTCTTTATATATTCTTTTATTTGTCATTTTCCCCCAACCTCATCATCTCTCTAATAATCAAAAGTCTAACATCATCATATAACTAATTGGGGTTTAAAATTTCTCTTCAAAAGAGAGAGAGAGAGAGAGAGAGAGAGAGAGAGAGAGATGGATGGGTTACAGAGGTCAGAAACATCATTCAGGAGACAAGGCTCCTCAGGGTTGGTGTGGGATGACAAGTCAATCGGTGGTCTCAGAGACAAAGACAAGAACGAGAACCAACAAGAAAATGAAAGGCAGGGATCAATTGCCACGTTGGAGAGAAGCAGATCAACCGGAGCACGCCCATATCGGACGGTCAACGTTGCACCATCATCCAAGGACCCACCTTCTCCCAAGGTAGCAACCTGTGGCTTTTGTGGTTTCTTTGGTAAACCAGTTGCTGCCAAGTCTAAAAAACGTAGGTGATGATGATCTTTCTTTCTTTCTTAATTCTCCAACATATAATTTAGTGGTGCTTCTTGTTCTTTCTCATTAATTGTTAGTCTTTGTGTTGTCTATCTTGTGTTTTTGATTTGGGATTACTATTTGTAAATTCGTAGGACATATATATGGATGTATCTGGGTGTTTAATAAGCCTAAAATTTTGCACATTATACTCAAATTCGGAGTCTGTTCCTACAACGTATTCCCAATGATTTTCCAATACACTTTTTTCCCGTCTTTCTCAATGTTAAGTTGTGTGTTGATAATATTTTTTCAAATTTCCGTAGACCTTTTACTTTAATGAAGTGTTTGGTACAAGAGAAACTTTTATTTGTCCGAGAATCTCGATTTTCAAAAATATGATTTTTACATTAAGTTTACGATAATATCTGAAAATTTAAAATTTATAAAAATTCAGTTTCCCGGGAATCCCTCAAAATTCCGCATACCAAACGCCCCTGAGTCTCCATTTTTTCTCCAACTACTTATTTCTAATACACTTATTTCTAATCTTGTTTCATTCTAAAATATTATCAATTGAGTATGGGGAATGAGTATAAAAATAACAATTCTTAACTCATTGATTTTATTCGTATCTAACTATTTACATGATTAATTAATTATAACCGTCGGATGAAATTAATGAAAATAAGATTATCAGTAAGATTATATATATATATATATATATATATATATATATATATATATTTCTCTTGCTTGATAATAGTTCTTAATTTGAAATATTAATTTTATTAAGAAACATAATTGAGGACAAAGAAATAATTTTTTTTTCTAAACATAAAAAATACATTTATTCCAAATTAATTAGAAGAAGTAAACCTAATAATTGAACCTAATAATTGAACCAAGTCTCGACAAACATAAGTGAAATATTGAACCCGACGTATAAACCCTAATTGACAATAAATAACGATTTCAGTCTTTTGTATATCAAACTTTGCCTAAAGAAAATAAGAAAATAATAGAGTTTATAAGGATGAACTAAATTGATGGGGTTGTAAATTATAATAAAAGAGCCAAGGATTGAAGGAAAAATAAACCAAAAATGGCACTCTTTTGAGTAAACATTTTGTACCATTGTACCAATTAATTGGCAATCAAACCAACCAACCTAATAGTATTGACTAGTATAAGGTTTGAGAGCGCCCGACACAAACAAGGACGATAACCTCTGCCGACCCTATTTATTGTTCTTTGAGAAAAGTCGACCATCAAAAGGCCATTTCGCATATTCTAATTTCTAAGGATTCATTCATTTATTTATTTTCTTTCTAACGCGGTAGTAAATATCTGAAATTATTACTTTATATAAATGATCTATATTCTTGATTTTCAACCAAATTTTTGTAACTAATTCAAATATCGTAATTAAACAATTGGGAGATGTTCTTTCCTCCAATATAGTACGGTTTGTAGTTTCTAAACAAAAAATTAAAAGGTTGTGTATCTTTGTACGATACGTAATTGTCATTGCTGTTATCATTTTGTTTGCAATTAGTTGTTTGGTCTTCTGCAGCTTAAGTCAAACAAGAAGAGAAGACTAAAAACAAACGGATGATTGTACCAAAAAAAATAAAAACAAACGGATGAAGATGGTTACAACATGCCTATACTGTTGAATTTATATTCTTTAAGTAAACTAATTGAATTGGTTTTAACTTCTAAACGAATAGAACCAAATAACAAAACGTACATTTGGTAATCAACATGCATGTCGATGTCGATGACAACTAAAATCCATATGACATTAACATTGAAAAGGACATTGAAATGGTTTGATAATCAACACCCGTCCCCCAATATATATGTATGAATAAGAATCTCTTGACTATGGTCTAAGAATAAGAAATTTTACTCTTCATCTCTCATTTTAATCAATAATTTTTGTCTATATAACAACGATAGTTTATTAAGTTATACCAATCAATTAATTTTTAATCTTAAATAAATTACAGCTGTTAGGTGGATGAAAATTAATGGTCGAGATGGACAGTAAAATTTCTTAATTTTAGATAAAATACCTCTTTTATATATATAGAGACATGAACAACTTACATCAATATAATAATTCTTACACTTAATCGTAAAATATAAGGAAAAATACAATGAATAGTAGAAAAAGAGAGGGAAGATTCATTAAATAATTTAATACTATTATTCTATTACCTTTTAGAGGAATGTTATATTTACAAAATTTAAAAAAAAAAATCTTACAAATTTGCCCATGTATTTCGGGAAGTACAAAAATAGAGAAATGTAATATATAGGCAAGTTTGTAAATAACAAATTTGTAAATATAACATTTTTTTACCTTTTATTCATGTTTTCCTTGAGCCTTCTTCGAAGACAGTACCTTTTTTTTGGGGATATATTACCATTATCATCACAAATTAGAATTGTAAGCCATCATTGATTTAATACTTGAAACAACATTGCTCATAGTTAAATACAAGCTATGGTAAAAATAACCCTACATGAGAAAGCAGTTGCTTTTGATTATTCTTTTTTTTTCGGTAATCTGCTTTTGATTCTTATTAATTATCATTGCAATGCAAACAACATATAATTAAAAATTGCTTTCTTTGAAAATTTGAAGAGATTCAAGATTATATGGTATCAACTCAACACAGGGATATAAATCCTGTCACCAACTTGTTTTCCTTTTACTACTCTTGCTCCGATGACATTTGTCCCAATTTATCTCCAATTAATCTTGTTCCATTACACAATCATGCTACTTGATCAAACCTCATCAGAATAAATAAAAATATAATACATCGAAAATAGACTATCGCGATGTTTGGAGGGAATTTTAGTTATTGATTTACAAGCTAGAAACAAAAATATAAACATTATTTACGAACAATGCAAAAGAATGAAATATATCACGAGTTTGTTTTTTCTGATGTTACTTTAGTTAACTTTATCTAATGTTCATCAAAACGACGTTGTTTTGGGACGGAAATCATGGTGTTTTAGTAATTTTAATTTATTTCAGGGTTATAATAGTTTTTATCACTCTAATTTTTTAATTTTTCAACCCCGAAATGACGTCGTTTCGATGAACATTAGATAAAGTTATCTAAAGTAACATCGGAAACTTTTTTCCCATATATCATTATACAAATCCCATATATTATTTTTCCTTGGAAAGAACCAGTCGAGATATATAATACTTTTTAATTAAAAATTATTGACATAAAAAACTTGTAACGGGATAAATAGTAATTTATAAAAAAATCTGAGTAATCTCCTCAATATTAAATAAAATTATTTCAATTTCAGTAAAATTTCCCATTCAAAAAAAGGTAAGAAAAGCACGTCTGCAGCAATAAGTTAATTGAGTTTTAATTTGCTTGAGTCTCACGTGCGCAGGATAATTTATTTTAATTTTAATTAGAAGGTTATATGTCAACTTCCTTGGGTTTTGCATGACTAACAGGAACTTCAACTTATTATTGAGTTCGGAGTAAAACTAAAATAATGATAAGCGACATATATGACTAAATGTGTCCTCCATATAGAAAAATAACGAATCGTAAATTATAGATGAGATGAGTACGATCAATGCATATAACCTGTGATTCTGATTATGCCATAAACAGAGCAAGCATACATATTCATGATATGAGGAAAGTATAGATTTATCGAAATAGTCAGTCATATTTAATTTGGATTGAAACTAAAAATATAAAGAAACATCAAGAACAAAAAATGAAGTATGTGAGAAGTTGGCGAGCAAACAAAACTAAATAACTATAAGGAATGATAAAAAAGAAAAAGAAAAAAAAGTTAAACAGAAATTACGGACCAAAGGCAAGGGATACCTAAACTTTTAGTTGGTATAGGCCCTGAAAAACATTTCCTGCTCGGCTTCTTCATTTTGACAGAGTGCAAAACGGTTCCTTAAAAAGTTTTTCAAGGTAAGAAAATCTGTCAAGCAATTTGTGCTGTTTGTTCTTCCATTTCCTTCTCCAAGGATTGAAGAGGGCTCTTTTTGTTTGTTAGACTTCCGACTTAGGCTATTCTATATGCAATGCTAATTGCCTTCTGATACAGACCAACCACTAAGTAACAGAGCTCAAGGAATTAATGCAGGAATTTGGATCTGAATATTATACCTTCATATATTTAAGCACAAACGATTACAAACAGAGACACATCAACAACAATTCTTACAGGAAATATGAAATTACAGTGACACTAAGGAAATCACAATGCAGGAAAAAGTAAGATAGTGTGGAACACATATGAGAGGTTCCACTCTCTCCCAATCCCAAAAAGGGCCCAAGCAATTCTCAAAGATTCCAGATACCCTCACTCTTCTCCTTCCTTGCTATTTAACCATCTCAACCTCCCTTCCCACGCCATTCTGTTGAAACTGATTTGCTGAGTCAGCAAAGGCTGGGCCCACATTATTTTAATCCTTCCTATATATACGTGATCTCGGTTTCACTTGGCAATGAACCTTGAGGTTGGTTGCTCAAATCACTAGCTAGCTGATCCATTTGAATCTCCAAATTCCTCAACGAAGCTACTAGGCTCTGAATCATTGCTGACTGGTTTTGAATAATGGACATATATTCCTTTAACAAACTCTCAATTGATGAAGATGGTTCCACGGGCTCGGGTTTGTCTTGCTGTGGAAATCCTGGAGGATATTGTGGTTGGGTTGGGACTGAGGAAGGACCTGCATTCTGCCCTTGTGCATTCCAAGAGAACTCTGGGTGTTGCCTCCAATTTGGATTGTATGTGTTGGCGTGCTGATTGGTGCCTCTGTTGAAGTTCCCAACATAACAAGCAGATTGTGGGTTAGATGGGCAACTGTCAAAAAGATTTTCTCCACCGCAAAATGTGCAAGAGGCTACTCCATTTTGTTGAGCCTTTACTCCATCAGCTAAGTTCATTGACTTCAGCACACTAGTTAAAGAGGACACTTGTGCAGTCAAAGCTGTTATTGCATCCAATTCATGAACCCCTTCTACAATCCTTGTTGTGGCTGCTCTTTCAGCCGGCCATTCGTAATTGTTATTTGGCATTCTCTCCAAAATCTTATAGGCCTCATTGTAAGTTTTAGTCATGATATCACCATTGCCAGCAGCATCTACTAAGGATTGTGTTTGCCAATTTAGACCATAATAGAAAGTCGCAGTTTGACAGCTGTGAGAAAGTCCATGAGGAGGACACTTAACCAAAAGCTTTTTAAATCTTTCCCAAGCCTCGTATAAAGATTCACCCTCCAACTGCTGAAAATGCATAACATCATTTCTGAGCTCGGCATACTTCATGAAAGGAAAGTACTTCTCTAAGAATTTCTCTACCAAGTCATTCCATGTGGTTATAGAGTATGGAGGTAGATAATACAACCACGCTCTAGCTTTATCCCGCAGCGAGTAAGGGAATAGCTTCAATCTCAAAGCTTCTTCTGTCACTCCAGGTAGCTTAAAAGAATCACTCACCTCCATAAAAAGTCTAAGATGAAGATGAGGTTCTTCTGTTGACATACCACTGAAATGCCCAATGATTTTGAGCATTTCGAACATGACAGGTTTAAACTCAAACTGTGGTGCCTGGATTTCTGGCCTTACTATACTGGGATTCAGCCCATGTAGCATTTGCTCAAAAGCATACTCTGTTATTGTCCTCTCTCGGTCATCTGCCATAGCAACAAAATTGTTACCACCATTGGCACCATTCCCAGCTCCTTCAGCCATTCTATCTATTTTGCTGCTAAACCTTGTTGCTCTCTTCTCTTAGCTCGGAATATCCTTTCAATTTCTCGATCTAAGGGTAACAAATCCAGGTCATTTGGTCTATCATGCACAAAATAAAGTACTTAAAAAAGAAACAGAAAATAAGATAATAAGGAAGAATTAAGTAAAAGCTGCAACAACTGGAAATCACTTTACAAAGATTAACAATGTTAATTATCGTAGTAGCTATACCATAACTCCTCAAGCTGATGAACAAAGATGAGAGCAGGAGATCAATGATAGAAAGGCTAAATAAATTGAACAGAGAAAAATTATTAAAATGATATTACACCTTCGTGATTCATCGGATGGAACACATAAATAATAAATAATGTTGATCTTCAATACACTAAATTGGAATAGTAATAGAAAACAATTAAGAATAGTAATTGAAGAACCATGTTTCGGGTTTAAAGGAAAGGAAATATAGGCTATCTATTTCATTTACACATTCTATCAAACGATAGGTACGTCTCAAATTTTTACATAGTGATCTTCAAAATGAAATGCAGGTTTAAATCTAACACACCGTTAGTAGAGTTAAAAGTGAGACACCGTAGTAACAACAAACACCTATCTGAGAGCAAAAAAAAAAAAAAAAAAAAAGGATTTTACCAATTGAAGATCGAGATTCGTTGAAACGGGTTAGAAGACACAGAGGAAGGAAGTGAAATAAAAGGGTTTTGTCAAACCCTTGAATGAATAAAACGGTGGAGAAATAATAATAATAATAACAACTTTTTTTTTACAACCTCATACAACCATATCTTAACACCGTTGATATCCGCTAATCAACAGTTATCATTTATTGTGAATTAATAATTAATTAATGAGTTTAATTTGCGAAAATCATAACCATTGATTGGCGGAAATCAACGGTGTTAAGATATGGTTGTAAGAGGTTATAAAAAGAAGAAATTGTAAGTATAACCTTCCTCTAATAATAATAATAAATTCCAAAGGAAAGAATATACTTACTACCAAAAAAATTTATCACCCTTACAACCAATTTAATCACGGTTGATTTCTGTCAATTTAACGATTATACTTTATTGAAAATTATTAAGTTGTACTTATTAATTAATTATTAATTCTCAATAAATTATAATCGTTAGATTGAAAAAAAAATTATATTGGTTGTAGAGGTGGTAAACATTTTTTGTGACAAGTATATCTGCCTCAAATTAAATTTCTAATCTGAAAAAAATAAAAGGTTTTCAAAGTAGGGGTAGGATATTGTAACAACCAATTAGAGTTACTACCAATAAATTTTACGGTTCGATCGATTATGTGGATCCAACGGTTATATTTATTTACATCTTTGTATAATTATGATTTTCCAAATTTAATACTTTATATTTATTTTTATCTTTCTATGGTTATGATTTCTCATATTTAATGATTTCACATTAAATATGGGGAATCATAACCATACAAAGATGGAAATAAATATAACGAATTAACGTAATCGATCTAACGATGAAATTGAAAGATAATAACTTTAGTAATAATCCTAAATGGTTGTTACATTACATGATTACAATAAGTAATATAAATTTTAATTTAAAAAAGATAATAGAATTAAATTGCCCTCAGTTTGGGCCGAAATTTGCTTTTAGAGCAAGTGAGCAACTCAACAAGAGCCCAGGCATTATTCAAATTTGATATCAAAATCTGACTTATATAAATTCAAGTATTCAACCGATCAGGATTGTGTGCAATAATAAATTAAAACGTCAGACTTTAAATAAGACAATTGCTAAATAAACTAAGGATAAATAAGAAAATTTAGATTATGTTTTACCACTTTATTGAATAAAGTACGTATAATCTTAACTTAATAAATAATCTAAGGTTAGCTTACCAAAAAAAAAAAAAATCTAAGGTTAAATATGCCCTTATTTATTCACTTTAAAATATATTTTTATTAATAAATATGTTTAAACGGTCACAATTAGTATCCTGCGCGATTCTGTTGTTTGACTCATTTGATATATACCCTTTTGATTTATTTATTTTTTAATTTACACGTAGCTTTTTAAATAAACTGTCCATTTTCTTGGTCAGGTAATAAGTATACCAGCTTTGGAGGAAAAACTTTAGCGAGTTAGATATGCGAATGAGTATAATAAGTTACTCGTATATCGATTTATTTACTATATTTAAATGAAGGTATGAGTAATAAAATATACTTTTGAACAGATACATATAGTTATATGGAAATGAAAGACAACTTCGTGTTTAGATATCAGTAAGAGCCTATGTATATTTCACATATTTTCTTAATATCCTTACAAATATAAAAAGTAATAATAAATTATTTAATATAAAAATTATAATGATACAAACCTCAGGAGAAACTCACCCAAAAATTAGCTCATGAGATTTAAATCCAACACCAGATTCTTATTTTTTCGATATGCTACTCCAAATCTCATATCTTAGAAATAGAATGTAATGATAACATCCACCATTGAAGAAAACACAGATCCAACGGTGCTGAGTGGATGCAAGGAAGGGGAATGACTCAGCTTATTTAAGTCACAACACGTGGACTCAACTTAATTCAGTTACTACACGTGGACTCTCAGTTTGTTAACTTATCAGTTGTAACTAGAGTTAATTTTCTGTTATTAGATTAGTTAGAGTTAAGCTTAGCTTTAGTTAGTTAATCATAGAGTTAGTTTCTCTTCTATTCCTTCTCGGGTCATATATATATACCAAGAAGAATAGCTGTGTAATCAGTAACTTCATTTTTCTCCATTCTTTTATCAAATCTTCAATTTCTTCATTCTTGATATGTAACATATAACTTTGAAATTTGGGGCTAGTATACATAGGTTTGTAAAAGTTCTTCGAGTTTAAATACGGGTGAGAAATGTATCCGAACGCACATGTCAGTCAATCTTCAAACTCTAATATTGGGTATGGACCAAGGAGATTTTAGCATCAACTGTGCATCTCTTACGTCTAATAAGAGTCGGAAAATTTTCAATAAATAAAGGGAAAGGATCCTTGATGTTTCCATTTAAGCAATTCATTAACAAATCAACGATTACAATTTTGGCGATAAAGTTCCTAAGTTGAAGAAGAAAAATAATTATTTTAATTATTGGTTGTTATTCACGTGATCATATTTAAATAAAAAAAAATCTATATCGCAAATTATGATTTATATACAAAATGCAAATGCATAAAGCAAGATAAAGAATTATTAATACTTGTAGTGATGTACTTCTCCTCAACTTGTGAATTAATGATATACTTGAATTGATAAAATAAATACATAAATAAATAAAATAATTATGTTTAGTACTGGAAACCTTAATCAGTCTTTCCTTTATTGGATGAACGGAACAATAATTTTTTTGGTTCATTTTTTCTGTGATCAATGTAAATAAGTTATTTATATTAAGTCCAAAATGATATCATTTTAGGACAAAAATCAAGGTATTTTTGTAATTATAATTTATTTAAGAGTTATAATAGTTTTTTCATTATAATTTTTAAATTTTTTAATCTAAAACAACGTCGTTTTGAGAGTGAATATAAATAACTTAAATATTAAAACCTAATTTTTTTATATAAATTTTAAATGACTCTTTATCTTATTTTATTTATGATCCAAACGATTCATATTGCTAACTATAAATATAGGTTTTTTATTTATTTAATTATAATGAAATATGAAGTAGATAAATTAAGTACTTTTAATGACTACCTCCCACATGCCAGTAATGAGATATATGGCTTTGATCAAAATATGTTCAATCAAAATGATTTATTGATTTTCACAACAACAACAACAAAAAAGATTTATTCAGCATGAAAAAAAGATTTATTGAGAAATTTAACGTGAATTAGGGAAAATGAATCTCATGGCAAGAAGTACAATCCTTAATAATCTCAATGCAATACAATTTGATTGTGTTTTGTATTGAATTTAGAAAGAATGTACAATAAGATTGGGGAACCGTAAATAATTATTTCACCTAAAAACTCAAGTGGTTAGATGAAAGTTACTTAATAATTTTATGGAAAAAGTGTGTGTTATTTTAAAGGATGTAAAATTGTGTCATTTTAAGTGAGGGGAAGAGATAGATCATGAAAGGAGAGAATGGACAAAAAAAAATGTGGGTCTCATCTATTTGTGAGAATGAAATAACACAAGTTGTGTCATTTAAAAGGACAAATATTTTTTCCTAATTTTATATATAATTTCTATAACAGGGACATTATTAAAAAATTACAAGAGAAAAGTATATAACCGAAACATTAATCTTTGAACTTTGCTGATTTCTCTTATTACTAGGAGTGGATTTTAAAAATACTACATGAGCTGGATTCAGATTCCCAGTCAACGAGAAAATGAAACACAGTTGTATAAGATTCCAAAATTTATGCTGTTACCAATTTGTCACCCTTAAAAAAAAAAAATTAACTAAACCGAAAGAGGAAATAAATATGTATGAATGAAACTTGATTACATTTTTTATTTTCATGTACAAACATCTTAGAATACAAACCATGCCAGCATAAAAAGTCGTTGCTAAATGCTCTATATGTACCTTAATCCTGCGTCTTCTTGACTTTCGTCTTGAAGAGTAGGATATATAAATTTTCCATTGAAAAATAAAGAAAACACCCCGTTGAATGTGTCACAAAAGAACCAAAACTTGAACCTACTATGCAATGCCAGGCCGGACCATAGGCTTTATCGAATTCCTGCACATGAACATACAAGGGATATATTGTATATAAATAAATTTATCAAAATAATGTTTAAAAAGAGAGAGAGAGAAACGCTATATTTTATAAATCTTGCTGACCAAATAATAAATAAACAAATAAACACTGTTTCTGTTGTGCACATGGGTTGAGACCCTGTGAAAAATAGGATTATTAATTGAAATGCACGTTTTCATGAGATAAATAGTGCATGATTAGCTATATTATTGGGGGCATGAGGGGTTTAACACATGGGCTGTTGGAGAATTCTGTAATTAAGATTTGATCTTACCAAAGGAGACTCAATTTAATCGTGTTAGCTTCTGGACGGTCAAGATCGGAAGATCCAGTCACAGGTGTTTGCTAGATCAGTTTCAATTATTCGAAACAGTAACTAAAGTGCCATTTTTTGTTAAATTTTTTATTCAAATACCGCGAACAGTATTTTTTACTAAATTGTGACGTGTCATAATTCGTTATCACTTGTAGCGAATTTTGTGGCCAATAATTTTGTGACACGTGGCCATATTGCAGAGCAAATTCGCTACTACTGGTAGTGAATTATGACACGTCATTATTTTCCTGTAAAAATGTGCCACGTATCATAAAATTATTAGCGGACGTAATTCGCTACAAGTGATAATGAATTACTCCCGGATGATATTATGATAAAAAATACTGTTGGCGCGAGTAAAAATTATGACAAAAAAGTGATATTTTGGTCCAATTATTCTATCCAATAAACAGAAAAAGGAATAGAGAAAGAAAATGTCAACACATGGTTGGTCTTGTCGGCTTTCGCCATTAATTCTTCTGTGAGGTTCATTGAACCTATCTTAATCAACCAAGAAACAAAGTTCCAAAAAGAAACACCAAGAAAATAATCTCAAAACACTTTTCTAGCTTTTGCGTCACAATCTGCTAAACAAAGAATACTACTACCTATCTCTATGCCCCTACAAGACCATAACTTAAGAGAATTTTGATGAAGTGAAATTAACTAAGGTAAAATAAAAAGCATACCTTCTTTATGTTATGAGCTATGTGTTTGCCGCTAAACTTCTCCAAGCTATCATATGTCATTCTGGCACAACGAAAGGCATGCACTTGCATGAAACTTGGCATGTCTGAGACCAAAACCTTCACCTGAAGATATGCAGCCACAGAGGACAATGTTTCAATTTGTGACACTGATTTTCGTGCCTCAACTATTCCTCCTGCTGGAAATTTTGTTTCAATATGGGACACTGATTTTCTTCCCTTCTCAACTATGATTTCTCTTGCTGGTGTTGATGCTGCCTCTTTGAAAGACACTGAATTTCCACCTTCCTCATATCCTCTTGGTGATCCAAACTCTGAGCAAGATGTTGACTTCCTTGCCTCAGTAAACCCTCCTCTTGCTGCTGTTCCAATGTCTAAGTCTCTGTTGCCATTGCTTTCAACATTTGAAGTTCTAGTTCTCGATATCCTGTGCAACCAACTGCGTGAAATGGATTTCTTATCCTGCTCCACTGCATGGTCTAACTCTTTCTTTCTCTGGTTTCCTGTGCCACCTTTGTAAATGTACAAGAACCCTCTCTTGTGTTGCTTGTCTTGGTTAGACATTTCTGAGGCACTCCTTTTTGAGACTCAGTGTATAAATAGTAGATCCAATTGAAACTAATAAGTCATTGAGATACGTATACATATAAATGTTTGAAAGGTATGTGTTTGGAATCACGAACCCGTGGAAGACCAATTATTAGAATAATACTTATTTGTAAGAAGGTGACATATTTATATTGGCAAACCCATGTGTTCCTGCCTGTGCTCAAGGATATATAACAAATGGAAGTGTTATATATTTACCTAAGATTTGATATATATTGGTCTAGTGCTTCCGAATCAAATAATGGCCATTGTGGTGTGGGATTAATCATTAGTCTCTGGGGCATATTTGTCCCCCACTGATCTGCTTCAAGACAGCCAGCATCCATGGACCCCTACCCTTGCCACCGCCAATTTGTTGGGTACCCCCCACAATAGGGTCATTATCTAGTATCTGCTACTTTGTAGCTTCAACCCCCCCTACCTTCTTTATCAACAACCTTTAATATTTGATAGGTATTGGTTGGAAATCGTTTGAGGGTTAAATTAACAATCAATAACGACCAGAAACTAAACTTGGTTGAAAATCTATGAGAAAGAGGTTCATTGTTTGACATTTTGGGGTAAGATAAGGTATTTTATATACTAGCAACACATATGAGATGTTATCATTTTGGCCTTTCCTTTCGGTTGAGGCAGATTCACCCACTCCTATCAATTAAATTATAAAAATAATAATTCGTGAACAATATTTCAGCAGTTATGAATTACAATTTATTTAAGAATTCCAATCAACAACCCCTTTATAAAAATTAAGATAAAACAAAAAAGAGAAGAAACTGTTGGTTATATATGGGCTAAAAAATTATAGATCTGCTTGAGTAACCATTTAAAAATCGGATTATCATTGTTGTAACATGACTTTTCCATTCTTCTCTCTGTTCTTTGTCTTTTGTTATTAATGCGGCTTAAATGTTTCGTAGATAAGTTATCCGCATTTACTCTTAAAATAACATTGTTTTGAGTTGAAAAATTAAAAAATTATAATAAAAAAGACTATTATAATCCTGAAATATATTATAATTACAAAAATACATTGATTTCCATCTCAAAATAATGTCAATCTTGGGATCAATATAGATAAGTTATTTTGAACCCAAAAATTATTTATACATCAATTATAATATTTATAAAAGATTAGAGTTAAAATGAGATGAATCGTGTCATGTGAGTTATGCACCAGAATATGTTCTTGGTCAAGGTTATTGATGGCATTGCGATTTTAATAGCCGGAAAGCGGCTCTACAGTTCATACCATACCTTCCAATTTTGTTCTTTGTGCAGAATATTTCTATGGTCTACGTGGTTACCCCACAACTGACTTTGTTATGGGACCTTCTGATTCGTTAGTCTGCGATGAGATTTTGCTGGGTCCATGAACCATAAACGCAGCAAGCAGTAATTATTTTTGTACATTAAAATTGTAGTGAAATATTTGAATAATATCAACTGATGCATAAGAATTAGTATTTGGGAAAATAGTTTGTTGTTTTTAAAAGACCTATCATTTTATTCTTTTATAATTATGTATTTTGGAGAGTATATAGTTATAATATTAAAATATATTTTTTCATTTTTTATGTCAACCAACAATTTCTGAAAAGAGAAAAAAAAAATACAATTTTAATATCATAACTAGATATTCCTCAGAGTATATAGTTATAAGGGATAAAATGACGTAATTTAGGTCATGTAGGTGTGTTTGAGAGTTTAAAGGAGAAGAGAAGGAAGGAGAGAGGGGGAAAGGAAAGAAAGGAAAATGAAAGATATTAGAGTATGCATGACAACCATTTTGTTTCCTGACACTGTTTCTAAAAAAAAAAAATATTATTTTCAATTGTTGTGCCATGGAATAGTTTCTGAGAAAAAACTGTGTTTGATAACATGTTATACTTTTATTCCGAGAAGGAGAATTGTATTTGATAACTCAACAAATAGTAGAATAAAAAGTCGCTCCTATTAAGCATAATTTTTTTTTCGAATTATTACTTTCTTTTTCATATGGTGTGGTGGTGACGGTGGTGGTGATGACATGGTGGTGGTGATGGCAGTTGCTACGACGATGATGGTGGTGACAGTGGAGGTGGTGGTGATGACGACGGTGGTGGTATAACGTTAGCGACAATGATGGTGTAGGTGGTCGTGTCAAGATGGTGCTGGTAGTGGCGATGATAATAATGGTGGAGAGTGATTAAGAGAGACATATATTTTTCTTATTTTTTTTTTGATAACAATATATTTTTCTTATTTTGTATTAGGGAAATAAAAAACAGAAACTTTTTTTATTCTTTTTTTGTTCTCCCGCATTGAAATTGAGCTAATTTATTCTTAAAAACAAAAAAATAAACCGATTTTATCAAACATTATTTTACCCATTTTTGTTCCCCTTATTTAGGAGTTAGACATATGAAAAGAGAAAAAAATGAAGAGATAATGAGGTATTTTTACAATTTTATTTTTTCTTAAAAAATTATTATAATTATGATATTTTATAAATTAAATTAAATTTAAAATTTTTAAAACAAATAATTATATTAAAAATCAATTCTCCCTCTAAAAATTGCTTTTAGTTCTCCCTCTAAAAACTTGTTTTTTCTCTCTAAAAAATGTTTCTTATAATTATAATTAAATAAGGTTTAGTTTCGATTTACTATATAAAAATTTGAATAAAGACCCTTTGGGTCCCTAACGAAGAATACGATCCCACTTTCGTTCCTGACAAAAAAAATCTATATTAGTCTTTTTTTAAGGAGTAAATTAAGTTTTCATTGAATTTCTAATAGTCAATAGACCCCATTTTCAAAGAACTGAAATTATAAACGGATTGACTTTATTTTTGTAAGGGACGAAAGTGGAGACGACCATGTTTTTTGTTAGGGACCGAAAAAGGGACTTTAGTCTAAAAATTTTATATTATTATTTGACAAAAAATATTATTTTTGTGTAATGAAATCAAATAATAAAAAAAAATGCCTAGCAAATCGGAAAAAATATGAAATTTTGGGCAACTAAAAGGCCCACCATGCACATAGCTAAGCCCTAGTAGCACTTTGTTTCGTTTTTTGCATAGTGCAGCGAAAGAAAGCTAGGGCTTTCGGTTTTGCTTCTACGTTTGCGTCTACCAAAATGACCAAGTAATTACAAAAAGTGATTTTACATAATCTATATTTTATTAAAAAAAATTCACAGCAATCTAGTGACCAGCCAACCAGTTTTGAGCATTGCAATTTCATCTGAAACATCAAATTCCAGCATACCAAACGTTAAAGAAAAAAATTAAAAAAAAGGCTGATTAATCAATTTCATCTTCTCGTCCGTGGCAAATAGGAGCCTGATTAAATGAGGTAAAGTGCCGGTGTTGAGGATGGCACGGATTATTGGAGGATTTTACAAAAAGTACTTATTTTCTTTTCCGTTTTTTTAAGGATAAAAGATTTCAATTATCTCGGTGAGTCCAAAACGACATCATTTTGGAGACGAAAATCATGTTTTTTTTTAATTATAATTTATTGCAGGGTTATATTAATCTTTATCATTATAATTTTTTAATTTTACAATTCAAAACGACACCGTTTTAAGTTCACCGGAGATAACTTTATCTCCAGTAACTGAAGAAACATTTTTTCCTTTTTTTAAATCATAAATAAGCCATAAGCAAAAACTTTCCCTTTCTTTCCTTTTTCAGTTTTCCTCAAACACACTCTTAAGGGGTCTAGGGGTGCTTCAATATGAGGTAAGAATTTTTTAATCATGGCTGTTAAGAATTGGCCTCTTATACGGTGCAGAGCATATTTATTGATTAAAAAATTTATTTTATTTAAATGATGTTTGGATGTATATGTATTTTTTTTAGTCAAATGAAAGTTATACAACCTGGCAATCTCTTCTCACAAATCTTCTTCCCCCTTATTCTTGTGGGATTACCCTGAACCCTCATTAGGGTGTCTTTTTATCTTGGGGGACGTTTAACTGTATATTTTCAGTTTCTCATAAAACAATTATATTCATAGTATGATAATCATGCAAAAAATAAAAAAAAATGAATCATAGAAACTGGTTAATAAAATCATAATTCATATAGGGGACTGGAGGTTGTCATTCATCTTTACTAATTTCTCTTGCATTCCTAAATATCAGAGGAAAACTACTTTCTTGTTGAATTGTTGTCATTTGTCATTACCAAATTTTTAATTTTAGAATCACATCTTTGAGGAAGTAATTCACTAATGTTTTCTGCGTTCTAGATGTGTTCATTGTCAAATGTATTTTTCTGTAGAAATACAATTTTCCGTTTGTTTTATGCCAGTACCATATTTCTGTATTTTTCGATTAGTAATTCAGTATTTCTGTAGAAATACCCTATTTGTGCACGGAAAGGAGAAATTAACCTTCAAAATCAAAAGCAAAAGTCTAGAAAATAATTGAGGATAGGAAGAATCAAATCATCAAGCTGTGCGTGGAAACTATACAGTTTAATAAGCTGCTAAATTACCCACCGGCTAATTTTTAAAGAAAGTAGGGGAATCAAATTCTTGAAACGGTAAAGAGAATCATAAATTTTGTTGGATAGCAAATGCAGTTCCTATCACATGGTCAATTAAGGAATCATAGTAGGAATGCAATCCCATCCCTAATCATTGATTGGACACAGAAAAGCATTAGTTTCATCAAGTTAAAAAGATTGTGCTCCTTGTACCGACTAGTAGATATATGCGGCAAAATTCTGAGAGGCCTAGAAGGGACCACAACGAAGGAATAGTTGACCAAGCATAGCTTCATAACCACCTAGACTCTTACTACCATATTGTTAAGATTGTAGCAAATTATAAAAAATATGATGAATATATATTTGCTCTCTTTTAAGGCTATTCGCGCCACTACCAGATATAATCTTCCTATCACACGCTAGTAGGTCTTGGTAACTATTACTATTTTTGTCTCTTTTTTCTGTACAAAAATAGAGTTCTATCACAGAACACTTTCAAGAAGAAATATGTTATGGGTAAATTGTTTTCGGATAACAATCTTATTAGTGCTGAAAAAAAAACTTCTCTCAGGTTAAATAAGAGAAATATTATCCTTAAGTTATATTTTAAAATGTCTCTAGAATGCATAAGAATGTGTTTTATTTTATCTTATGCTACCTTTTATGGGCATTTGAGATACTAAAAGTAAAAATATTTATAAAATCAAATTATTTGACTTTATTTATTTGATGCTAGTTAAAAAACACGCTATTGTTTACACAAGCACGATACCTCATTAAATGCCAAATAAAAGGTTGAGTTGCCTCAACTAACAATGCTGTGCACGTTGATATTTTCAAAATGATTTGAAACTGGAGCTTAATATTAATAATAAATACAACATAAAATTAATGAAGTCAAATGGGTTTTGTTATTTAGCAAAAGCTAATGAAGTCCTTACATGTTAAAAAACTTTTAAACTATAGGAACTTATTAAAAGTTTAGTGAAACTATTTGGTATACACAGTAATTTAACCGTTATTTTTTTGTATAAAAAGTTTCAACAAAATGACACACAGTGTTATATTTTTATACTATGTTCATTCTTCTTAGATGATACACCTAGTATTGTTTGTTGCCTTTGGTATTATCTAATATATTATGTCTTCAAAATAAAAGTGTTACTATCATGCATTTATATTCTACTTTGGTAGTTAGAGGCTGAACAAAGTCCTGAACCATTTTCCAGCTGTGCCTATCCTGCCTAGGTACTCCTTCCTAACATGGCTCAAATCTCCCTTGAGGGACAAGTAAAGCACGAATTGTCAAAAAGGATGCACTTTGTTCTCGGTTACCGTAACTTCAGTTATAAATGAGTAGTTAATTTTCATTTATAGTTTTTGTTTTGTGGATGCAAGAAATTGAATTGAACTAAACAGAGTTCATATAGATGAGCTCATTAACCCTCTTACCTGCACTCTCGTTCATTTCTGCTTTTCAAATTGTGAAAGTTGCAGAAATAGGAGTTCCTTGCAGCCCAAAACATCCAGAAAGAACTTCATGCTGTTTTGGACTGAAGGGACCTCCTAGTTCTTCACTTTCCTCATATTCACTCTACAACTCAATCTGTTCAAAGGCTTGATACTTACACTTGTCATTAGTATTTTCAGTTTTTATTTCTTTTTGTACATAACTTGTCATTAGTATTGCTAATAAACTATCACAGAGGATCTGTCATAGCTAGACCATTGCCTCGGCAAACTTTATTTTTGTCTTCCTGATTTGTGTTCTTATGTTTCTGTTCAAGAGCTAAACCACTTTTGGTATTTCAAGAATTCAACCCATTTCTTCATCCTCCATTAATTCCTTAAAAAATCATGACATTTTGTACTGTAGCCAGTTGTGTCATATTTTCCCAAAATTATAATCTTTTTCTCTCTGAAAATATGTGGCTGAGAAGCGTAAGTTAAATCAACCTCCCTCATTCATGCAGGGGAAGCCAAACCAAATTTAGGGGACAACCCCACCCCACAAGACTTGTAAATGGGTCACCAATTCATATGCTTCTAAAACACTCAAGGTAGGTGTTGCTGGTATAGTGGTATTGGTAGTAATCAAGTTAGTTCCATGGATTCTCGTTTTCTCCAAGGAAATGTAATTGGTTACATTTACAATGAACTCATTGTCATGCTTAAATTTCTCTTTCTTTCTTAATTAAGCTTTGAAACTTCTTATGATAGTATATTCGTTAAGAAAAGTCATTAATGCCTCATCTGTAGTCTAAGGCAGTCTCACCTTAAAATTGGAAGTCAGATGTAAATTTGACAAGAAAATATTATAGTTTCTGCTTTGTGGTTAAGCTTGGTAATCTTTTTGTATTAGTACTATTTTCTTTTTTTTTTTGTTGGTGGAATTATAGCTGTGGGTCACCCATTCACCCCAAGTTCCAAGTTTAATAAGAGTTCCACTAATTTTGCTTTCACAATAAATTATTATTTCTATTGCTATTTGCTAACATACAACATAGTTTATATATTTACACAAGAATTCATGGGAATTGAGCTCAGGCATATAACTGCCACTTGTTGCTACATTGGAATCATTTGTTGAATCTGCTGCTGCCGATCTTGAATGTTGCAATTGAAGCGCGAGCAAGACCACGCATTCCCCTCTGATAAAGGTACTACCGGGATGTTGTCACAGTTGCAGATTTCAATCATCGAGCCATCTGGGTCATGGAAGAATAGCTGATCAACATAGATCCCATTTTCCTCTACTATGTTCTTCACGTACTCTATTTTCATTTGCTTCAGTCTATTCTCCACTGCTGCTATATTTTCACACTAGAAAAAAAGAACAATTCGCTCAGTTCACGTAAAGTACTAAAACAGATATATATATATATATGACTATGCTTTTAAGTTGAAATGATTTACAGGTACTGGGAGATAGAAAGATACTTGGAAAGAAATGTGGTTGTCCTTAGGATTAATGTGAACATTCTTGGGCATGCCTTCTGGGTCTTCTGATTGAAGGAGGTGTATGCCAATGCCATAATTGTATAACCTACTCAGCATCATAATCAAATCCAAAAAGTCAATTAGTATTCAATTTCAATGCAAAACAGTAAGCGAGTCTGTACCCCATTGATGTTCCTATGAATTTTGGCAATAACATAATACAAATATTAATAAAAATGATTAAACATACCATGCACCATTGAAGTCTAACGAACTAGGCCTCCTAATAGGAGAGAACCCAAGAACGTTCACGTAAAAATCAACGGACTTCTCCAATGATCCACACATCAATGAGATATGATTCAATGACTTCAGTTGCAGGGGATTG
The DNA here is from genome assembly GCF_033153095.1 of Gastrolobium bilobum. Taxonomy (NCBI): domain Eukaryota; kingdom Viridiplantae; phylum Streptophyta; class Magnoliopsida; order Fabales; family Fabaceae; genus Gastrolobium; species Gastrolobium bilobum. Next base: position 464,525 of record NW_026899533.1, read on the forward strand.
GCCATTCTTTCTGTCTTTCCCTTTTCTCTTTTGTGAATCAGACAGAAAATGAAAAGAGAGGTAGGTTCTGAATTTTATGGCGGTGCAAAAAGGTTCAGGCGAATCAGAGAATATTATGGATAAGATAGAGAAATTTGAAGGAATCCAATGCCTCTGCCAGCTTCTTTTTATAGGGACTTGGTAAGAAAACTCTAATATTTTCTTCTGCATGTGTTAGAAGTTTCATGTTTCAATTTTGGATTTGTTTTTGTTTAGATTCGCACAAAGATTTTATGACACGTAGATTTCGTGTTGGTGAATCAGGTCTCGACAGGCAACACTTATCTTGTTTCACGACATGACACGTAAGTGTGTGTTTGTCTTGGTCTATTACTTTTCGCAGCTGAGAAAACATGTCAATGCTAAGGGGATTAAAACTACAGATAAGCATGCAATTGAGACGGAGATGCTTCTCATGCAGAGAAAAGCTACCAACTACGAAATTTCTCTAACTAACATCCTCATTCTGAAGGCGGCAAAAGCATATTGTGAGCTGTGTTCCTCTTCTGAATTTTTTTTTCTTATGACTTTTAACAAGTGGATAGTTTTTCTAAACTTAGTCATTTTTTTTTTTAAAAAAAATTATATTATATGAAGAAAAATAAAGTAAGAAGTTAACAAGATTATTAACAATTCAATAATTATTTTTTGTTCCATTTACTGTAAAAGAATAAAAAGTTTGTGTCAAGATGCTAACCTGTCTATATATATTATACTTGAGAAAAATGTACAAATAAATATATAATTTTACTTCATTGGTCTATTTGTTTTTGAACTGTTATAATTGATACACTAAGTCTTTCTGCAAATTAAGGACTAACTTAATAATAATAAACATATTCTAACCATTTACTTTTATTAAATCTAAACCATTGACATATTTTAATTAAAAAACCGTATCCTATTTTAGCTTTCTTTTATATCACCAGTAAATTTGTTATAACGATAGTTAAGAGTATAAAAACTAAACGGGAGAAAATTAAAGTTAAAAGTGGGCTTTTTGACCCTTATGCCCCTTAATTGATAATTAATTACCAAATTGCCTTTCATTCAAAACTATTTCGAAAATTTACCCTCCCCAACAAACATAACACCAATCTGCCCCTGTTTGACCGTTGACCACGAAGCCTACCCGGGTACACCATTACCTACCCGGGTAAATTTTGAAACTTTTTATCTACCCGAGTATGTAGGAGTGTACCCGGGTAGAGTTCTTGAATCTGGGAAAATAGTTGAATTATTTACCCGGGTATGGATCAGTGTACCCGGGTAAATCGCGTCCAGAAACCCCAATATGTATGGATTTCGGCCATTGTTGCGAGGTATAGGGTTTTTGAAACCCCAAATCTCTCTCTCTTACCCTCTCTAATCCGAAACATCACACATATTTCATCTCATCATTTCAGAAAGCTGAATCTTGGTGGGACATTGAGATTACATCTCCACACTCCCATTTTGTGCTAAAAAATCCGAACCAACCTCCAAACCCAAAACCTAGATCTAATTTTTGTGTGAAAGATGAGTTCAAGTCCAAACATGGTTCCTATAGTTATTTACTACAATGGGAGGCATTTTGAAGGTCCGAACGGTGTCCGATTTGAAGGAAAAACAAAAACGATGAAAATCAAAGTGGGCACTACATGCAATGAACTGAAGGAGAGAATTCTTCAAAAAATGGGGTCAGAAGGCATACATTCCATCCACCGCATGATAGCCAGGTTAGAGACTGTAGTGGATATGGATACAATATACTACATTGGAAACGATATAAATGATGATGAAGATGTGGAGTTCGTAACAGATGCGTTTGTTGAATGGAAAGTATTAAAATATATTGAGATATATGTTGAAGTTGATGTTGGACAATCTTCATCTTTACCGGTGCATACAACCACTACTGCACACTGTACCGGTCAAGAAGATACAGTTGTACGATCTTCTGCACCTCCTCAGGTAGCATTGGATGATGATGAAGAGGATGAAGACGAGGACTATGTGGACAGCGAAGATGAGGGAGAACCTGAAAGTGCTATTCCAGAAGGTGATTCGTCAGACACTGACGTGGACGGTAATTTTGAGGCTGACATGAGCGCCGTAAGTCTCGGTACCCCAACCTTGTCACCACTTCATGTCGACCTAGTCAGTAGTGGTAAGTTATTAAATTTGAACATTTGCTTTAGACAATTTATTATTTGTGGTGGTATTCATTCAGACAAATGAGAGTTGATCTTTAGATGCAGGGTCTGAGGAGCCATTCTGGAATGAAAGCCAACATTATTCATTCATTAACTGGGCGCACCCTAATGACGAGTTGGAGATCCTATATGGCGATGATGACTTGCACGGAGGTTGGAAGTTAGGAGATCCGTTATTTGTGCAACAAGAATTTGGGTCCAAACCAGAATTGCAACATGCTGTGAAGATACATTGTATGAAGGGGCGCAGGACAGCCATAGTTGAAAAAAGCGACGAGTCAAGATTTGTTATGAAGTGTAAAAACCATGCTACGGTTGTCCCTGGTATATGAGGGCAATTAAGCCGAAGAAGGGAGCTAATTGGGTGGTCCGTAAATGGGGTCAAGGTCACACATGCCTAAATCAAGGCCTAGCACAGGATCATAGACAGTTGGATTCAAATGTCATTTGTGCGGCTATAATGAGTATGTATTCTACTGTGTATTTAATGATTCAGATTAATTGAGAATATGGTAAAGTTATTTTTTTTTCCAGATATGTTAAAGGAAGATCCATCCACAAGACCAGCTCTGATACAGGAGAGGATACAGGGAACATATGGATACAACATAACGTACAGGAAGGCCTGGAAGGCAAAAATGAAGGCCATCGTTAAGTTGTTTGGTGACTGGGAGAAATCGTACGCATTCTTGCCAAATTGGCTGAAGTATATGACGGAGGTGAATGTGGGTTCTGTGTTCAAACTTGAAACAAATCAATGTTTTGATGAACGTCGGGTTTATACAGACAGGGCCGTATTTCAAAGGGTTTTTTGGACATTTCACCAATGCATTGAAGCATTCAAACACTGCAAGCCTATAATTCAAATTGACGGCACTCATCTGTATGGGAAGTACAGAGGTACTCTATTGATTGCAACATCTCAGGATGGAGATGGATTTCTGCTCCCTATTGCCTTTGCTGTTGCAACATCTCACGGGAAGTCAGCTCGCCTTGCGAGTAGCCAAGGTTCTGGTAGAAGGCTCTTACCATAACCTCCGAGTATGGGCACCGCATCTCCGCCAGGTGAAGTAAATGTGTCTGCTCAAGAAGCGTCACAATGTCAAAACGCTCTAGGTTGAAGAATGCTGAATCCAGTGATTTCGGTTCGCAGATCTTCCGAGTCATGAAAAACTTCACGAACTTCTCGTGTGAAGGTATGTCATCCTCAAACAAATATCCGAACGTCAAGTCCGGAGCCTGACTCGAAGCAGCCTGGGGCTGAGAGGATGACGACCCATCGTGACGACTCTTGGTTCTTCTCTCGGAATGGGTCACTGGCAGCTTTGAAACGCGTCGAGAGGTCATTGTGTCACACTATTAAACTGAAAAAATAACCAAAATCAGAAATTAGATACATGTTAGGGTTAGGGTTAGGGTTAGGGTTAGATTCAGGGTTAGGGTTAGGGTAAGCGTATGACATACGAATTGATAAAATAATTCGGACAGAATCAAATGATATAAACGAAAATACAATGAATCAGAACAGAAATCATAACATAATTGAAAAAACTGAAAAAAAAAATGCACCTTTGATCGATTTCAATCGGTAGAAGGCAGAGAGGTTGCAAGGTCCGCGAATGATGATCATAAACAAGACGAATTAGTGCAAGATTATGCCTGAAATCGCTCAAGAAGACACTCCTCCAGCAGCTCTACTCGGGTACCCCTTTTGTGGGTTTTCGAAATGGGGCTGCTGGGGTATTTTAAAACCCTACCGTCGATGTTTACCCGGGTACACTGCTCCTTACCCGGGTAAATAATTCAACCATTTTCCCAGATTCAAGAACTCTACCCGGGTACACTCCTACATACTCGGGTAGATAAAAAGTTTCAAAATTTACCCGGGTAGGTAATGGTGTACCCGGGTAGGCTTCGTGGTCAACGGTCAAACAGAGGCAGATTGGTGTTATGTTTGTTGGGGAGGGTAAATTTTCGAAATAGTTTTGAATGAAGGGCAATTTGGTAATTAGTTATTAATTAAGGATTATAAGGGTCAAAAAGCCTTAAAAGTGACTACTTATAAAAGACAAAATGGTATATTTAGGAAAACAAAATTTGTGGCTGTACCAATAAAGAAAATAGTTTATTTGACATTTTAAATTGGTCCACGAAGCAATTTTTGTCAAATCAACTACAAATTTGTATTTATTCAATATACAAGTTGAGTATGCACCGTACTCGCCTTAAAAAATTTCTTGCTTCATGTCATTTGAGATAGAGATAAATGAAGCAAACAAATTAATTTTTTACATTATATTAAAATATAAACTATGCATTGATTATATTAAACAAGTTGAAAATTAAATGAAATTTTCATTTTTTTATTTTTTCTGATATTTAAAAATAAACAGGAATTATTCTTACAACTTTTTTTTTTCTTGCAATCAATTTCTTAATCATTGGATTAAAATCAATTTGATTTTGATTCAAAAATTAAAAAAATATTATAAAGTTGTATTTGTAAGTTGTAACCATGCTTGAAAATAAATTCCCGAACTTTGTATAAAAAAAAAATCCCAAACTATTATTATTATTATTATTGAGATGGGCTTGGACTTCAAGGTAGTCTCGACTCTCGAGCCCACACTTTTACGCCGCAGCTCGGACGGCCATAGGGTTTTGTGGAATTTTCCGGGAAAGAAATTTCCGACGAGAAAATGGACGAGGAAATGCAATTGCAAGTTTCTCTCGACAAGCTCCCGATAAAGCGATTGGAATCCATCGAAGAAAATGGAATCGAACGATTCCCTTCGTATGCTTCTCCTCCTCCTCCTCTTATTTCTCACTTCTTCTTCTTGTTTTTTTTTTCTCCCTAATACTAAATGCGTTTCAACAGTATCGATTAGAACAACAAAATTGAACCGTAATATATGTTCGTACTTGTTCTCGTAACTTCTTTCTTCTCAATTTGTGCACGTATCTGTGTATCTTTGTTCTTGCAGAGATGTTGATTACGATGAGAAGCGACTCTCCTTAATCAGGAGAATTGACTTCGCTTGGGCCGTTGAGAACGACGAGGACAAGAAAAGGCAGAAGAAGAGCTCAAAGGAGACCTCAACACCATGGCAATGGCAGAGCATGGTGGAGAATTTGCAGTTGGCTCATCAGGAGCTCTCTGTCATAATAGATCTCATCAACACTGTGAGTAGTGTTTGTTACTTTCAGCAATGAAAAGTTTATGAATCCGGATGATAAGTTTAATTTTCTCTCTAAATATCTGTTTGCGACAATGCAAGAGAATTGCTTGAGGCTATTCGGTTTCTGACAAAGATCTCTTGTAAAGGCTCCATTTGGAACATGATTTAGAAGAAAAAGCTTGTGTCCTAGAATGGAATGAAATGAATATCAACTTATAATGCCAGAGGAACTAACAATCATCAGTTCATCATGAGACATCTTGTCTTAGTTGGTTCATTATGAAACTTTTCATATATAACCATGTTATTTACATTCTAGGGTAGCAAATTTAAATAGGGAAAAGTTCAAAAAAACCCCATGATTTCTCTCAGAATCACTTATCCCTTATTTTTTATATTTTTTTTAATCATTTATCCCCCTATAGTTTTTTTCATCCAGTCCACCTTCTAACACTGTTAAAAATTCAGTTAGACTATCCATTTTACCCTTATAAAAAGAATCACTGTGAGACTATCTATTACTGTGTTCCTACTCACCTTTCTCATTTTCTTGAGATGAAAATTTCATAGTGATATAGTGAAAATTTCTTGAGATTAAAAATGCATTATTATTATTTTTATTTTTTTTGGCGCTGTTGTTTGTAGTGTAAGTTATGTGTAGACTGACAATATTGATATGATATGATGCTTTGTTCAAATTATTGTGCTTAGGTGGAAGCAAACGATGCAGTAACTGTGGCAAGCATGACAAAGCCAAAACTATTACCAAATGAAGTTTTGTCCGACCTTGCTGTATGTGCAGCCACCAAGCTGCAATGCTACCGTGTAAATATACTTCTATCTTCTTCTTTTTCTATTATTTTTTTTAGTTTATTTCCAGTTTTGTTATGTTCATAGTAGTAAGTTAAGCTCCCTTTTATAATGAAGAAAGCTTATTTCCTTAAATTAAAAGAATGCAACTCAAACTTGAATCTCTTACAACTTGTGTATGACTACAATCACACCTGGTTTAGCTTTTACTGGGATATGTAATGAAATCTATATAAAATTTTCTCTTCTCTGTGCAGCACGTTGGGAAATATTTCAAGCAATCTGCAAAGGCTTTTGAACAGCAGGTTGCTCGGGAAGCTAGGTTTTATGGTGCCCTTATCAGGTAATTTTCCATCATTAACTTTTTAAATTTAAGACGCTTATCTGTGTCAATGCTTGCAAGAAGCTCACTTTAGGAGAATGCTTCTAGTTTACATAACGGTGAATCACATGTCCTGATAAGTGGACAGGTTGCAGCAAAATTGGAAAGTTAAACGGCAACGTCAGGCAGCTATAGTTCCAGGGAATGAAGGCTTCACCTTTGATCTCTTTGATAACTTGTATGACCAAGCAGCTATAATTCGGTCATCATCTATGTCCACTGTTCGCGTCAATCATGATGCAGCTGGAATGCTGGCAATAAACATGCCTCCCAATTTATGCCATTCTCTCCAATTCGGTTTTGTTGGTGCACAATCAGATTACTTACAGAGGAAATCCAATGAAAACAAATCCCACTTTTCAGGCGATCATCATTTTGGAGAAACCGGCCAAGAGTCTTTAAGTGATGAAGAGTGTGTTAAAAAAACACATTCCCTCCTTCGTGAAGCACATAAAGCAATTTTCAACGAGCAGGTAGATTTGTTCTTTTATTATTATTGTTGGTGGTCGTGGTGGCTGTTTAGTTTATCTTGTATGTCTAATTTCCGTACTTTGAACATCCCCCTATCGGTGGTTTGTTGCTTTGGTACTTGTGCTTCCAGGTGTTTGATCTTGTGAATCGTGAGGCATTTAACACATCTATGGGTGTCAGTGTGACTGGAATCCGGGAAAATTATTTACAGTTAAGCTTAGGTCAAGGAACCTCTGTGTACTTATCACTAGTGTCCTCTAGTCAAGATCATCCGACAGTTGAAGGTGAACTCACCAATAATGTAGAAAATGCAATTTTACCATTGGAATCATCTGATGGGATGAAGTTTGATGACAAACAGAACACTCCTAAGAAGAAAGGGCAGTTTTCCAATTCTACCTGCTATGAGATATACATTCATCAGATTTTTCACGAACATATGTTTGGAAGAGGCAGTGAAAAAACAATTTCCTCTGGTAGTCGTTTAAGTGGTGTACAGACAAAGGATGGGTCCAGTCTTCTTGGTCATTTTTTTACGTCTTTGGCTCATAGGATCTTTTCAAGTAAAGTTCTTGCAGAGCTGGAAAATGTGGTATTGCTCTTTTGAATTAGACTTAAGCTGCTTGTTAAATATGGACATTTTGTTTATTGAAGTCTTTGATATCTGCAGGTATGCAAGGTCCCATATCTCCAGCTGATTTCTAATCCCACATGGCATTCTCGGGCGTCATCATGGACACTCTTCATGGATGTTCCTCAGTCCATTCTTCGTGGTTGCCAAATCAAAACATCAGATTATTGTGAGAAAAATGCTATCAAGCGTCAGCGGCAGTTTTGGACTAAGGTGGTGGTAAACGATGATTGCATCAATGTTAAAGGAGAAGGTTCTCCTGATGTTGCTGGCCTGTTCAAGGGAAAGCCTGAGGAAACTCACTCAATAAACAAATATGACTGCAACTTAGCTGATCTTCCTGTGATTATTTTGCAGCAGGTAAAAGTGAAAACAAAAAGTTGATGTTATTGCAGTAATTATTGTATTCGTACTTGGCGGATTGCATTTATGTAGTTGAGTCACATAAACTTGAGTCTTACGCATAATAATCCCTTCTTATTATCGCAATTGAAATCATACAGGTTGCAAGTCAAATTATTAACTGGCTCTATCAGGAAGCTCTGACGGTTGGGATAAAGGCAAATCGGGATTTCTTGTGCTTATCTTTTGAGCTGGAGCAGGGTGAAACACTCGGCCTGGTTGCACATGTGGATCCAGACGATAGTGAAGGCTGTATATCTTGGTGGTTGGTCATGGAGGACAGTTTTGCAGAGGAGCAAAAGCTTCATATGAACATCAACGATGGTGCATCTGAATATAGGAAATTCCTAGGCCATTTGTCTCTTGATTTGCTATATGCAACGCTGATCGACTTAGTTGGTTTGTGTAGTGGTGGCGGCGGCCAATGAAGTTATATTGCTTGTGTTTTGTTGCACCAGTCAAGTGGAAGATCTTCGAGGTCTCTAAGCCAACCATCAGACGTTGGATTCGATGTCTCTGTCTCTTTTTTTATTTCATGTTCCTTCCACTTCAACTGTTTTTCTTTGTCTATTTAAGAAAAAATAATAATAGAGGGAACTTGAAAATAAAAATTGAGATGAAGAGAAAAAAATGTTAAAAATATTTATTTTTTTTCTAGAGTTTTCTTATTTTCATTTGGATATATTAAATATTTTATTTGGATATCTAACAGACTAACACGAGAATTTAAAATTTCTTTTTTCATTGGATAATTTTTCTCGCGGAATGAAGAATTTGAAATAACATCTTATTATGAAGAATTTTAAATTTCTATCCTGATTCCAACAGGTTCTTCAGCTTAATCATCACTTTCGAAAGAGAAAACGTTGAGAAATCTCCCGGTACCGATGAAGTAGACATAGAAAGTGTTGAAGGCATGGGTGGCGATGGATCTAGGTGACTGCAGATATTCATTGCCTTCGTTGGGGAGATGTCGGAGCTTGGTCATAAGCTAAAGATCAAGTTGATATCCTTGGTCCATCTTTGACATCGACAAAAAAATGCATTTGACTTTTGATTGTTATTCCTTGTGTTTATTGTGCTTAGCAAGGATGGATCCAACATAATGGCGAGGGTTTAGAATCCTCTTGGGAATTAATTTAACGGGCGTTTGGTTGAGGAGAAATTTTTTGAATGCTAGAGAAATGTAATTACTAGGAAAATGGTTGGAAAATGAGTTTGATAGAAAAATGTAAAAAAAATTGTTTAGTTGACCGAAATATTACCAGGAAAATTTATTTAAATTTGTAAAATCTATGTTCGGGAGAAATTTCGCACTTTTTTTTTCATTTATCCAGTTAACTCTAAATACCACATCTCAAGTGGCATTCTGTAACAGTGAATTTCATCCAAAAATCAACACAAAAGTCATTTTTACATCTATTCTATTTGTCTAGTATTTTTTTTTAAAACCTGAATCAAACGTGGTATTTTTCAATATCCACTTACATTTTCCCATCAATCTCAAAATAAATCTTCAACCAAATACTACCTAAAAGTTTTATATAAATATCTCTAACAAGACTTCTTGGCTTCGAGCATAGATAATATACATGTTTATGTATTACATAAAAAATTAATTCAATTCAAAAATTTAAGATAATAATTGATGATTATGTTAATGATTTTATATTAATACCTCTCTAACACCAAGCTCATACAAACTTTTGATTTTTAATCATTTATACCTTCAATTGGCATTGAGTTGGAAGTTTTTCTGTTGAACCAATGACTTCAAGTGGAATTGGTGGAAGAACCTATACCTATGTTGTCAAATCTTCATCCGCATCCACTATAACATCTTCTCATTCCTTAACCATCTCATAGACCAGCAACAACTCACCACGAGTAATTTGCTCCAGAAAAACCTCAAACCCGTTGAAAGCTACCGAACCAAACATACAACGAAGCCGCCACACTCCTCTTCACAGTGTATTCGAACCTTTTCTTCATCGAAAACCTCAAGAAACCAAACAAATTCACCATTTCTATTTTATTTTATATTTCATATGAATAGTTGTAATTTAGAAGAAATAATATACGTTACAATTCAAACTCTCATACAACTTTCTGACTGTGTCATTGGTCCAATAAAATGCTTCAACAAAATTTGTGCTTCCCTTATAATGGGATGAATTTTAAAGTATTCAAAAATGGCGATCTTTGCGGCTAGACTTTGGTTTTTCTATGGTGTCGGTGTGAGGATAGTAGGTTTGGTCGTTGAATATGAGTTTTGTAAGCAGAAACACTTTGAAAACAAATTTACTTTATAAACTTTTTTATGTATAAAATTTGCTCCTACAAGACTACTAAATTAAGCAAGTTGTTGCTAAGAAAAATTGAGCCAATACTGACGCAAAAAATGTCAACATGATTAAGAAACAAGAATAATTATATTTGGATGCACGACGCCTACCATCTTAAATGTGCAGTAACACCAAAGTATAAGTGCATATTAGTTCTAATTAAACTAATTATAATCAAATAATTAAAATTATATAAGTGTAAACAAATGTGAATTAGTGATATATGTACCCAACGCTGTTCTACAAGGTAGTGTTTGGTTGAAGGTTTATTTTGGGATTGATGGGAAAGTGTATGTGGATATTGGAAAATACCACGTTTGGTTCAGGTTTTTTCAAAAAATACTAGGCAAATAGGATAGATGGGAAAATGACTTTTATGTTGATTTTTGGATGAAATTCACTGTTACAGAATACCACTTGAGATGTGGTATTTTGAGATAACTGGAGAAGTGAAAAAACAGGTGCAAAATTTCTCCTTAACATAAACTTTGTATATTTAAATAAATTTCTCTGATAATATTTCGGTCAACCAAACAACTTTTTTTACACTTTCCAATAAAAAAAATTTCTCCAGAACTAGGGGTGTCAATATGGGTTTTGACACGCGGGTCAACCCGCGACACGACACGAAAATTCGTGTTCGGGTTGACCCGTAAAAAAATTCGTGTCGTGTTCGTGTTGGAAAAAATGACACGCAAAAAATTCGTGTCGTGTTCGTGTTTATGAATTCGTGTTCGTGGCGACCCGTATTATTTTTAATTATTATTTTTTTATTTTTTTATTATTATTTTTTAATTTTTTATTTATTTTCGATCTATTTTTTTAAATTTTTTTGTCAATTACTGTTTTGTCCCCTATTTTGCGTGTTATTTGTGTCGTGTCGTGTCAACCCGCAAAAAATTCGTATCGTGTCAGTGTTGAAGATTTTGACACGAATGAAAATTCGTTCGTGTTCGTGTTGATGTATTCGTGTCGTGTCAACCCATATTGACACCCCTATCCAGAACGAAACAGTACCTAACAAACATAATGCTTGGATGCACGTTATCAAGCAAACCAATCGTAGATAGAAGTCCTCGACCCCGTAATTCACGAAGAAAGAATCCCAAAAAAGAAAAAGAAAAAAGTCAATCATGGTTAGAATACAAGCATCAAAAGGTTATACAAACTTGTGAGCTGGACAGCTTTCTTCGTGGAAATTGTGGTTCTAGACTTCACTCGTCCAAGTTTTCACATTATGTTTTGCACTTGGACACGCTTCATTGAAAGTTGGGTTTCGTTTATTATAAAGAGAAATATCTTACCTGTTTTTAGAAATATTTGGTTTAATAGGTATTATTTTAGTGATAACATTAAAAATATAAATAATTAAATTAGTATAATATTTAATGATACAAATAGAAGTTCCGAAAATATCTAATAATTTCTTATTGGTGTATTTAAAATGAGCACCGCATGATTTAATTTACGGATTGAGCAATTTGTAAGTGCTTTTATAACAAACAAACAAAAATCTCTTATTCTATATATTTAACCTGCATTGTATCAAGTATAATATTAAAAAAATAGTCAAAGTAACAAATAATAATGACTTAAATAACTATTATGATGCACGTTGAATGTCACATAAAAATTTCTTACTCCTAAGGAACGTTTGGTAGAGGAGATTTTTTTTTTTTTATCCGAGAATTTCAATTTTCAAAAATATAACTTTTACATTCAGTTTACGATAATATCTTAAAATTAAAAATTTAGAAAAATTTAATTTTTCGAGAATCTCCCAAAATATCGTGTATCAAACGACCCCCTAAAGTACCCCATTGGGATTACAGAAAACTGATTGGGTTAGGACTTTGGAGCCTCCAAATTAGACACACACATGAAATTCTCATTATTACAATCCATAAATTATCACAACTTAGGGTGGCTACTCTTTAGAGGTGAGGGACCATGACAACCCCCCTCCTCTTTCCTCAATTTTTTTTTTAAATTTAAATTTTATAACTTTTTAAGAAAACAAATTAGGTTGACAGTTGGCGCCTCCCCACCTCTGAAATAAAGTTTTCTCACTATAACTAAAATGAAAATGATATACATGATCAAGCTTAAATTAAAATGTAGGGCCCTAACCCCATATATGGAAAAGAAACATTCTGCTGCTGATGTATGAGCTGGAATCTTTACCAGTCACTTGAGTGCCAAGCACTAAATGCTCATCGCTGTTTCATTGCCATTATTCGATATATTTTAGGTATTATAGAATATGAGTTTTTTTTTCACTCACTAATATATATCACCCCAATTATAATACTAACTATAGAGTTAAAATATGAAACAATAATAACATACATAATTAAAGTAATATATAAAAGTGAGCAAACTCGCGATTAGAAACTAATTAATGCTTTCTCTCATTTCATTTACATAATATTTTTTTCCTATAAATTTATTTAATAAACATTAAATAAATTGAGTCTGTATTTAAATTGTTTTACTTGACATTAAATATTAATTGCGCCGATGCGTCACTTCTAAAATGGGGAACATTAGTTAGGTACATTAATAAGGAACACTAAGGTCATGTTTGATGCATAGTATAGGATAAGGCTTGATAGTATAAGACTTGATAGTATAAGGCTTGATTGTATAAGACCTGATTAAATTTTAATACTATCCAGCATTTGGTGTGACCTTGTATAAGATAATGCATTGTATAAGATAATACTATCCAGTGTTTGGTAATGCATTGTATAATACTAGATAGGATAAAAATAAATTCTTTTGACAAAAATACCCTTTAACAAAGAATTAATATAATTCTTCTAAATAAGTCATGATATTAAAATATAAAAATTTAACATTAACATCACATAAAATTAGAAATAATAAATCAATTGAATAAAAAGATAGTATATTTCTGTTGGTTTTTCATCGCAGTATATTTTTTGAGCAAATTGAACTTAATAAAAGTATCACGTACAATGAGGTCATGTTTTATCAAATCTAGTTAGGAAGGGACATATTATCGAACAGATGGAGGGCATGAGGAATGAAGAGAGATACTGCACAGAATCATGAGGGCAAGCTTAAGAGGACCAAATTGAAGTTCGGCCCAACTGAGAGTGCATACATTAATTGGTGGTGAAGTCTAAGCCTTTCGAATAGAAGCGAGCAGCTTTTGGAACATCCTTGTGTAGTTGTAATATCCATCTGAACGACGCTGCCATCAGGGCCGCCGTGTGTGTTTCACGCTTCTTCACAGACGCACACACAGACGTGGAATGTATCTCACAGACGTGGCAGACGGATGGTGGCGGAGGGAGAAGAGAAGTGAGGGCTACCGGGAAGAAAGGGGATGAAGAAGAAAGGGGTATAAGGGGAAGAGAAAGGTGAGAAGTGATTAACCTCTAATCCATCGATTCTTAACAGGTCTAATCCGGCACTCTCAGACCTGATTAACTTATACATCATTTTGATGTATTAAGTGATCATGCTGTATAAGCTTATACTATACAATAGTTACATCAAATAACTGAAAATGTCATAATGTATAATATAAGTTTATACTATCAGGTCTTATACGTTACACCAAACAGGCCCTAAACATTAGGTACTGCTCTGTTTGAAGTTTGAACAATAATTTTCCGTAACTGAATCCTTTACTTCCGAACTTATCATCACAAATATGATGAACGTTAAGCTAACATTAAGCTTCCACGTGTCTTTTTACTTAGTTTTCTTAATCCCAAAAATGAGCATATGAAAATGATTTTGAAATTTCATGAAATAAACCCCATAAAATAATGGACGAGTGATTATCATTAGAGAGTGTTAACGCGCCGAGCCGAACCGAGCTTTGATTTTTAAAAGCTAAGCTTGTGTTTAAATGTGTCAGTCTGACCAAGCCTATTACCTGTTATAAATATAATTTCAGCCTGAGGCCTATTTTATTTATAAAAAAATTAAAGCCTGACTTAGCCTGTTTAAAACAAAATAAGATAACAAAAATTTATCCAAACAAAATATACAATCAACAACACTAGTAATTCCATAAATATTCATAAATTTAATGTATATCCAAAAAACATAATATAAAACAAAATTATTCAAAAAGATTGTTTAATTAATAAAATGGGATAAAATGGATTGATGAGAGAGAGAGCTATCACAAGTAGTATAAAATAAAAATAAAAATTAATATATTAGATCAGCCTGAGAGGCTCCAAGGCCGAATTTTTTAATTGGAGCCTGAAACCTTTTTATTAAACGAGCTTTTATACAGGTCCTAGCATGTTTCTAACAATCAATTTTAGACATAAAAGCTCAGGCCTTCACGAGTCAAGCCAAAAGCCCCTGGCTCGTTTAGCACCCCTAAATCCTAATTATCATGTTATAAGAGATAATATCTCCTAAGATCCGTATTTTCTTTTCTTTCTTTTCTTTTCACATGAGTCCACGTGAGTTCTACACCTTTTTATATGTATAAAAAATAAAGTTATTTCCTACAAGAGAAATCAATGTGTTGGAGCTGGGTGGGTCGACCAATTTTATGTCAAATTGTATAAAATATGGGTTCATTTTTTCTGTTATCACTGCAGATAAGTTATCTGCATTGAGCCCAATACGACATTATTTTAGAGCAAAAATTATGGTATTTTTTTAATTTTAAATTATTTCAGGGTTATTATAGTCTTTATTATTATAATTTTTTAATTTTTCAAATCAAAATGTCATCGTTTTGGGAATGAAGGTAGATAACTTAACTACCGTGACTGCGAAAATATTTTTTTCATAAAATATATGGAAAAAATATTTGTCCTTTTAATGGAAATAAAACTATGTCATTTTAAAAGAGAGAAAGACACAAATTAATTTTTTATTTAAAATTTAAAATAAAAAAATCATTCGTTTTCTCTTCAATAATTTTCATTGCTCGTATCATTCTTTATTTTAAAATGACATAATTCTATGTCATTTAAAAAGAAAAATGCAAATCCAAAATATATCCATTTTGTGGATCAAAAGTACTGAATCACTTTTATTTGTTCAACATAATATTTATAATTTAATATTTATTATATATTATTTAAAAAATTAATTGAACCTGATTGGATTACTAATCCAATATGTCAATCAAGTCGACGAGCGGGCCAAATTTTAAAACACTCAAAAATTATTCCCAAAAAGAAATAGGATGAAGATTGGAAGGCTTCCTAAATAGGCACACGAAACGAATCTCCATTACATCAAAATCTCTTCCTTTTACTTTTTTTTTTTTTTTTTAATGGTGGAAGTTGGAAGAGTGCCGTAACTCTGATACTTTTGTCCTCTTGTTGAGTACTCTTTCAGGAGAAAACGCTTCCGCATGCGCACGCACGCTTCTCCAAAGAAACTGCGTAACCCTTTCATTATTACTCGAATCGGAGATTCAGTGTTTGGAGAAACCCAAATCAAGATCGTTTCTTTTTTGAAGATTCAGTTTTTTTGGCTCCCTGCTCCAACTGGGTTTCCTCCAATTTCTCATAAAGGGTCTTCTGTTCTACTAGATTATTGAATTCCCAATTCGTATTTTTGTTTAATTTTTTTATTATTATTGGAAGAGATTTTTTTTTTTTTTTTATAACATGGATTTTGGTGGTGGGCAAGGGTCATTGTCGAGATATACTTTTCTTTTTTCCTCGGTAAGATCATTCGTAGGTTGAGAATTTGTTATGTGACGATGATTTCTATGCCTCGGTTGGCTCAGTCTACCATTGTTTTTCTTGGGTTTGAAGGGATTACTTGGTAGTAAGTAAATAATTTAGAAGTGTACTATAGATCACTGCAAAATTCTTGGAGGGATTAAATTTCGTTAGTGGGTTTTGGAGATCAGAGGTGTGTCTCTCGGTAGTTTTGCGGAAAAGTGTTGTTTTTTCCTGCATAATTGTTGGGTTGATTTCGGGATTAAAAGGAATAGAAGGTGAGGATCTAGAGAGGATTTGGTGATTTGTGTTGTTAGTAGTTGGGAGGTTGTTGTGGTGAATGTTGTTTGTGTAATCTGTTGCATTGCAATGTCTGGTGGAACACCGGTTGGTGTAGGTGGATATATGAGGCAGAGACATAGCCAGGGGTATGCAAGCAGTGGTGATGACCTTGAAGATGATGCATGCTCGAGGCAGCGTTCTTTTCAGCTTCCAAATCCTCCACGTAGGACATGGGTTGAGATGTTGGAAAATTTTCTTTGGCTTGCTTCAGCAGCTTTCATTCTATACCTTGGTGATCAGCATTCCAATTTTATATATCTCTTGTGCTATGACAACCGAATCAGAAGGTAACAAAAACATTCCAATTGCTCTCTCATGCGTTATGGTTTGAATTATATTTATAAACTGTCATTGCTTCTTTAGTTCAGAATAATTCACCTCAAAGTTTATTATTTCTTTGTTGCTTACTAATCTGTGCCGCGATGCTGTGCACCGGTTATATGATTATGGTAGGGCTTCCCCCCTCCTCTAATTGTTAATTTGTTATACACATAAGCAGGATTAAATACATCTAGTTTATAATTCATTGGAACGGTCAAATTAATTTGAACGAACTAATTCAGGAATATCGATCCAATTCTAATTAACCAACCTTATAAAAGATTTGATTCATGATCATGACTAAACATGGAAAAATAAAATGATAACAAAGACACAAACCAAGTTAACTGCAAATCATATAGTAATAATACTACAATAAAAAAAAAAAAAAACAAGTATAATACTATAAGTAATAAAACATTGCATGCAAATTGCTTCAGAACTTTCCTACAAGTATAATACTCTAATATGCTTACAAAAATCTAAGTTGAAGTGTCAACAGGGGATTGCTTTAATTTTGTCGACATTATTTTTGTAATGAAGATTTTATATAACCTTTTTCTTTACCTTGACATGTGTGGTGCTTACTCCAAGTATGTAATAACTGACAACTGCTTAAAACTAAAGGAAACCAAATTACACTCTAGATGAATTATAAAAAAAGAATTACATATAATTCTCTTCATAAAAGAAATGACATACCATGCCTTCCTGAACAACATTCAAGCTGCACCTCCTCTTCAACAAATAAAGATGCAGCCACGGAAGTGAAAACAACTGTGTGGAGAATAAGCATTTCAAATATTTTGTTCTGGAAGAATAATAAATGTGAACTTCATATATTTGTTCAGGAAAACGAATATTTTGAACTTCATATTCTAATAGATGTGAACATGTGAAGAATAAATTAGGGGCAGAAGAATAGCGTCTTGGGCAGTAAAAACTGATATAATGTGAATTGGCAGTAAAAGCTGTTAGAATGTGAATTGACATGTAGTCATGAACAGTAAAAGTTCAGTGGTATGCAGAAGCTCTCTATTGTAATTTTCATAGATGTACTTATCATTTATGGATTATTCTTGTACCAAAGATGGTGGCAGCAAGCAAATAGTTGCAAAGACTTGACTAGGTTAACCCGCATGGTCAGTTTGGAGGTATAATTGTTCTGGCACATGTTGAATATGTGAATTATATGGCTTGAAAGTATACATAGAGCTGCTTAAGTAAGAGTTTTTCCTTACTGATCATTAATTGAAGGCCTTGCCAACTATCGAGTTCACCACATTGTGAGCTATGAACATTGGGGGAGCGGTAAGGAACTAAGGATATGGGTCAACAATGTTTTGTCTTCAAGCGTGCTTTCATATTTAATTGCCATGAAAATACTTAGGTCAAGATTTGTCATTACTTAGGATAATTGTGAATTTGGCTATTTTAGAAGGTATAGAAATGATAGGCTTTCAAACAACTTATTGATTGATGCCCTAATTGGTTGGAAGCAAATATTACTAGTCATAAGAACAGATTATGATACAAGGTATGCATGCAATGATTAAATAGTCATTCCTGAACATGAAAGCAGTCTATAACCCATAGCATTCCTGTTATTGTGTGGGTAATTCTTGGCTAAATTTTATCAACTCCCAGCTATCAACTTGTATGTACCTACTATGGATATATTAAGCTAAATACTCTCCTAAGTCCTAACAGATATCTTGAAGTGGAATGATTTATGTTATGCTATTTGACTGGATCTTCCCTATCCAATTGTAATAAAAGAACCTGATTTGATGATGTATGAGTATGGCTATACCTATTTGAAGATATCTGAATCTGCAAATTTTATAGTTGCTGTGATTCTGAGAGATTCTAATACTTGACTTTTAATCAGTATCACAATTTTCATGATCTTCTCCTTAGTTCTATTGCAGACTGCCTTTATATCTTGGGATGATAGGTATTGGTTTGAACGCATTGTTTTTCATTTATACAAGTATCTTGGCTTGGAGTGTTAGAAGGTTTGATGAAAAATGGGGATTAAAAAAATGGGAAATAACAAGTATCTCTGTGTTGCCATTCGCTACAGTGTTTGGAATCATCTCTTTTTGCTTGTAAGTAACGACCAGTTCTTCAATTTTTATTTTTGTTACATGTTATGTTTCCCTGTTTTGCTGACTCTCTATTCATTACCTGTCTAGGTTCTCCTTTGCTTTGTGGCCAATATGGAGTTTCTTGACTCTTCCTCTTTTGGTATAGCAACGGTTTTGTTTTACATTTATTGTGTTGTTTTATTCCTATCTACGTTCTTGTTTTACTTATCGCCACAAGGTAAAATTGTGTTAACCACCTTATTGCGCTTATATTCTGCAGTTTACACTATTCATGGCTTTCATGGTAGTACTCCCTTACCTCATTGTTGGGACACTCCGGCCTCAATATGATGAACTCCGTACAGATTAAGACTCATGATTCGAGTGAGGAATAGGAACTGACTTAGATAAAAGAGTTTCTAACACATATATGTCAATGATTGATTGGTTGCCGTTGCTATGTGGTTTGAAGTTTTGTCTCCAAGTAGCATGATGTATTACATGTTATGTTTTCGTAAATTGGTGCTAAGAGTAAGAGCTAAAATTCTTTTCCTTACAATCACACTAGCTTAAGGTGATGGTCAGGCGGCTGGTCTTAGTTGCTAAAGGTTGAGTTACAGGAATTATGGTTAGAAGTTTTTTAGTTTTGTGAATTGTGATGATATACAGCATTTTTGCAATATTGGTTTTGCGTGTCTATTTAGTTTATACCACCCCGCCTCCAAACTTAGGATTTCTTTTCTGAATGGCTGCATCTCTTAAAAATTAAAAAAGAAGAGCTCAATATTTCTGCTCTTTACGCTTTCAATTATTTCCATTTTGCTCACAAAGGCAGAAAACGTTTGAAACTCTTTTGACTGAGAAGACAATGTATTTTAGTTTATGCATCCAAACTTTGCATGCTTTTAGCCTTAGCAGATTGATTACTCGAGACTGAAAGATCATGAGGAACTTAACAACAGAACGTGAAATGTAAACGTATAGGTGTAGTGTGGTGTGGCTGCTGCTGCTGCTTTTTTATTTTTTATTCTTTTGGTGTAGGCAATTGCTCATGCACTTTTGGACTAGAGTAGTAAAATACTCTGTGAAATACTGATTATACATTTCGACTCCCGACATGCAAAATGGATACAATAAATGGTGTCTGGATGGCCTTTTTTTCAAAAGAAAATAAGTTCTTGAGTAAGCAGGAGTTAAAAGTCAATTTATTTATTTTTTAAAGTTAATTTTGTCACAACCCCACTTGAACAATATCTATGATTCTATATAGGTGTTCCATGTCTTTCCCTACAGTTTCCCAATTGCTTCCGTTCTGTTTTTAAATTATAGAGTTTTGTATTTTTGCCACACTTAGAGGCTATAATACGTCAAGGATGTATGTCTTTACATGTAATTAACCCATGATATGAGTGACTTTTAAATTTAATTTAAAAGTCACCACACCTCTCCACTATCATTTTTGGTGATTATACATATATAAAGTATTTATTAATTTTAATATTCAAATAATTTTTTTATTTCAAAGTATTTTTTTTTATGTATTTCATCCGAGGATAAAATAATTTTAACTTAAAAAAATCTTAAAAACATTCATTTGGATAATTGGTCATCTCATAACTCATCTTTTCGGGAACAATGATCATTTTGCCATGTTATTGGCAAAAATTTATCGGAATGCCACGTTTTTTAAACAATTTGCTAAAATGTCACGTCACCAAAAACATTACAACATCTGGTGTTTTACGTTTGAACAAGTGACAGTGAGTTTAAGGCCACGTAAACTTGTTGAACAATCTAGCATTTTTCAATCAGTCAACATGTCAGGCCTACGTCACTTTATTGTATAGCGCGTGATATTTTGACACGTGGAGAGAGAGGACTAAAGTCGTTGGATAGTGTATAGACTATAATGTAACGTGGCATATGCATATGGACTATCCATAGAAAAACGATAAAAACGATTTAATGTCCAATAAATGTTGATTTGTTTTTTGTTTCCTTTTTGGAAAATATAATATACAATAAAGACGATTTTGTTTTTCCAAGTAACGTACAAGCATGGAAAACATTTAATAGTTGCATGATTCAAAACCTACTGTTATTAGCTCAGTGAATTAATCAATTCTGCAAATTTAATGTCCAATAAATGTTGATTTTTTTTTTTTTCTTTTTCAGAAAATATAATAAACAATAAAGGCAATTTGCTTTAAGGGAAATATTTGCCAGAATTTATTAATTTTTAATTTAATGTCCAATATTTTTTTTTGCAGAATTGATTAATTCATCGGGCTAATATAACTTTAAGGAAAATATTTGATATAATTTTATTAATTTTTGATTTTGATTTATTGCAGAATTGATTAATTCATTGGGCTGATATGGTTGGATTGAATCATGCAACTATTAAATGTTTTCCATGCTCGTATACGCTACTTGGAAAAGCAAATCGCCTTTATTGTTTATAATATTTTTCAAAAAGAAAACAAAAAATAAATCAGCATTCTATATGCATATGCCACGTTGCACTATAGTCTCTGCACTATCCAGCGACTTTAGGCCTCTCTCTCTCCACATGATTTTAGTCCTCTCTCTCCACTTGTCAAAATGTCACGTAACACGTTGTATGACGTAGGCTTGACACCTTGATTTGTTGAAAAAATATTGGACTGTTCATCGAATTTGCGTGGCTTCAAACTCGTTGTCACATGTCTAAATGTAAGGCTTCAAACTCGTTGTCACATGTCTAAATGTAAAATGTCAGGTCTTGTAACGTTTTTTATGATGCGGCATTTTGACAAAAATTTTAGAAAACGTGGCATTCTGATAACTTTTTACCTTATCACATGGCAAAATTGTTGTCCTTACCTTTTCGCTATATTTGTTAGGAATATATAAGGTCTTGTGTCCGTCTTACCATGGAAATGAATCTCGTAAAGGATTGACATTGTACGGCTGGTGATACACCATTGGACTTGCGTACTTCGGTTACTTTACTTTGGTGCATGATGGCGTGGCAAAATTGAGACCTGTGGAATCTCTTGCAAGAGCCTGACCCAAGTTTTGTATGGTTTAGGCCTTGTGGATTGTGTTGGTCATTAAATTCGTCTCGTCGCTAGCATTTTTGTGGATGCTTTTATACTGAAGTAAATTGGATTCACAGCAAATTAAATAAATTAATAATAGAAAGAATTCTCGCCAACCCACCACAGGCACAGCCCAAAAGTGAGGGACATATATGGTGAGTTGGTGACCTTAGGGAAATTCCATTGCGCAAAGCCGAAAAGGCTTTTTCTTTGATTTTGAAAAGAGAAAAAAATGAGGTTGATTATATGCAATTTTACCTTGACATTTTTTTTATAGAGAGATTGTTATTAAAATTATGTGATCATCCGGTCAGAAAGAATAATTTTTACTTCTCCAAACCTCGCTCTCAAAATCGCCTTAAGTAGTAGGCCGATATATAATTTACGATATTTCTTGTAAATTGTTAGCATGTAGTTTACTACAACTACCAGAAAAATCATAGGAATTGAGGGGGGAATGAGAAATTTAATGGTAAAGCCTGAGCCACAAAATAAACAAGACAAGGACCTCAACCATCTCTTGTCCCAAAGGATGAGAATGACATATTTCAACTTCAAAAAGGAAAAGTGGCTTCATTGATCCTTACCATCCTTAGTGCTCATCAGATTTGCACAACCCATTATTGGTATACATTGAATTCTGAAATTTTCTACTTTTTTTTTAAAAAAAATGTAACTGTTTGTGATAGGGAAGCTCCGAAAAAGACTTCGCTTTTGCGGAATGGGATGAGAGCAATAGCTAAATATGATTGTGATTTGTGACCACTTAAGTTCATATGCAAACTCAGCACCCTACTTCGTTTTTATCACAAATCTCTATGCAGCTTTTTGAAGGATGCACATGGCCTTACGTTGGTTGTGTTCAGATTTCTAACATCACGAGTAGGTTCTAATGAAACGGACAATTCGGGTATATATGAAATGTTTCCGATCGTGGTTAAGTTTTCTTGATAGGACCCGTCATTGTAGAATGCTAAAAGTTAGAATTCTCAATTAACGATGCTAAGCAATATATATTATATATGGTATTTTCTTTTATCATTTAGTTGTAGAGCCAAGGAGTACATGTCAAGGAATTCAGGTAGACATCAATTGTCATTGGAACTTACTCTGCAGCAGTATATGTGTATCACAGAACATTGTGATGAACAAGTTGTTACTGAAAGTAGGGTTTAATCAATATCATATATACACTCAAATAGCCGATCTGTCTTAAAACTTTTGCAGAAAGAAATACAGTTTAGTGGGTCCATTTTAGTTACGTCATGTAATTGGAATTATTGCTCCAAATGGGAATATAAAAAAGGAGATGTGTCTGCTTAATGGTCATTGAGGTTGAAAGGTTATACTCCTTAGTAGCTAAAGCGTAAAAGAACTCTTAACATGTGATTAGGAGTATCCAGCTGGAAAGGTATTTCATGTCAAGGATCTTACGTGAGGAATGAAATCCCAGTGATGTGGAAAAGTATGGCACACTCGAGAAACGTATCTTTGCAAATAAGATAGTGTGCTGCACTCATGTTCCATTAGTTAGGAGTTATGAATTAGAGCCAACCCCATTGGAAAAGTAGCAGATTTTGGTAAACTAGGAAGCTAAAAACAATACTCTCACTCACATTTCTTATGCGAGCCGTGTATTATTATAGAGAGCAGTCTTGTTTCCTGATGTAATTCGAAATGGGTATATATATATATATATATATATGAGGTAGGATCCTTTGATACTGGTGTCAAATTTTAATTTTGACACCTCATCTGAGAGCCGTTAGATCAAAAAATATCAACGACTATGATTTGCAAGCATGTGACACCTTTGATCTTTTTTTATCTTTTTTTGATCTAACGGCTCTCAGATGAGGTGTCAAAATTGAAATTTGACACCAGTGTCAAAATTGAAATTTGACACCAGTGTCAAAGGATCCTACTATATATATATATATATATATATATATATATATATATATATATATATATTTCAAACTATTTACCAATTCAATGCAAGTAAAAGGCATACAAGAGTATATACATTTAAGTCGCACATTAACCTCATGTAACTTGTGTAAAAAAAAAATGTATTATCATGTGTTGCTTTGTGCAAAATACATGTAGAGACCTATATAACTTGAACGCACACTATTGTAATGCGAGTTTTGTATTACACTAATTTTTACACAAATCACGTATGAAGGTTATGCCTAACTTAAATACGCAACTTTGAAACACATTTCACAAAAAAAATGTATTATCATGTGTTGCTTTGTGCAAAATACATGTAGGAACGTACGTAACTTAAACGCACTACCATAATGCGTGTTTTGTATTACACTAATTAATTTTTAGATAAATCACGTATGAAGGTCATACATAACTTAAATACGCAACTTTGAAACACATTTCACTCTCATTAAATTGATTAAAAAAACAACGTATATAACAAACATTAAGCTCAGTGGTATCAAAGGGCAAAAGCGCTTGAAGGTAGGCGGCTAGTTATAATAATCCAATCAGAATCAGAATAATTTTGAGCAAAGTGGTAAGTAGTTATTAACTCAGCGGTAAACCCTCTAGCATGGCCCATTTCTAATCATATGCAAAGGATGATAGGACACCCACTCCTACCAACAAGCCATCAAAATTACCAAATTGCCCTTTGGTGGAGTAGGAATAGTGTGTGATCATGCAGATGCTGTGCTGCAGTGGGTCAAACAAAACAAACAAACACCCCGCAACATCTTACATTGTATTATTAAATATAAGTTGGACTTGGAGGGAGTTTTTTCTGAAGAGGTGGGCCCATGTTAATTTGTTCTGAATCTTTGTCTGTCATTCATATATCTCCGTGTTTGTGTGTGCAATTTTTCTTTGTTCAAAAACAACAGTACCGAGTAGTTGTTGTATCGTATTGTATTGTATTAATTTGGAGATTTGACTTCCAATTCCATAACCCCTGAGTCTCCTAACAAACGTACAAAACAATAGCTATCTTCCAACCTAAGTTGTCAAATGTTCTTCTTTTCTCCAATCTCCAATAAGCAACCACCAAGGTGTCAACATTTTTTTTTCTCTCCTTCTTTAATGGTTTTGCTTTGCTTTCTTTTTTTCAATTTTTCAATTCTCTCTCTCTCTCTCTCTCTCTCTCTCTCTCTCTTTAGTCTTACCGTCTCTGCTTCTAGTTCTCTTGTTGAACACACTCTTATGCTTGGTAGGTTGTGCCGTTGAAGTGATGGGCCCTAAACTCCACTGAAGTTTAATGGTAAGAACCAACCAAAGAGGTCTCTTTACCTCTTTCAGTGCTTCCCTTTTGCCCCCAATTTCGCGCTGTCTCGCATTTTAGGTTTTGCCCTCTTTTTAACTCAGAAGATAAGATTTAGGGCATTTGATTTGACTTCATTCTTGTGGAGTTTCTGATATTCCACATGGGTGTCGTTGATCATGTTGTGTGATTGTATTCCTTGAGTTCTTGCCTCATAGTTGCAGAAACATACTTCAAATTTCATTCTCAAATCTCAATTTTTCTTTTAAGTGAAAGTGAACTGGGAGAAGAAGAAGGGGTTTATGGGGCTGGATTCTCTCGAATTTCGTGTTGGGTATGGCGTTTGAGGGATAAAGACTTGATTTTGGAGGTGCAAGTGGTGGAGGTATCCCTGTCCCTGAAGCATAGGAGCCCAGAAAGATGGACAGAGTTATTCAACCTCCTTTGGTAATTTGCTTGTACGCTTTTCTTATCCCGTTTTTCTTTTTACTAGTTTTTATGTTTATGAGGTAAACCAATGCTAAGTTGGTTTGACTTCCCTTTTTGTATTGTCATTTCTTTGGAAATTATTGAACCTCTTGGATGTTTGGACCATCGGAGTTTGGTCTTCATGTATCCATGTTACTGATCCAATTGTTGAATTTTGTCTTGCCCTAATGTGCTGTATATGAAGAGCTTCAGAAAAATTTTATCTGTAAATGTTAAGAGCTTTAATAATGACTCTTTTTAGGGGGTTGTGAGGATGAGGGGAAGACTTTAGGGATCGGTGCTTGAAGATTCTGATTGTTTTAAGGAGTTGAGATATTTTTTTCTATTGAATGCAATTACTCACTGAACATTTCTTTTCTTACTCTTCAATTTTCTACCTATTACATTTGAACCTCCCTGAAATATGGTCCAAGTACAATTTCTGTGTGTCAGTTTCTATAAATCGTTTAAACGTTGCTATAGGTTTTTGAGCCACAATAGATGAGAAATGCATGCAATTAAATGTATGTTATAATCTGGGTGTTTAGATAGGGACAATATTTTGCATAGCCCCACTGCCTAATTCTCTGTAATTTGAGACCTTTTTTGCTTTTTCCTAAACGTTAAGCACGATGATCTTCTTGAATTTTTTGGGATTGTTGGCATTAAAACTGATGGATGAGTTGTCTTCAATCATGGACCAGTCATTTCTTAGGCTTGAGGTCTGTGTACTCTGACATATTCTACCTCCATGGACTCTATGCAAGTCTCTTTACATAAAACCTTCAAATACCTTATTATATAGTGTGTACCAACTCATGCAGTTCAATTTCCATTGAACTGTCATAAAGCTCATTATTGATTTTATTTCTCATGATTTAGACATTGGTGATAAGCTAATATGTACATAGAATTTATCTAAGCCTGAAAGATTACTCTCATTAATTGTAAGTTCAAGTTCGCAGTAAACAAGATGCTCTGTCTGCTGCTTCTCAATTGCTGTTTGCATCAGATGCGGAGACAGATTATTTCTCATGTTTGAGTTCATAAATCATAACTTGAGATGCTAAAGAAAAAAAAAAAAAGATGTGCTTTCATTTTAATTAAAAGTGCAGCTAAACAAATTTTTTGTTTCAAATGTGTTTGTGCAGGTTGATACAACTGCATGTTTATGCAGAGTAGATACAGGCCTAAAAACTGTTGCTGGAGCGAAGAAGTATGTCCCGGGAACAAAGCTCTGTCTTCGGCCTGACATTAAACCATCCATTCACCCAACTAGGAACAAGCAGGCACGTGGTGACAGAAGCCGCAATCAATCCCCACTACTTCCAGGACTCCCTGATGATCTTGCTATTGCTTGCCTAATCAGAGTACCACGTGTTGAACACCGTAAACTCCGGCTAGTCTGTAAAAGATGGTATCGTCTTTTGGTTGGTAATTTCTTTTACTCACTCCGCAAGAGTCTTGGAATTGCGGAAGAGTGGATATATGTCATTAAGAGAGACCGAGATGGGAAAATCTCATGGCATGCTTTTGATCCTGTGTACCAACTATGGCAGCCCCTGCCTCCTGTTCCTAAGGAATATTCTGGGGCTCTTGGTTTTGGCTGTGCTGTTCTCAGTGGCTGTCACCTGTACTTGTTTGGTGGGAAGGACCCACTAAAGGGATCCATGAGACGTGTCATTTTTTATAGTGCTAGGACAAATAAATGGCACCGTGCCCCTGATATGCTTCGCAGGCGGCACTTCTTTGGCTCCTGCGTCATAAACAATTGTCTGTATGTGGCTGGTGGGGAGAATGAGGGTGTGCACCGGTCCTTGAGATCAGCTGAAGTGTATGATCCCAACAAGAACCGATGGTCATTTATTTCAGATATGAGCACTGCAATGGTGCCTTTCATAGGAGTTGTCTATGAAGGGAAGTGGTTCTTGAAGGGACTTGGTTCTCATCGGCAGGTTCTAAGTGAGGTCTACCAGCCGGAGAATGATAGCTGGTACCCTGTTCATGATGGAATGGTTGCTGGCTGGAGGAACCCTTGCACTACCCTTAATGGACAGCTCTATGCCTTAGACTGCAAGGATGGCTGCAAACTTAGGGTTTATGATGAGGTTGCTGATTCATGGAGCAAGCATATTGACAGCAAAATGCATTTGGGGAACTCGCGGGCTTTGGAGGCTGCTGCTCTTGTCCCCCTCAATGGGAAACTCTGTATCATCCGGAATAATATGAGCATTTCTCTGGTTGATGTTTCAAAACATGAAGATTTGAAAGGATCGTCTGCTGAACAGCTATGGGAAACTATTGCAGGGAAAGGACAGTTCAAGACCTTGGTCACAAATCTATGGTCTAGCCTTGCTGGGAGAAACCGACTCAAAAGTCACATAGTTCACTGTCAGGTTCTTCAAGCTTAGAAGTTGTATAGTGATGAGCTTTGGTCGAGGTACTGCATCTCATCTTGATGATGTATGTTTGAGAAGCTGGGCCAAATTTTAACGGAACACAATGGTGCAGTCTATTGTTACATTTCATCTCAAACCCTAGGGTTCATACTCATCACAAGCGATGATACATAGATGAGATGTTTTACTAATCATATAGTGCTACAGACATGGTCATATGGATACATAGTTGTTACATTTTGAAAATTGAGTAGGCTGTTTACCAGGTCACATGGTTTATCATTAGCTTGTGTTTTGTTTTGCTGTAACCAATGTATAACATGAAGATGACGAGCATGTTGGACGGGGGAGAAAAATAATACTTAAGAGTCAGTTTGTTATTCTCATAAAATTGAGGGTGAAAAATTCAAGAATAGTTATGAATATAATTTTTCATAAAAAAACTCATCTATGAATTTTTCACCCTCATTTTCGGTAGTGACATGGAACTGATCATCAGCTCTTAACTTACACAACTCTTGCATTGCATATACATATTCGTGTACAATTGGTATCTGGTTTACTGGTGAAATGCTGCTGGGCTTGCCCTGAAGTTTATACTGTGATCAAACACTGCTAGCCTGTTTGTGTTAAAGTTTACACCCCTCAAATTGTAGTTTGGAGTGTTCCAACAATTGCAAAATGACATATTTGCTAAAATTGTGATTGGATTGTGTTTGAACATGATTTTGAGTCTAAAATTATAATTTGTATATAAAAAAATGTACTTTTTCATTGGATCAAAACATGATTTGTAAATTATAATATAAACATCATAGATGTATAAATCTTTGTTTTAACCATCAAATCCTGGGTTATTACCTGAATTTCTACACGTTTAAAACATCAAACTCAGATGGTGCGAACTAGTATGACTTTTTTTTTTTTGGAGATAAACTAGTATGACTTTATGTGATGTTGTTGGACCCCTAAAATGGGTTTATGAACGTAGGAAGAAGCAGAATAAAGATAAAGGCCATAGTGATCAGCCCATTGCATTGGCAGATTCGGACAAGCAGCCCATGACAGTAAATGTGCAGGCCATGGCAGATTCGTTGGGTGATCAACATCAGCCCATTGCTTCTTCGGGTGGCCAAGGCTTGGTGAAACAGATAGTGCTGGCTGTTGAGAAGAAAAGCACTGCAAGAGAGTTTGGTATAAAAGAGCACACGTGGCAAGCGTTGAATGGGGCATACCATGTGGGAGGGGAATGGGAGAAGGGAATCAGTGGCTAAATAGGAAAAAGAGAGTAAGGGAAGTTAGTTAAAAAAAGTTTGTAAGAAAAGTATGGGTAGCTTGATGGGGAGTGGGGTTTTCTTCCTCGTTGAGAATAACCATTGTTAGTAGCTGAGTATTTTACTGGTTCAGTATTTGTAATTTCCTTCAAGGTGTCTCAAGCGGTCCGTTGTCAGTAGTCCATTCTGAGTACTGTTTCATTGTTGAGCGTTAATCACTGTTTGTAAGAACTCAATTGCAATTCAAGTTTTAGTATATTTTCCTGTTTATTATCTGTTAATCTTCTGGTGCCATCAGATGTCTATGGAGTTCTTTCGTAGATTGGCAAGTATGCGGTAATGATAGTGATGCTTGCCCGTATCAGACCAAGCAGAATTTACTAAAGTCATTAGATGTTCAAACTGATGCGTAAGGTTAGGTGCCTGTGCTTCAGCTGAATTTGTCTCGAAATGGATCAAGTTACATTTTTATTTTATAAACTGGTTATTTACCAAACCATAAAAATAAGTGGTTATTCATGATTATCCATGGTTATCCATAACCAAAATGCTCTATTTTGCTTCAAGGTTTTTTTATGCACCAATTTGTAGGGTTCCTTTTTCCAATTTCTTCTCTCTTTTTTCTATTTCTCGGTTCCTTTTCGCACATTTGATTGTTAGTTATACTTAATATTTACAAATTTACAAGATTATTTACTGGTAAGTATTCCTTTTTAATATCTAAATTCTTTTTTAACTTACAGCATTTGAATTTGGAAACAAGAAATATCAAGAACGGTTTTCCCTCCGTGAGATATTTATCAATTTACTTTGCTAATTGATATAATTAGTTATGCTTAAACAAAACCTTTTGACGAAGGAATTCATCTTGAATACTTAACTTTGTGATTTGGCTCTTACCAATTTATGCTATTAGATAACTTTTCTATTAGATTAGTACTTAACTTTGGGATTTGACTCTTATGAATTGTCGTTAACAAAGAAAAAAAGATAGTTTCAATATTAAGTATAACTCTTGTAAATATTATTTACTGATACATTATTCAAAATTTTGGATTTAAATTTGTCATAAAATCAGTTTTGAACTTCATAACCGGTTTATAATTCATAACTGGTTTTGATTTAAAACCGGTTTTGAATTAAAATCGGTTTAAAATCGATTTTCAATCAAAACCCGTTAAGAACCATAAACCGATTTTGGAACCGGTTTGGAAAATTAAAAATCGGTTTTAAAAAAAGAAAACCGGTTCGGTTTGAAAACCAAACCGTTTAAAACCAGTTCGGTTCGGTTTTTGTCAAAACCGGTTATGAACCGCTCCATGCACACCCCTACCAGTGACCCACTGGTTGAATTAGTGACCCACTGACCCGGTACCCCGACCGGGTCGATCACCGGTCCGGGTTTAATAACATTGTAACAAACCCTCCTAATAATTGCTTTCTCTTTTAAAATTTGAACGCTAATGCTTTCTTCTATATTATTAATAATATGTGAATACCATGGTCCTATAAAAAATCTACAACGGAAGAGTGGAAGTACGAGGGCATGTTTGGTGTGACGTATAAGACATGATAGTATAAGCTTATACTATACGTTATGACATTTTCAGTTGTTTGGTGTGACCATCGTATAGTATAAGCTTATAAAATATAATCCCTTAATACATCAAAACGATGTATAACTTAATCCGGCCTAAAGGTGAGAGATAAGGCCTGATAAGAGATTGATGTATTAACATCGTTGACCAATGTAATTCTCAAAAATTAATATATTATTTTAATATTAATCTATTAAAATAAAAATTAATTTTTCAATATAGTAATTTTTAAAATATTGAATATTTTTATTTTTATAAAAATTAATTTATATTTTGGACACATTGATCAATAAATTTTTATAAAATTAATATCATATGACATTTTTTGAAGAATCATATAAATTCTTTATTAAAGGATATTTTTATTAAAAATATTTATTTTTATCATATATAGTATTATACAGTGCATTACCAAATACTAGATAATATTATCTTATACAATATATTATTTTATATAATACCGTGTCAAACGCTGGATAGTATTAAAATTCAATCAGATCTTATACAATCAGGCCTTATACTAGCAGGTCTTATACTATCAGGCATTATCCTATACCATGTACTATATATGCCCTGAATACCATAGAAATATTATACTTACAGAAAGCAAGTCATTGAAAAACAGAGGAGGATTAAGGAAGTCTGTTAACTCCAGTTAAAATAACGAAATTAAAGAGAAGAAATTGTTCACAAACATAAAATGCTTCTTTCACTCCCACTAATTCAGGTAATTTTATTTTATTTTTTTAAATTCAAGTGTGAGTGCGTTAAAAAAGAATGGGCAAATTATAATACATATGAAAGCACTTATAAATCCATTAACCCTTAGTGTTCGAACAGTAAAAAATCCATTTGATGCCCAAAAGTGATATTTAGAAACAATAATTGATTGGCCTGTCTCTACTTAACCCTTAGTGTTTGAACAGTGAACAAGAATGATTATTAGACTAGAGGTATAAATCATCTTTCAAATTTGGTGATTTATCAATGGCTTTTAAAATATGGTTATGAGTTCTGTCATATCGATCCTTCCATTATAATGAAATATAAATACAAAAATATATGGGAAAAGATAGGCAAAAAAAATTAATTTAATGCTTTTTAATAAAATAATTACGTATTTATTACAGTTTTAAGAATAATTACGGATCTACTGCACAATGTGACGCTTCTTTTGGGCATCACATTGTACATCCTATATATTTCCCTTCCACTCTTACAACTCTTCACACCTCTTCTCTCACCTTATATCTCTTCTCTACCAAAATTCCTAACATCATACATACATAATCCTTCATCTTTAATTTAGTATTTGAATTTTATTTCTTATTCTATTTAAGAATGAGTTCAAATCCTAATTATATTCGTGTTGTGTTATATCACAATGGTAGGAAGGTAGAAGGTCGACGAGGTGTCAAGTTTGAAAGTGAAAAAAGGCCGACACGTATCCAACGCAACGCAACCATTGGCGAACTGCATCAGAGAATTCGGCAGAAGTTAAGTCTTCAAGGTAACCAATGTATCACTCAGATCACGACAAGTTATGGCAATGTGATAAATACATTAGTTTGCAAGTAGTTGACGATGAAGACGTGGAGATGACAATGGAAGAATTTTTCAACCAGTCAAGGACAGATTTTCTGGAGTTGTATGTCGACATCGCCGCAACGGAGAATGTTCCATTACCGGTGAGGTCAGTTGATTTAAATTCTCCCCGTCTTCCATCAACGTCTGTCGCTCATGCGTCTCCAGTTGGTAACATTTCTGAGGGAGATAAAAATGATCCGACTTGGGAAATGCACGATGAAGACGACAACGATGACGATGAAAACATCGCAATGGAAGAACGTCTTCTGGCGGAGGATGCTAGTGCTTCTGATGGAGATGAAGGTGGTGAGATGGGTGTGTCTCAAATCCCAGTCTACCACGAACCAGTGGTCGCGCAAATGCCGCAATTACATGACGTTGTGTCTGCCCCATCAGGTAATCATCATCAAGGTAATTGATATAATTTGTATATACCTGAATTGATACCTGATTTAATACCTAACTTAGGAAGTTTGTATTAAAAAGTTTTAATTATCAGATGCAGGTGACGAAGCTGTTATTCCTTTTTGGCAAGGAATTCCGCATTATTCGTACATTGATTGGAATTATCAGAGTGAATAAGAATCATGCACTAATGGTACGGTTTCAGGATCGGGTTCAATACAAGGTCCGTGTCAAATGGGTGACAAGTTATTTGTGAACCAAGAATTTGCAACATAAAAAGATGTCCAAATGGCACTTAAGCATAACCTGATTAGGGAGCATCAAGAAACAATTGTAATTGAGAGCACACCTGCAAAGATATCCATGAAATGTTGTGCGTATGATAAAGGTTGCTTGTGGCGCGTTGGGGCGATCAAACCAGTGTTTGGTGAAAATTGGAAGATTATGAGATAGGGTGGAGATCACAATTGTTTGAATGAGCACATTTCCCAAGGACATAGACAAATCGGTGCGGACGTCCATAATGCGTGCCAGCTCTGGATGAGGAGGAAAGGGTGGAGCAATGGGTGGGAATCGTATCAATGCCCAAATCTGAAGAAGAATATGGCAACCACCCATGTCAAATCGATCGGCATCTATACACTCGCATCACACTGGAGCAATATGGGCACGCTGCGTCCTCTTACGAAGGACGTCCCATCTATAAGGCCCAGGTATGATGCACATGTTAGGATCGGTAGGCTCTGCATCCGATGCAGAACCCGAAGATGACGATGAATCAGCCATGACCCTAATCTATATAATATATAAACAACAATTAAATTAATCACATGTAACAACACATTTTATGTACAAATTAATTAAGCAATACCCTAATTTATTATCAAATAAATTAAGCATAAACCCTACGTTTTTACTAGAATCGAAATTAATGAAATATTATTAATACGTAGTACCGTCATTTATTTGTAATTAAATAATAATAAAGCATCGGACACAAATTAAATCATACTGACATAATACTTAACCCTAAGTCACTAATAACTTCATAAATATGTACTAATCATCACACCTAACTGACTACAAAATTATCAATACACTCCCGCATTAATAACATCATACAAAATTTACGAAGTCACTATCATTATTTTCTAAATCACTATCACAAAATAACATCATAAATATGTATTAATAATCATAACTACGTAACAAAAAAATTACTATATCATTACAACATTCATAGCATGGTACAAAATTTTTAAGTGACTATCCTAATGTTCTAAGTCTCTAATATACGATAAATCCTAACATAACCACTTCATGTAGCACTGTAATTTAAACGTATACATAACATGTATTACGAACTTACCTAAGTTGGCAGAGCTTCGCTACGAATATTTTCGCGTTCGGTCGGGAGCACAAACCGTGGTTAAAGAGAGGTGAAATAGTGAGAAGTGAAATGGTAAAAAAGGGGTATATATAGGGCACACATTAGACGCCCCATTGGGGCGTCTTCCCTTAGGGTGAGACGCCTCAATGGGACGTCACATGTGACGCCCAAAAGGAGTGTTACATTATGCAATAAATGCGTAATTATTTTCAAAACTGCAATAAATACATAATTATTTAATTAAAAAACATTATTTTAATTATTTTTGCCGGAAAAGATAAACACTTAAGCAGTGGTAAAACTAGGGTTGTGCATGGGTCAGGTCGGGTCAGGTTTTTGTCCGACTCGACCCAACTTGGTTTTTATAGGTCAGGTATTTTGACCCGACCCGCTTTCATTTGATCCAAGTCAGGTCTGACTTGGATTGGATTTTGTTGAAGTAGTTCAGAACCAGTTTGGATCTGTCCTGACTTGGTTTCTGAACTGGGTCAAATCTGACCTGACCCGTTTTTGACTTGGTTTTCTCACAAAATTTTATCGAAAATTTTACGTTGCAAAAGACGAAAATTTCGTCACAAAATTATTTTTTCGTCGAAATTTTTACAAAATTTTTTTTCTATTGAAATTTAGTTTCCGTCAAAAGTTTGACGAAAATGATTTCTTCCATCAAATGTTTTAAACGAAAAAAGAATTTTGTCAAAAAATTTGACGGAATGTTTTTCGTTCAAAATTTCGATAGGAATGTGTTCTGATGAAAATTTTGACGGGAATTATTTCGAGGGAAATGTTTCAATTGAAACTTTCGACGAAATTTAGATTCTTTAAAGAATTTTGACAGAATATTTTGTTCGTCAAAAATTTTTTTTGTCAAAAAAAGTTTACGGAATTTTTTTTTAGAAATGTGTTTCGTTGAAAATTTTGATGGAAATTTTTTATCAAAAAACTTGACGAAAATATTTAGTTGAAAATTTTCGATGGAAATGTGTTTCGCTAAAAATTTCGACGAAAATTTTTCTGTCAAAAAATTTAACGAAAATTTTTTCGTCGAAAACTTTCGCCGAAATTTGAAATCTTTAAAGAATTTTGATGAATTTTTTTGCCATCAAAATTTTTTGATGACGAAAATGTTTCCGTCGAAAACTTTCGCCAAAATTTGAAATCGATAAAGAATTTTGATGAAATTTTTTGCCGTCAAATTTTTTGATGACGAAAATACTTCCGTCGAAAATTTTCGCCGAAATTTGAAATCTGAAATCTGTAAAAAAATTTGATGAAATTTTTTGCCGTCAAAATTTTTTGATGACGAAAATATTTTCGTCGAAAACTTTCGCGAAAATTTGAAATCTGTAAAGAATTTTGATAACATTTTTTGCCGCCATAATTTTTTGATGACGAAAATATTTCTGTCGAAAACTTTCGCCGAAATTTGAAATCTGTAAAGAATTTTAAAGAAAATTTTTGCCGTCGAAAGTTTTTGATGAAAATGTGTTTCGTCGAAATTTTCAATGGAAAATGTTTCATTTGAAACTTTCGACGAAATTTAGATTCTCTAAAGAATTTAGACAAAATATTTTTTCTGTCAAAATTTCTTATCGAAATATTTTTGTCAAAAAAATTTACGAATTTTTTTTACAGAAATGTGTTTCGTTGAAATTTTTGATGGATATATTCTTTTTCAAAAAACTTGACGAAAATATTTAGTCGAAATTTTTTGATAGAAATGTGTTTCGCTAAAAATTTCGACGAAATTTTTTTTTGTCAAAAAGTTTAACGAAAATGTTTCCGTCGAAAACTTTTGCCGAAATTTGAAATCTGTAAAGAATTTTGATGAAATTTTTTTCCGTCAAAGAATTTCTATGAAAATGTGTTTCGTCGAAAGTTTTTATGAATATATTTTTTTGTGAAATATTTTGACGAAATTTAGATTCTGTAAAAAAATTTGACAAAAAAAATATTCCATCAAATTTTTTTACCGATATATTTTTAGTCACAATTTTTGATGAAAATATTTTTTGTCAAAAATTTTTGCGAAATTTTTTTTGAAAATATTTTCCATAAAAAATTTTGACGTAATTGTTTTACGTTAAAAATTTTCTTTTAATGTAATTGGATTTCACATAATGGGTATGGGTCAAAATTTGGGTCAGTGGGTCAATATTAAAACGAATCAGGTCTAAAACTGACCCAAATAAAAGTGGGTCAGTACTTAAACCAGTTCAAAAAATATGGATATTTTTGGGTCGGGTCAAGGTCGGATCAAGAGAAGAGCAAGTGAACCAGTTTTTTTGCACACCCTAAGTAAAACTCTACCCACGTGAACTTTCGGTCCTGTTTATTAGAAGTGGTTTTTACCTGGAAATAGCTAGTAGCTTGAGCTCCAAACATCATCATAGACTTCCCTGAATGAATTTGTCTGGTAAGTCTTATGCTCTTTACTATCATCAAATTCAAGAACAGAGGCTGTATAAGGAAAAAAAAAGTGGCTACTCGAAAATACGAAGGTAAAAATGCCCACTTTTCAAGCATATACGTGATCCTTAATATTTCTATGGAAGTTGTTCCGAAGGTGTTCTTTTCATTCAGAGCTCGTTTGGATGGATGGATTTTTTTTTTTTTTCAAAAGCTATTTTTTTTCAAGAAAAAAAACACTTCTCGCTTTAAGTTCGTTTGAATGTCTCATTTAAAAAAAAAAACAGAAATTACAAAAAAGTCAAAAACTTACTTTTTTTAGAAGCTAAAAATTTTAACCTCTAAAAAAAGCAGAAGTCAAAAGTTAAATATTTTTTTCAAAAACTAAATATTTTTATAAAAATATAAATAACTTTAACTTTAGTAAAGAGCATTTTTAAAATAAGGAAGAGATAAAAATTACTTTTTTTTGAAAGGCAAAACAAACGGGCTCTTAGAATTATATGATTAAGAAGATAGAATGCAATATATATATGTGTGTGTGTGTTTATTATTTCTCCATCGCAATGAGATAAAGTTATCTCTATTAATCTCAAAATTACGTCATTTTGGGATTGAGATAATTAATAAAGGATTTTAAAGAAATTTAATTTAATTTTTGTTATATGAACTTTTTTATTATTTTTTTGAAAATATTTCATTCAGTTCATCATTTCGCGACTTGTTCAATTTGGGGCAAATTCAGCATTAAGGCTTTAAATCTCTCCCAAATGTGGTACCGGGGAGGATCGAACACATACGTCATATGAATTTTAACACCCTTCATTAATTTTCTTAATTTCCAAAACAACGTAATTTTGAAATTGATGGAGAAAATTTTATCACATATTGATGGAGAAACAATAAATTATATATATATGGTAAAATTATTTCTCCGGCTACTGGACATCCAATAATAAATTTTACACCGTTGATTAATTATGATTCCCTAATATTTAATGTTTTCACCCACTTTTATATGGTTATGATTTCCCAAATTTATTTGCTAGACGTCAAACGTTCCTTTCCCTATTTTATAGTCCATGGGTTGAAATATATTCCTTGCAAATTGTGAATCTACATTATTTTTATAATACATTTTTTAAATAAAAATAAAATAAATAAAATTTAAGTGTTATTAATCATGGAAAATATCATATTTACAAACTTTTTTTCTTATAAACTTACAAACTATACTAAATATGACTGGTGAGACATAGTGTAATTTGTAAGAGTTTGTAAATATAAAATTTATAAATATAACTTTCCCCATTAATCATCATATATGATGAGGAGATTTAATGTATTAAGTGTATCATTATTATTTTTTTAGTAAGTAGGGTGTCATTATTTTCAAACAGGAAGTGGTGCACAATGTCTTTAATACTACAATAATACTAAAAAAATTTCCAAGAATGTAAATCACATTTCTGACTTAATATAACCTTCTACTTCTGAAAAAAAAAAAAAACAATGAAACCGTTAAAAGGCTACTTGTTGTTTGTTTATTGCTACATTCTTAATCTTAACCATTTACCACATTTTTACACATTATAACATTCTTTTTTTTTTTTGTTGGTAAACACACATTATTACATTCTTATTGGCCCTATTGTGTGGGCGAAATAGTTTTTTGCATATCATTTTTTTATTTTAACATCTTTCTTACCTTCCATAAAAAAAAAAAAAAGTAAGAAAGAGACTATGAATTTTAAAGAATATTTTATTTGTTTTATTATTAAAGTAATAAAATATAAGTGTGTTTATTTTTTAATTCAATTTAAAATTATATTAAAAAACTTTAAACTTCTTGAGATTTTAAAATAAGAGAAATAGTGTTCGATCCTTCTAATCATGAACTGATGAATCGATTAAAATACTTCAAAAAAAAAAAAATATTTCTCATATTATATGAATTAAATTTATTTCAAAAAAGTAAATGAGATCTGTTTTTTTTTTTTTTAATGAATTTCATTCATTTTTTTATATATTATATGAGATATTTTTTCTAATATATTTTCCTTGAAATAATAACACAGCTGGTGTTTATTCGCTTGAATAAACGAACCAAATGCAGATAGAATAAATTTAGTTCGTTAGGAAGGAACTAGGAAAAATAAAGAGGGAGCACAACTGAAAATGAAATCGCCGCATGCTGTTACGAATAACATACCACAAAGAATTCGAAGTTAGTGACTGAGGAGGCATTACTATTTACTAGTTACTACTGACTTTCTGGTTGGGACTTGGGGTTACCATCACGCATTCATCCCACTACGCCCCAACATTTAATTCTCGTTCAGCTTTTCAACCAATCCACTATTGCCACGTTTCATTTTGGGTCCCACCATGAAAAGATATTTCACGTGAGACATTATGCTTTTGCTGATTTGGTTTCTCTCTCTCCTCTCTCAGTTGTTGTAAAGGTTTTTTCAGCTTTAATGGGGAATGAACAACAGCAACCATTACTCTCTCTCTCTCTTCTCTGAACCCGACCCGTTTTCGGGGTCACTATTATACTCATACTATATAAACACTCATTGTTCTTCTTCACAAAACTCTCTCTCTCTTTCTCTCTAACGTTCATTCTTGTCTCTATCTCTCTCTTGTTTTCTTCTGCTTTCAATATAAACTAACCTTAAACCATGGCATGGTCAGATGCTGCTACCGAGTCATCTCACAAGCCAACTCGCTCCCCTCGCCCCCGTTACGTCCCTCCACACCGCGCTAACAATGGGTTTTCTGCTTCCGACGAGTCAACCCACTACGGGTTTAACGGTTCTGCTTCCCGGCCACGCGGCCGCGGCGGCCGGGGTCGTGGCCGTGGCCGTGGCGGGTTGTTTTCTC
Organism: Gastrolobium bilobum; assembly: GCF_033153095.1. Classification (NCBI taxonomy): domain Eukaryota; kingdom Viridiplantae; phylum Streptophyta; class Magnoliopsida; order Fabales; family Fabaceae; genus Gastrolobium; species Gastrolobium bilobum. Next base: position 504,165 of record NW_026899533.1, read on the forward strand.
GCCCTGAAGAACCAAGCGGATACGAGTCTTCTTACCGGAACAACCGGATCCCGTTCGACGAGTTTGAGGACGTGACTCCGCCGGTGGAGAATGGCGGCGTTATCAATTTTGATGCGTACGAATCGGTCCCGGTGGAGGCGAGTGGCGAGGACGTGCCTCCGCCGGCGAATGGATTCGCGGAAACGGAGTTGGACGAGGATTTGAAGAAGAATATCGAGCGGTGCAAGTACGTGAAACCCACGCCGATTCAGCGTCATGCAATACCCATTGCCATTGCAGGTCGCGACTTGATGGCGTGTGCGCAAACTGGGTCAGGCAAAACGGCGGCGTTTTGTTTTCCAATAATATCAGGGATTTTGAAGGGTCGTTCCGCTTTTGGGTTTTCGTCAATGCCTCGTCGTGGTGCTATGGTTGCATATCCTACAGCGCTTATTCTGTCTCCTACTAGGGAGTTATCGTGCCAGGTTTATTGTTTCTTCTTCATCTGTCTTGTGATTAATTCTGTTTTGGGTTTTTTGTTGGGAAAAAAAATTTGCTTACAGCTTTTTTGGTTTTGTATAAAAAAAATTTTGTTAGATACATGATGAAGTGAAAAAGTTTGCTTATCAAACAGGAGTGAAGGTTGTGGTTGCTTATGGTGGGGCTTCCATTGGTCAGCAGGTTCAACTTCGCATGCTCTATCTTTTATACTGGTTTTTAAGTTATAACTTTCACAATTCATACATAGTAGTCCTTTTCTAGTATAAGAATTTGTGTTCTTCACTTACCCTTGGTCACTCCACGGTCCTTTTACTGGAATCATTATTCTATTCTGGTTCACTGTGTCATAATGCTTTTTTTTATCATCCAATCCTCTGTAGTTCATTATTTTTACTTGTATGCGTGTAATTTGCGTAATATGCCCCTGTACATGGTGGGTGTTCTGTTATTTTTTCTCCTGTTTTGTTTTTAATAAACGAATCAGTGGTTATGGTGTTGATTGCAATTCATTGTTTGAAACTCCAAACAGCTACGCAATTTAGAGAAAGGTGTTGATATTTTGGTTGCAACACCTGGGCGCTTGGTTGATATCATCGAGAGAGAAAAGGTTTCACTAACAAGGATCAAATATCTTGCCTTGGATGAGGCAGACCGCATGTTGGACATGGGCTTTGAGCGTCAAATTCGCAAAATCGTGGAGCAAATGCACATGCCACCCCCAGGTGTTAGACAGACATTGCTTTTCAGTGCTACATTCCCGAATGATATACAGGTAATTAACGATTGCCTCTGCTTGATTGTTTGCTGATATTTGTATTGGTGTTCTATGTGCTTGAATAATTGTTTAATTTAATCTCTCATTGTCTGTATGTGATGATGCATTGGCCTCTTTTAATTGGTTCATAGGTTGTCTTACGTTCTTACCAATTTGAAATTTGTCCCATTCATTTGAGTTTTGATTGAGTCTGGGATGTTTGATAATAAGACTTCAGTGTTTGTCGAATCTTGCAGAAGCTTGCATCTGACTTTCTATCGAACTACGTATTTCTGACTGTTGGAAAGGTTGGTTCGAGCACTGAACTGATTGTACAGAAAATTGAACAAGTACAGGATACAGACAAAAGAAATCATCTTAGGGATCTTCTTAGTCGTCAAAGGGCACGTGGAGCCAATGGAAAGGTAAAAGCCATTTTTGGGATGAATGGTGCTTTTATCTGCCATTCTTATATCTCGAATACCTGTTGTTTCTTAATTCCTATATGTCGGATAATTGACTTAATGTAATTGTTTTTTTGCAATGCAGCATGCTCTAACTCTTGTATTTGTTGAAACAAAGAGAGGAGCTGATGCTTTAGAAAACTGGCTGTCGATCAATGGGTTTCCAGCTATTGCAATTCATGGTGATAAAGTTCAAATGGTTAGCATCTTCCGCCTTGGGTTTATTTCTTTCATTTTTAAGTGTTCTTGATGTGAGTCCTCTGTGTGTATTATGCTGCATCGACTACTGCTGCAATAAATTAGGCTTTATTATTTTGTGTGATTTTCGTTGTCTTCAAATGCATTTTGATGATATAATCCAAAAAATAATGACCAGGTTCGGAAATGTTTGCTATGGTTGTATCCGTGAGATGAATGTCAATACTTAAATATTTAATTGCAATTTTCCCATCTTCATAAATTTATCAATTTCTTGCTACATTGTATATTTAGGAGAGGGAACGAGCTTTAAGATCGTTCAAATGTGGTTCTACTCCAATTTTAGTGGCAACTGATGTTGCTTCTCGAGGGTTGGATATCCCGCATGTGGCTCATGTTATTAACTTTGACTTGCCTAGAGACATTGATGACTATGTGCATAGGATTGGAAGAACAGGCCGTGCTGGTAAATCTGGTTTAGCCACTGCCTTCTTCAGCATCAAGAACATCTCCCTTGCAAAGGATCTTGTTGGGCTCTTGCAGGAAGCAAACCAGGATGTTCCTTCTTGGCTCAGCCAGTATGCTCAGGGTTCATCATCCAGTGGTTGTAGCCGTGGAGCTCGGCGCTACAGTGGTGTCAATTATGGTGGTCGTGACTTTCGAAATGTCACTGAACCTGAGGTGGAGAATTACAACAACTTCAGTACTTATGGCAATTCAGATCATGCTGTGGACTCTTATACTGATACCTCCTTTGACATCAAAAACTCTAACAGTGATTCCTCTCTGGATAACTCGAATACAGTTTCTGCGTGCAGTTATCATTACACTGATGCTAATGCTGATATGTACGGAGGTGGGATGGTTGAAGATGGGCCATGTGGTTATGAATCTATTATTCCCACGGGATGGGATTAGACTGGTATCTCGCTCTCTGCATCCTTTTTGCTATAGAGGGGTACGGTACCATATATATGCCTATATTAACAGTGATGTGGAGGAGTAAATAGCTAGTTATCTAAGTTGTGTAGTTTAATATTTGCAGACTTCTCCTTTTGCCAGAGCCTTACTTTTTTGGTCTAGCAAATAATAGGATGGATAAGCTTGCTCTGGATGTATTTACTATTTAAAATACTTTCATCATTGGAAATTTAGTGTCTCTTTTATCATTTAAAATGTTATAAAAAGTAATTGACGTTTTACTTTTTTGCTAGTTAATGTGAATTATTAATTTATTTTGTTAATATTTGTAAAAAAACGTAACTGAAAAATTAAATTTGGAAAAGTATCTTAGTATCCATTGCTTTAGCTGCTAATTTATGTGCTGGAAAAGATTGCATTGTTGTATCTGGTTTTCTGGTTGTCATATTGCTTGATATGAATATAATGTTAGTAGACTTCAAGGTCTGTCCTGCACAGTGTAATTCTTCAGAATGGGAAGTAGTTTTTGGGGTCTCCATCAACGCCAAAACACAATGTGTTGAATTGGTGACACTGTCTCCCTCCGAAGCTTGCTCCCAACATAATCAAGGCTTCCTTATTATTGTTATAACAAGGATAATGTTTTTCCCATGTTATACATGAGAAAGCATTATCTCATTAAAAATCATCGAAATTGAAGCCAATATATGTTCTTTTTTACTTCTTTTTTTTTAATATTGGGATTCACTTAATTATGTTTTTACATGAGATAATGTTTTCTCTTGTAACAATTTGAAAACTTGAAAATTCACTTTCTCACCTTTCAAACATGTTACCATCTTTTTCCTGGCCCTTCTGAAACTCTCTGATTCAGAACTGAATAACTGATAAGAAAAAATTAATTTTAAATGAGTTCTTAAAAACCGAAATTGCAAAAAATTGAATCATGTCCAACCTTAATCAAAATTTCAGAAAGTAAATCCAAAGGTAGCTCAATTTGTAAGTGAGTGTCCAATAGTTTGCTTTGATCAAGGATTTAAATTTTGGTCAGGGACAAAGGGAAATCGACTCCAGTGGTTCAATGTATTTTTTGTTCCAAGGAGCTACGGCTGTACTTCGAACATAAAGTAGCTAGACAAGATTGTGCGAAGATATCTCTAGGTTATCTATATAAAAAAAAGAAGAGTAAACCCTTTTTAGTCCATGTCAATATCTACGAAGTCCTTTTTAGTCCCTGGCAATAAAAAAGGATCAAATTGGTCCCTGAAATTACAAAAAAAGGGTCATGTTAGTCCTTATGTCAACTCCCAAATATGTAGAGTGGCCCTTTTCTTGTACTTTCAGGGACCAATTTGGTCCTTTTTTATTGCTAGGGACTGAAAAGGACTTCGTAGATATTGCCAGGGACTAAAAAGGGTTTTTACTCAAAAAAAAATTAAGAGCCTGTTTGGATTCTCTTATTTTTAAGCTAGAAGCTACTTATAAGCTAAAGCTAAAAAAAAAGAGCTTAAAAAAAGAAGCTAAAAGCTGTTTGGAAATTATATAAAAATTTTAGATTAAAAATTACTTAAAAGCACATATTTCAAGAAAATTATCTCTCTCTATCTTTATCACTCTTCATTTTAAAAAAAACACACAATTTAAGAAAAACAGATAAGAGCTTAAAATAAAGCTCTTCCTAGGAGTTTTTAATTTTCAGCCTTTTCTTCATTATAAAAAAAAGAGCTTTTTGTTATAAGAGTTTTTTCCAAAACCTGTTTGGTCTAGCTTATGCTTATAAGTAGCTTCTAGCTTAAAAATAAGAGGATCCAAACAGGCACTAAGTAAGGAATGTTAAGCATATAATTAGCAATACATTCTCTTAAGCAAATCAAATATTTTATTGCTAAGCCATTATATTATGTTAAAATTAACTTTCAATAATCTACGTTGTTAGATGAACTTTCGTGGATAGTCTTCTATCTAAAGGGTTTATGGTTCCAGATTATGGTTAGAAGAATATTAGCACCGCAATACCTAAATGATGCTGATGAAGTGATGTTGAACACTGAAATAACAGCAAATAACTTCAAAGCACCATTATCTCTATAAAATAAACAAATTCGTTTATCGAGCAAAAGGAAAGCGAGGGATTCAAACTCTCAATGATTCTTTGCTTCGACCTGGTAAAGGTTTTCGGTGTGAATGTATTGCTCTAATTTTCTACCTGTATAATCAATGCATGATCCAAAATTTTGATTAAAGCAAGAAATAGTCTCTTTGTAATTATGCAAGGATAAAACTACGTATAAGAATTTCCTCCACCCCATACTCGCTAGTCGGGTTTAACGGGAGTGATTTTTTATGCCTCTGGCCATTCCCTTTAACAAATCTTCAATCCTCCAGTTTACCAAAATACATAATTCCTCAATTCATGTAATTCTTAGTTAGGCACGATTTATAATAGACGCTTAAATTATTCTTGATACATGTAAAGCGATGACAAAAAATAAAATAAAATCTCTAACTATATCATAAATGTCATAATAGCGCGCCATCAGTTAACTTCTGAACATACCTCAGTAATTATTCCATTCAAATAGAGGCCAAAATCTAAATACAAGGCCACAGTACATAATGCTGTAACTGATCTCGAACTTATTACAAGTAATAAAGCTCACTTACAAGTTGCGTATTCTCTGCCAAGACCAAATACAAAATACGAAAGACATTTATTGTGAATAAAATCACTGTTTTTGTGTACTCAATAAAGAAACACCCTGGTCGAAATTGTAAAATATATATGGATAAACAAAATCTGCAAAACCAAAAATTAGAAGGACGAATTAGTTCTCTCTTCCTAAACAAAAAACAATACCAACAAATCCTGTGGAAAGAATCTGCAGTCATCCAATCGTTATTAATTTTGTTCATTTTCAACAAGTATCCTCTTGCAAGCTTCGTAGCACATGAAAGAAATCCCAGCAGCAGGAACTAATTTTAAGCAGCTTGGTCCCAAACCTCTATAAAGGCCTAAAAAACCTTCCTTTTCAAGTATACTCATGAGGGCATGAAGCATGTTGCTGTATTGTCTTCCATTTAGAGCCCCAGCTTGCATATGCTTACGAGCCACCTCAAGTGGAAATGTTGCACTACTTGAAAATGCCCCAGCAGCTGATCCTATTAAAAGTGTCATCACATTCCCAACATCCTCCTTATTAAAAGCTTTCTTGTAAGCTTTTCTAAGTGTATCATAAGCAAGATAATTTGTAGCAGCATAAGGGATTACACCAATTAGGCTAGGGGTGAGGCCTCTGTATAGTTCTGCTGGACCTTCCTCTTGAACAATTCTCACTAATGCATCGAGAAAGTTCTTGTACACCCCTCTCTGCAATTATAGTAATGGCATACACTTATATCACTCTGAGCATAAATGAGAGCAAGATCATGGGGTCTCTATGAGTGCATACCTGGACAGTAAGACGAGTTTTTAGTAGCTCAAGAGGGTATGTACATAAGGTAGAGCTAAATCCAGCAACAGCTCCGGCAATTGATGAGGCCGGAATTGGAATTTTTGACTGTTCTCCAGGTTCAGGAGATAATTGCTTCTTGACAGTATCATAGGCAAATAACTGCAGTATTCTACCAGATGTCACTAAGGCATGTAATAAAGTTTTAGGCTACAAAATGAAATATTAGACTCCTAGTTGAACAAAGTAGAATAAAGGGTGGTATTGAACCCAACAAAGACAAAACTCATTTTTGGCAAATGATTCGGTGCCAGGGTACATGATATTCAATTTTCACGTATTGAGTCTGCTGCAAAAGTAATCCAACAATGAAGCACGAAAATAATGAATGATATGCAAAATATAGACTGCTGTCAGAACAAAAAAAATTGACATAAACGGTGCACTTGTCTGCCAAATATGTATTTCCACCAATCAGATATTGAGAGAAAGAAAAGATGAAGGGAAAAAAAAAATCCGAAGCAACAGGGTATAAAGAAACTCAAATTATTTAAGGCATAAAACTGATGTCATCACGTGTGTGAAACCAAAGGTTCATAACAATCCAAGTCCAGTCCTAAGTCACTAGCAAACTAGCAATGTCAAATATCCAAAAAAAGTAACATATACCATGATATCTAGGATTCAAAAACATCATGTTTACACACCTCAATGGCCTTGCTTGGCGCAACTCGGATGATGTTAACAAAATTGCCTCTAAACAAGCCCTTCCACCCTTCAGATTCCATAATAGATTGAAACACTTGAATTGAATTATTTCCACAACTCCCCACCATCAAATGGGTCCTTATGGTCTCCAACGGTGCCACTACAGTCCTTGACACTGCACCAGCAATTGCCCCACTTATCAACCTTCTCAATGATGGATTCCCTATCTTAAACTTCAATTTAAACCCCTTCATTCTTTTTTCCATCTTCATGCCAAGGCCTTCCTCATCAACTTCAAACGCCTCACCACTCAACAATCCTTGAAACCCCGTAGTTCGAAAACTGGCTTCAGGCATTATAACGTACTTCATGGAAGAATTTGCCAATGGAAGTTTGGTGCCACTGTCTCTAGCATTTGCTGTTGGAGGATTTGGTGAAATCCCAATTCCAAACCCAGCTTGACCAACGCTTGCAAATAAGCCAGTTGGATGAACATTGCTTCCATGTGAACCCCATCCAAACTTGATTCCAGAACTACATATTACTACATCTTTGCAACCAGATTCAACACCTTGCACTTGCAGCCTTCCTCTATCCATTGATCCTAAGCTCCAAAACAAGCTATTTCCTTCCAAGTCTTAAATACCAATATACACAGAACAGCTTCTCCGTTAAAAAACGAAGCTTTCGAAGTTTCAAGAAGGTAAAGATAGTTTGGAGCAAATGGGCAAGCAAGAATATGCGAATTTATAACATTGCTTAAAAACGAATAATTCAAAAGGAAGAAAGAAGGCAAAACCAAAAAAGTTATCGAATTGGGGAATAAAGGTAAAGTTGAAATATATTCGTTGGATGGGGAATTTTGACGAAGAAAGCTAGAAACTCCTTTTTTCTCTCTCTCTCTCTGCCTCGGCAAAGAAGAGAAGAGAGGAAGATATGGCCCAGTTTTCAATGCTCTGCTTAACTCGTCTGAGCGAGTTAAAGAGACAAAGCAAGTTCAGATTTATTATTTTAAGGGTTTTCTTATTCTCCTTCAACATAACATAGGTACCTTATGTTGTAGAGATAAAATGGGTGGGTCCTACCATTACAAGAAAAAAGAAAAAAAGGTGAGGTGCGGAAATCGAAGTGAAAGAGTAGGAGAGAAATAATCTTATGCAAAAGGAGAGTAATATTTCGCTTATTTTAAATAAGGAAAAAATATTTACCATTTTAAATAAGAGATCTTATATTCTTTCATTTTTACAAAGAGATAAGACTCAGACTTTTATATTTTTTTGTCCACTCTCTAGTTGGATAGAACTCATGTAATTCATAGAGACTTACAAATGAAGACTTAAATATTCTGGATGAACAGTATTTTTCGTATTATTAAGATGGAAAAAGTGTTTGTCCTCTTAAATGACATAACTTATATCATTTCACTCTCACAAAGAGGTATATTTTTTTTGTCTATTCTCTCTTCTCTTTTACCTATCTCTTCTCTTACTTAAAATGATACAACTTTACATCCTTTAAAATGATATACACTTTTCCCTATTAAGATTAATTAGAGACATTAATTATTATAAATATTTTTGAGAAATGAACTAATTATTAGTACTAATAGCCAATTATTATTGAAAATATTATTTTATATATAAAATAAAATAAATTAAAATTTATGGAGGAGCGGCTGCCCATGATAACCCCTCCATCGGGAAATTTTTTAAATACATCGGATGTACCGAACTCGATACATTTATTTACTAATCGAGAAAAAAAATTTGGGATATAAAGAAATGGTTTTATAAGAGTTATGTTGTAAGAAAAGTGATTGTGTAATGTTATAGAGATTCGTTTTGCTAGTTTTCTTTTTTCTTCAAAAAGTGTGAGCCCTACAAAATGTTATGTGTGTCGAAAATTTTGTTGTGTCATGTTAAATAACAAATGCAAACTCCGTAAATAAAAAAAAAAAAAAACAAGGGTTAAAAGGAATTTTTTTTATACCTTTTTTAGTATAAAAATAAGTACATCAAATATACCGAAAATTTGCTATCCGTCGGTCCACCCTGTATATAGTTCATATTAAGTATTTTAAATGATGTACAAAATTTTCTTTTGTGAATAATCTGAATTATCCATTTACTTTTTGTTGGATTAAGGCCGCAGAAGTTGGATAAAACTTATGTGAGACTCACGAGTCAAGACTTATGTTTGTCCGTCCAAGAGGAATCCGCAAAAATAGTTTTTTGTCGCATGAATGTTTGGAGGGACTCTAAGTCCTAACATGCCCGTCAATGCTAATGGAATAAGCCCAAGTTCATGCAAACTTGTTATACTCGTGAGAGTCGTGACTCATGAGATATCAGCTGTTTTGAAATAAAGAGCTTGTACTATATGAATTCTACACAGCAAGAGCAAGGAATGAATATGCCTGCCGAGTACCATATATTTTAGGCATTGATTTGAAAGATTAAAAGGAGTTTTTTCTATTATTATTGAAAGAGCTAATAAAGGGTAAATAAAAAGGATAGCAATTGATAGATGAAAAAATCGTGTACAAAAATAGGATTTAATGTTTCTCTTGTTGTAAGGAGATTAAATTATCTTCTACACATACATAAAAATATGTTTGGTCCAAACCGATTCAAATCGCGGTAACCGAACCAAAAAATCAATAACTAAATTAATCAAATCGAAAAATCATAAATCGAAAAAAAAAATCCGCATATTTTAATTGGATTGGATCGATTTTTGGTTTGGTTGATGAAAATCGATCATGGTGACTTAGAATATTGTTATTTTGTAGACTTGGAATTTTAGATATTATTGATAGCAAACTATCTTATTTTAATTTTTTATTGTCTACTAATCTATTTTAACTCTTCATGAGTTTTAAGATTTGTTTTAGTTTGAAGACTTGAATTTTTCAGTGGTTTGTAATTTTAAATGGTTTTATTTTGATATAGCTAATGATTTATATGACTGAAATTTTAGGCAGTAGAAAAAAGGTGTGCAGGATCTTTGACACCAGTGTCAACTTTTAAAATTTGACACTAAATCCTATCCATTGATTTTCGCAAATCAACGGTTATCATTTCCGCTAATCAAACTTATTAATTAATTATTAATTTTCAATAAATGATAATCGTTGATTTACAAAAATTAACATTTGAAATTTGATATACTAACCTCCTCTATAACTGGCTAGCATAGAGGATATCACATTAATTCTTATTTTAATTAAGAGAACAAGAATTATAATAAGATTCTAACACAATGGATAAGAACTAAGGCATACGATAAAATATTATTTAAATTTAGTTATAGAGAAATCAAGTTCACAATTGCATCTGAAAAACATCATAATCTAAACTAAAAAGAAATATTTTTTATTCTACCAATTGCTCCTTTGATCTCCGTACGGTCTTCAAAATCTTTAACTATAGTACTTTACTTTGCTTCAAAGCTACTGGCCTATTTATTCTCTTGAAAAGGTTAGCATAAAAATAAACAAACGTGAGATAAATCTCGGTAATATTGAGATTTTCACACTATAACCAATCTAGCTACTTTAGTGAAAAATATCATTCTCTCAAATATATTTATAATAAAAAAATAATATCATGAATAATAAATATATGCCAAGACCTTTGTGAGTTCTTTATTCAGACATACCTAAACCTTTGTGGGGTTCTACATACAAAAATACACAAATCTTCATGAGTTTCTGCATACAAGCATATAAAGGAACATGTAGTCTCTAACTGAAATGACTAATGCTCAATTCTGTGAGCGTCCAAATTCTGTGGGTTCTGTATGACGGAGCTCAAGTCATGATAAGGTGTTCCTTACCTAATAACAATTCTGCTTCCCTTGTGGGTCGGTCATATCAGAATTCTTCAGTAAGAGATTACATATTTCACTAATATCCATTTGGTATCGAAGGAATTCCTTAGTTCTATGGTCTAGATTCAAGATCATTCTTATAACTAATATAAATAAATTAATTAAATCCATAAAATCAAAGATAACATATAAACCAAATGAGTAGAAGAGATTCTTAAAAAAAAATACGAACAGAATAACGACACCTTCATAACTTTTAAAGAAATAACTTAAAAATATAAACTTTAAATGTAAAATAGATAAAGAAGAATTAAAATAGGAGAATGATGTTTTCTCCCAATATTACATTTATCTTCATTTCTCATTTTGTTTCTCTCTTTCTTTCCTTCCTTTCTCTATTCTTTCATTCCTTCTCTCTCTATTCTATTTTTTTCTAAGTGACTTTAACTTGGGGGGTTATTATTTATAATGTTGGTTTCTATTTTTTTTTATATATAAAAATCTAAAGAATATAATTGTTATTTTTATAAAAATCTAAGAAATCTTGTAATATTTCAAAATAATAATAATAATAAATAAAATATAAAATATCTTAGATATTTAGCAAAATATCTTAGATATTTAAGAAAATTAATGATTAATTTTTAAGATTTTTATAAAAGTAATGATTAGATTACTTAGATTTTTATAAAAGCAATTATTAGATTCCTTAGATATTTATAAACGTAATGATTAGATTCCTTAAATTTTTATTAAAAGTAATGATTAGATTTCCTTTTTGAAATTCTAAATAACCACACCCCCCCCCCCCCCCAAAAAAAAGAAACTTAAAAGTAATTATTTATAATGTTGGTTTCTAATTTTTTTTTTATATATATAAAAATCTAAAGAATATAATTATTTATTTTTATAAAAATCTAATAAATCTTGTAATATTGATAAGTAAAATATAAAATTCCTTAGAATTTTAGAATAAAATATCTTAGATATTTAAGAAAATTAATAATTAATTTTTAAGATTTTTATAAAAGTAATGATTAGATTTCTTAGATTTTTGTAAAAGTAATTATTAGATTCCTTAGATATTTATAAAGGTAATGATTATATTCCTTAGATTTTTATTAAAAGTAATGATTACATTCCTTCTTGAAATTCTATATAAACCCCCCCCCCCCCCAAGAAACTTAAAAGTAATTATTTATAATGTTGGTTTCTAATTTCTTTTTTATATATATAAAAATCTAAAAAATATAATTATTTATTTTTATAAAAATCTAAGAATCTTGTAATATTTCAAAATAATAATAATAATAAATAAAATATAAAATATCTTAGATATTTAGAGTAAAATATCTTAGATATTTAGAGTAAAATATCTTAGATATTTAAGAAAATTAATGATTAATTTTTAAGTTTTTTATAAAAGTAATGATTAGATTCCTTAGATTTTTATAAAAGTAATTATTAGATTCCTTAGATATTTATAAAAGTAATGATTAGATTCCTCATATTTTTATTAAAGGTAATAATTACATTCCTTTTTGAAATTCTATATAACCTCACCCACCCCCCACCCCCAAAGAAAGTTGAGGGTAAGAAGAAAAGAGAGAGAGAACGAAGGAAAGAAAGAGAAAGAAAAAAAAAGGAAGGTAATATTTGGAGTAAAATAACTCAGTCTCTCCTTTATTTTTAAAGTTGATTTTTATATATTTTTGAAAGCTATGTTGGTTCTGTTTTTATCTAGGTCATATAGAAAGTTGGTATTTTAAAGTTATTTTTGTAAAAGGTATAAAGATATCGTTACTCTGTCAAAATTATTTTATGAATTATTTCTTCTCTTTTACTTTATTTTCTATATTTGGCTTTGTGAATTTGATGAATTTACTTATATTAGATATGAGAATGATCTTGAATCAAGTTTATAGAAATTAAAGAATTTATTTGGTACCAGATGAATACTAATGGAAAATATATAATCTTTTACTGAATGATTCTGATGTAACTAACCCGCAAGGGGATCAGAATGGTTATAGGGTAAGGGACGTCTTATCATGACTTGAGCTCCGCCATACAAAACATTTCACATATAGAACTCACAGAATTTGGGCGCTCACAGAATGGAGAATGTTGTTTAAAATTTCGTAATGTCATGGTTTGATGATGATTCTTAAGTGTGTGTGTGTTTGGAACCATAGAATGATGGATTGGATGACTAAAGGTGCCACCTTTGGACCTTTGAGTGATGTTCATGTAAAAAGATGACTATGAACTCAAAAATGGACCATGAACATTTCAGCCATATCATGTAAGGATAGGGTTTGATGACAAAAAAATGTGATTAAGTTGTTAAGTGTGGAAAAATGATTAGAAAGATTAACCAGGTGGGTTAACTCTAAGTAAAACTCACTAATCATGATTAATAATGTCTAAAAATCCTAATTAATATAGCTAATCAAATCTGCCCCATAAAGTACATAAGGGTTTAGTTGTGTTAAAATTAAGGAGATGATGAATTAGGTGATTAATTAATGGTAGAGATTAATTAACAAAAGTAATCAAGGATTTAACTCTAAAATTGGACTAAAGTAAGGTTTAGGTACACTAATTAAATAATTAGTAAAATTTAAGTATCATGACATAATGAGACTAAGGATATTTCATAATGTGACTTAATAATAGAAAAATCCAAGAATTAATGTGAATTAGGATTTATAATCAAAAGTAATTAAGGTTTGTTAAGTAAACACATTTAAGGCTAAGTAACCAGTTTTTAGGCAAAATTGGGGAGAGCATATCTTCCTCCACAGAGGTCATATAGGGATGTTCCTTATATCAAATTTAAGATTGAGATGTTATCTACGTGGTGTCAAAATTTGGTATCAATTGAAGATATATTCCATTCTATATGTTCGTTTGAGTGAGGACTGCACATGGAGGCATGTGCAGGGGCGCTGTACATGGTTGAAACTTCCATGAATTTTTTCTCCCTCAATTATTACTCAAATTAGGCTCATAATATGTCTAATTAAATATAAATGTGTCTAGTTGTCTACATAAAAATTTTAGAGCAATTGATTTAGTAGAATTTCCATAATCGCAGAAATGGTAAAGGATATTTAGGGCCCTGTTCGGAGTTGGCAAACAGCTTTGTTTGTCCAACTTCAAATGGTGATAACCGGAGCTAGGAAACTTCAAATGAGGCATATGATACCTTTTTGGAAAGGTAATTGAGTCTAGATTAACATACTAAAAGATGAGAATTTTATAACAAGTGAGTCACGCCCAGTAACTAGAAAACAGAAGCATGTACAGTTATGGAAAAAACGTAAAAGTGATATTTAAGCTAAGTGGGCTTAGGGGAACCCTTAGTAACTTATAATAATCATAAATATGACTTGGATGAGTTGAAAATAATCTAAGTGAGCCTTGCATGTGATTCTAAGCTATGTAAGTAATTGAAGATTAAAGTGGCTTGTAATAATGCACTAAAATATGTAATAAGTAATAATTGGTCTAGGCTTGTAATGGGCATATTATTGGCATATGAGTATGAAAAGTGGAATCATTAAATGATTAAGTCGTGGATATGACTTGATGAATTAATATGTAATTAATGATGTGAATGGTTCCTACTCTAGGTGTGCCTAGAGAACCGTGCACTTGAGGATTTTGTTGGAGCATACGTATTATATTGGAGTGTGGGCTTGTGCAAGCTCCCTAAGGTAAGCTCCTAGTTCTAGTTGACTCCTCTCTCTTGTGGCCCCACCATGATGGTGGGCATTATGGTTATATTGTATGGAAGTATATGGTATGATGTATACGTGCATTCATTCACATTCATATAGATGTTATATGATCTTGATGTTATGATGATGCACTGATGATATATGTTATGAGGATCCTGGCCAGTGATCATGGTATGTAGGCTGCCTATGACTTGACTCTGGGAGCTATTTCATACTGAGGTTGTGTTGACTGTCTATGGCTTGACCCTGGAAGTCACACATATGTAATCGTCTATGGCTTTGACCCTGGGGTTACACAAGGATGATATGATGATGCTATGTTTATGCTGTATGTCTGTATTATATGCTTTATATCTGACTTGTTATGCAGGAAGTGGGCTCAGGGGTTAGAGGATCCTCTATGAACCTTGAGCTTACTGAGATGTTGTTATCTTACCCCGTTTGGGGATATCATTTCAGGTACCTAGAGTAGTGGTGATGCTTCTAGGGGCAAGGCCCCCGCATTAGAGTAGTTGATGATGCAGCTGATGATTTTATATTATGTTTAGATTTGATGTTGGCATGTAGACTTGTTAACATGCTTAATTATTTTATGGAGATTATTGTATGTATTTATCTAGGCTCATGATAGTATTCTTAGAACCATGGATTATTTACTGATACTTTTATACTTCGAATTAATATAGATTTGATGCATGTATTCAGTTAATTTGGGCATGGAGCCTTATTAGTTGTATTGACTCATTAAGGGGATTGCAGCCCGTGTGGGACTTGCAAGCTATCTGTTTAAATTGTTGTATTAATTAGGTTATCTGTATGTGTGGAATCATGTTTCTAGTTATCTGAAATACAGCCGTTATGCTGTCCGTGAGACTCCGTCAGGAATGACACTTGTTGTCATATCTTGATGGCCAATGGCCACTAATACTGGCTCATAGGATTAATTAGTAGATGTATATTCAGATTTACGCTTTCGCAGTATCTGACGTGAACGTTTTTAGAAATGTTTTTATGAAATATTTTGGAAAAAGTTTACTCGTATTTTTATAAGATGCTTTATTCCTTTTCAAATAAAGTCTTCCGCTGTGAATGTTAAATATCATGTATGTTAACAACCGGAGTACTACGGGGTGTTACATTTATGGTATCAGAGCAATTTCACCGGGACGTTCACTGATGTATTGCTTAAGTGTTAGAACTGTTTATTGAGTGTCTCTTGAGTGTCATGATATTGCATATGCTTTCACTTGATTGAGCGTAGCTAACTCATACCTCGTGCAGTTTTGTGTAGTGACATGGCACCTCGAGGGAGACCCAGGCGAATAGTTCAAATCCCTCCTCCTGATCCTATTGTTGCAGCTATAGCAACATTGCAGCAGACCCTGAATGAAACCAGGGAAGCTGATTTGAAAAGAATCGAAGAGGCCAGAGATCGCGATAGAGAGCAGCTAAGAAAGGCCAGTGAAGACCTTATGGCGCAGAATAGGCTGGCCAATGCTGAGATGATCCGACTACTGTTGACAGAGGTACGAGGAGGACCTCCACCACCTTCACCACCTCCTCCACCGCCAGTTATACCACATGTGCAGCAGCAGGTTGCACGTGCTGCTGGTCCCGTACAGATTCTTGAGCCTGTTGTGCTGGGACATGAAGGGTCAGGAGAGGCCCATCAGGAGGCGGAGGCATCTGTCCATGAAGGACTAGTGAGCCAGCCAATTATTGAGGTTGATAGATCAGCTATACCACCCAGGTTTGACCGGGATACTAGAGAGTGTATGCTGAATGCTTTCAGGAAGCATTCCCCACCTCACTACAAAGGTGGAAGAGATTCCATTGCAGCATTGGAGTGGCTCCAAGAGATGGAGCGTATTTTTCAGGTTATGGAATGCGATGCCAACATGAAGCTCCTATATGCGGTGTACATGTTACATGGGGATGCTGCTGACTGGTGGAGTAATGTTAGAAACCCACTTGAGTGCCAAGGTTATGTTATTACTTGGCCATTATTTGAGAGGCATTTTCTGCCAAAGTACTTCCCTGAAGAAGCCAGGGAAAGGAAGAAGAGTGAGTTTGAAGACCTCCGACAGGGAGGCATGACTGTGGATGAATATCTCAGCAAGTTAAATCGCTTGGCAAAATATTCTTGTTATGGTAGAACTCCCCTCACTCCAGAAGACAAGGCCTTTCGATTCAGGAAGGGTCTGAATGATATGATAGCAGACAAACTGGCGGGTCATTGCACCAGAAATTTTGTGGAGTTGATCAAGCAATGCCAGAATATTCAGGAGCACTATCGTACCAGGGGAAAGGAAGCAGCATGAAAGAGCTTCAGTGGGAGGACTACGCCCTGGAAGGGTAAGGGCAAGGGTTTGCAAGCACAGCAGAACACCAAGTTTAAGAAGACTCCCATTGTTTCTACTTCCTTGAAGTGCAAAGAAGTCAGATTCATATATGAGCAAGAAGAGTATATGGTGGATTTGATAGTGCTTGAGGGCATGAATCTACACATTATCTTAGGTATGGATTGGCTGGTCCGATATGGTGTGATGCTAGATTGTTGTAGCAGAAGGGTTTTCTTTGCTGCAAAAGGAGAAAAACCGGACAGTTTGTACTTGACGACACAAAAATTAAATAAGGCTCTAAATGAGGGAGATGCAGGATACATTATCCTGGGAGGACTCGTAGGAGACTCCAAAGAACCTACTGCTAATATTCCGGTTGTATGCGAGTTTGAAGATGTATTTCCGGAAGAAATTCCTCATTTTCCACCTGAGAGGGAGATTGAATTCTCAATTGACTTAGTACCTGGTGTGGGGCCTATCTCATTGGCTCCATACCGGATGTCACCAGTGGAGCTAGCTGAGCTGAAGAAGCAGTTAGAAGAATTATCCCGCAAGAACTTTATCAGACCAAGTGTATCTCCTTGGGGTGCACCAGTCATCTTCGTGAAAAAGAAGGATGGGACTATGAGGTTGTGCACTAATTATCGACAGTTAAACAAGGTAACAGTAAAGAACAAGTATCCTCTACCACGCATTGATGATCTGTTGGATCAGCTCAGGGGTGCTTCAGTGTTCTCAAAGATTGATCTTCGTTCTGGATATCACCAGATTCGGGTAAAAGCAGAGGATATTCCGAAGACGGCTTTCCGATCTAGATATGGGCACTATGAGTATCTAGTGATCCCATTTGGGCTTACTAATGCCCCGACCGTGTTCATGAGTTATATGAACCGAATTTTCAAACCACATTTAGATCAGTTTGTTGTGGTATTCATTGATGATATTCTGATCTACTCCAAAAGTAAGGAAGAACATGCAGAGCATTTGAAGATAGTTCTACAGATTTTAAGGGAGCATCAGTTATATGCCAAACCATCCAAGTGTGAGTTTTGGTTACATGAGATCCAGTTTCTTGGACACGTCATATCATCTACAGGAGTGGCTGTTGATCCGAGTAAAATTGAAGCTGTGTTGGATTGGGAGAGACCCAAGAGTGTTACTGAGATCCGAAGTTTTCTGGGTTTAGCAGGATACTGCAGGCGGTTTATTAATGGATTCTCCAGAATTGCCTTGCCATTGACTAGGTTGACCGGAAAAGGGGTGCCATTTGCATGGACCCTTGGGTGTGATGTGAGTTTTCAAGAATTAAAAGATAAGTTGACTACCGCACCGGTTCTGATTCTTCCTGATCCGGAGAAGAGATTTGAGATCTATTGTGATGCATCCAAGTATGGATTAGGGTGTGTGTTGATGCAGGAGCGAAAGGTAGTGGCCTATGCTTCTAGACAGTTGAGACCACATGAAGAGAATTACCCTACTTATGATCTTGAGTTAGCGGTCGTGGTTTTTGCATTGAAAATATGGAGACACTTCTTGTATGGTGCTACCTTCACAGTTTTTAGTGATCACAAAAGCTTGAAGTATCTATTCGATCAAAAGGAACTTAATATGAGACAAAGGAGATAGATGGAATTCCTGAAGGATTATGAGTTTGACCTTCAGTATCACCTTGGAAAGGCGAATGTAGTGGCTGATGCCTTGAGCAGAAAGACCACGGGTGTGGCTAGCATGATGATTACAGAGTATGATTTGATTGAGGAGTTCAGGGATTTGCGAATTTCTGTGACACCATTTGAGACTTCATATTTCATGACTACGGTCGAAGTCCGAAATTCGTTAATGGAAAAAGTTAAAGCGGCCCAAGTGCTTGATGAAAGGATCCAAATGATGAAAGAGAAAGATTTTGTGTTCACCGATGCTTCTCATGTGAAATACTACAAAGATCGGTTAATTGTCCCGAAGGGACCAATGGTAGAAGAAGTGTTAACAGAGGGTCATATGGGTAAGTACACCATCCACCCAGGTGCAACTAAGATGCACCAAGATTTGAAACAGAATTTTTGGTGGTCTGGGATGAAGAAAGACATAGCCCAGTTTGTGAATAAGTGCCTTATCTGTCAGAAGGTAAAAATTGAGCATCAGAAGCCTTCTGGTTTGCTACAACCATTAGATATTCCGGAGTGGAAGTGGATGAGTATATCCATGGACTTTGTTGTTGGATTACCAAGAAGCCAGGCTGGATTTGATTCCATATGGGTTGTGGTTGATAGGTTGACTAAATCCGCCCATTTCATTCCAGTCAAGACGACCTTCTCCACAGAGCAGCTAGCCAAACTATATGTTAGAGAGATTGTGAAGCTTCATGGCATTCCCAAAAGCATAGTTAGCGATGGGATCCGAAGTTTACTTCACGCTTTTGGGAAGCGTTACATGAGGCCTTTGGTACTCAATTGAGATTGAGTACTGCTTATCACCCGCAGACAGATGGTCATACTCTCTTGTGGCCCCACCATGATGGTGGGCATTATGGTTATATTGTATGGAAGTATATGGTATGATGTATATGTGCATTCATTCACATTCATATAGATGTTATATGATCTTGATGTTATGATGATGCACTGATGATATATGTTATGAGGATCCTGGCCAGTGATCATGGTATGTAGGCTGCCTATGACTTGACTCTGGGAGCTATTTCATACTGAGGTTGTGTTGACTGTCTATGGCTTGACCCTGGAAGTCACACATGTGTAACCGTCTATGGCTTTGACCCTGGGGTTACACAAGGATGATATGATGATGTTATGTTTATGCTGTATGTCTGTATTATATGCTTTATATCTGACTTATTATGCAGGAAGTGGGCTCAGGGGTTAGAGGATCCTCTATGAACCTTGAGCTTACTGAGATGTTGTTATCTTACCCCTTTTGGGGACATCATTTCAGGTACCTAGAGTAGTGGTGATGCTTCTAGGGGCAAGGCCCCCGCATTGGAGTAGTTGATGATGCAGCTGATGATTTTATATTATGTTTAGATTTGATGTTGGCATGTAGACTTGTTAACATGCTTAATTATTTTATGGAGATTATTGTATGTATTTATTTAGGCTCATGATAGTATTCTTAGAGCCATGGATTATTTACTGATACTTTTATACTTCGAATTAATATAGACTTGATGCATGTATTCAGTTAATTTGGGCATGGAGCCTTATTAGTTGTATTGACCCATTAAGGGGATTGCAGTCCGTGTGGGACTTGCAAGCTATCTGTTTAAATTGTTGTATTAATTAGGTTATCTGTATGTGTGGAATCATGTTTCTAGTTATCCGAAATACAGCCGTTATGTTGTCCGTGAGACTCCGTCAGGAATGACACTTGATGTCATATCTTGATGGCCAATGGCCACTAATACTGGCTCATGGGATTTATTAGAAGATGTATATTCAGATTTACGCTTTCGCAGTATCTGACGTGAACGTTTTTAGAAATGTTTTTATGAAATGTTTTGGAAAAAGTTTACTCGTATTTTTATAAGATGCTTTATTCCTTTTCAAATAAAGTCTTCCGCTGTGAATGTTAAATATCATGTATGTTAACAACCGGAGTACTACGGGGTGTTACAGAGCATTAGTCATTTCAGTTAAAGATTACACTTTCTTTATATGTTTGTATCTAGAACCCACAAAGTTTGGGTAGAATCCACAAAGGTTTGGGAATCGTTGAATGAAGAACCCACAAAAGTCTGGGTTTATATTTATTGTTTATGATATTATTTTTTTATTATAAATTTTATTTTGTGAGAATGATATTTTTAAAATAATAATAATAATAATAAAATATAAAATATCTTAGATATTTAGAATAAAATATCTTAAATATTTAGCAAAATATCTTAGATATTTAAGAAAAGTAATGATTAGTTTTTAAGATTTTTGTAAAGTAGTAATTAGATTCCTTAGATTTTTATAAAGATAATGATAAGATTCTTTAGATTTTTATAAACGTGATGATTAGATTCCTTAGATATTTATAAAGGTAATGATTAGATTCCTTAAATTTTCAAAGATGCCAAAATATATTATTTTTATTATTATTTTTCTTAAGGTGCTACAATTTCCTTCTTTAAATCAAATTTTGTCCTCAAAATTTAGATTTACCTTCTAGAAATTTTTTTGGATAACTTTGATCAATTACGTGTAATCCTGCACGCTTTTGCTGCATATATATATATAGGGTTATGTTTATCTCATTTTAGATGAGATAAACAACTTTCCTACACACACAAAAAGGGATTGGGTCTCACCATTCTTTTTTTTCTCTCCTCTTACCTATGGTTCCCACTTATAATTTTATTTCTACAACATGAGGTAACTACTTTCCTACAACATAAGAAAAATATTTCCCATATATATATATATATACATTGCCTAGATGTTTCGCTTGTACTTGTCATAAATCTACATATATTATTTCATGGTAGTGAGTTGGTCAGACTTAATACTAAATAATTCAAAATATGCATGATCTATGACAAAATATCAAGCAACATATAGTTTAAGCCTTTTGTTGACCTGAACCATTGTGGTCTGATACCATAAAATGTAATATCCTCTATAACTGGCTAGTATAGAGGATATCACATTAATTCTTAATTGTTATTTTAAATAAGACAACGAAAATTATAATGAGATTCTAACAGGTGGATAAAAACTAAGACATATGATAAAATATTCTTTAAATTTAATTATATATTAGTCGCAAATTGAGTTCACTATTACATCTGAAATACATAATAATTTAAACTGAAAAGAAATATTTTTTTATTATATTAGTTACTCCACTGAGCTTCGTACAGTCTTCAATGTATTTAACCATAGTGTTTTACCCTACTCCGAAGCTACACATACTGGCTTGTTTATTTTCTGAAAAGGTTAGTATAAAAACAAACAAATATGAGATAAATCTTAGTAATATTGGAATTTTTAAACTATAACCAATCTAGCCACTTTTAGTGAAAAATATAATTCTCTCAAAATAAGTTTATAATAAGAAAATAATATCATGAATAATAATTATAAGTTCAAACCTTTGTGAGTTCTTTATTCAGACATTTTTAAACCTTTGTGGTTCTACTTCTACATACAAATATACCCAAACCTTTGTGGGTTTCTCTATACAAACATATAAAGGAACATCTAGTCCTTAACTGAAATGACTAATGCTCAATTTTATGAGCGTCCAAATTTTGTGAGTTCTGTATGTGAAAGGTTATGTACGGCGGAGCTCAAGCCAGGATAAGACGTCCCTTACCCTATAACCATTCCGATCGCCTTGTGGGTCAGTCACACTAGAATCATTTAGTAAAAGATTACATATTCCGTTAATATCCATTTGGTATCGAAGGAACTCCTTAGTTATATGGTTTACATTCAAGATCATTCTCATAACTAATATAAATAAATTAATGAAATCCATAAAATTAAAGATAGAAGATAAACCAAAAGAGTATAAGAGATTCATAAAAATATATTTGGACGCAATAACGACACATTCATAACTTTTAAAGAAATAACTTAAAAATATTAACTTTAAATATAAAATAGATAAAGAAGAATTAAAATAGGAGAATAAGATTTTCTTCCAATATTACTTTTCTCTTCCTTTCTTCTTCTTTCTCTTTCTTTCGTTCCTTCTCTCCTTTCTATATTCTTCCATTCTTTTATGGGGTAATTTATAATGTTGGTTTCAGATTTCTTTCTTTTTTTAGATAAAATATAAGGAATCTAATCATTCCTTTTAAAAAAATTTAAAACTAATCATTCGTTATCTTAAATATCTAAGATATTTTGTATAGTTACAAATATCTTTTAAAGTCATTATTTAGTCAAAGATATCATTTTAAAATATTTCCAAAGATGCCAAAATATATTATTGTTATTATTTTTTTAAGGTGTTAAAATGTCAAATTTCAAAATTTTGCACGGTATCAAAGGATTATATTATATATATATATATATATATATATATATATATATATATATATATATATATAGGGGAATGATCCGTTTATAAATTTTTGTAAATTACACTATGTACTTCCGGGAGAACATTACACTATGTTCTCCCGAAAGAACATAGTGATTTGTAAGAGTTTGTAAACAAAAAGATTATGAATATAACCCTCCCTATATATATATATATATATATATATATATATATATATATATATATATATATGGAAAAATATTTCTACAGCCACTTTAGATAAGCTTATCTACAGCCACCATTTTTAACTATGTTCTCCCGGGAGAACATAGTTATAACACGAAAGTTGCTTTTTTCTCTCTCTCCACGTCAGCAGATAGGTTCTGAAAAGTAACTGAGAAGAAAAAAAAATAACTTTCATGTTATAACTATGTTCTCCCGGAGAACATAGTTAAAAATGGTAGCTGTAAATAACCTTATCTAAAGTGCCTGCAGAATATATATATATATATATATATATATATATATATATATATATATATATATATATATGGGGTAAACATTTCTACAGCCACTTTAAATAAAGTTATCTACAACTAGGGGTGTTCATCAACCAATCCAAACTGATTCAAACCGCAATAACCGAACCGAAAAACCAAAAACCGAAAAAAATTCCGCAAATTTTAATTGGATTGGATCGGTTTTCGGATCGATTGATGAAAATCGATCCAATATATTAATTCGCCTCTACCTACTTGGGTTTTTTCCCATTCATAGCCCAAAAATTTCTAAACTCAAATCCATTAACCCATCAACTAAACTCAAGAAAAAATCTAGTCACATCTCATTAACAAAATTTTATTGTGTAGAGCTTCATATCTCATTGCCCAAGATAAAAATAAAACTATATTATCGTTTTATTGATGCTTTTGTATTTTAAAAAAAATTACAAAGCCAATATATACAAAAGATGTTATTTGCACAATAATCATAAAACAAATTTTAGGATTTTCAAAAAATCGAAAACTGATACAATCCAAACTGAAAAAAATTGGATTGGATCGGATCGGATTTGAAAAAAAATTCAAACCGAATGGATGATTACGTGATCAAACCGAAGGGATTGGATTAGATGATTTTTGCTTCCAAAACCGATCCAATCCAAACCGCGAACACCCCTATCTACAACTACCCTTTATAACTATGTACTCCTCGAGTACATAGTTATAATATTAAAGTTGTTTCTTTTTCTCTCTCCTTAATCACTTTTCAAAAACTATTTGCTGACATAAAAGAGAAAAAAAAATTAACGTTATAACTATATACTTCCAAGATTAATAGTTATTCATTTTCTCCCACTAATAAGTATATACCTATAGTGAGTGAAAAGAATTATTCGGATACAGTCAGGAATAGAGTTATCCCAGCGTCTTAGTGGTGAACTTTTTTGGTTGATCCATCGTCGTCATGGACTACAAAATTGATGCGCGGGTCAGATATTGTAAATCAATTAGCCATTTTGTTTTTTATTTACAAAAAGGAATGGCTTCATATTAGTTTGGTTTTGATATTACTTAATTTTAAAAGATGATGAAAATACTTATATTGAGCGTAAAATAATCTAACTGTAACTGTATTTATCCACACACAAAAATCTAACTGTATTTTAAAAAAATATTTAAAAGATAGATTAAAAAAAATATTTTGTTTAGATTATGTAAAGTAAGATTATTTTTAAATATAAAATATTAAATTACCTATTCTTATTCTTACTGATATTACATTTTCAATTCCCACCACTATGAGCAGAACGTCATTCCATTAGCAGCATTCTTACTTATATTACATTTTCAATTCCTACCTGCATGAGCTGAACGTCACTATCAGCAAAAAAAATCTAAAATAAACCCCACTCAGTGATTACATAAAGAAGTGTGGGATAAACCTGAACGTTGAATTTTAACATTTGTGCGTGTTTGAGTAAGGATTTGCAAACTTAAATTTAGATAATTTTCATTTTATAAAATTGATTTTAGTTAAAAATGAGTTTAAAGTAAAGGTAAAGTGTGTGTCATTTTAAAGGATGTAAAGTTGTGTCATTTGAAGATAGATAAAGGAGGAGCGAGAGTTGACAAAAAAAATAAAGGTGTGGGTCCCACTTCTTTATGAGAGTGAAAGGATATAAGTTGTGTCATTTAAAAGGATAAACACTTTTTCCTTAAAGTAAAGTGATTTATGTTTGAAAACCTTTATTTTAAATGTAAGTTTATAATAAAGCTTAGTATAAAATCCTCAACCCAACATAAAAGTTATATATATTTATTGGCTTTAATGTTTCAACAGTGAATGTAGATAAGTTATTTACATTCGCTCTCAAAATTACGTCGTTTTGGATTGAAAAATTAAAAAATTATAATGAAAAATTATTATAATCATGAAATAAATTATAATTACAAAAATACCTTGATTTCTGTTCCAAAACGACGTCGTTTTGGGTTCAATATAGATAAGTTATATAGATTGACCGTAAAAAAGTGAACTCATATTTATTTACTTCAATCAAATGTATCTTTAAGAACAAATTTAATTTTAATTAAAAGCAATTAAGCATTATTATTAGTTAATCACATTTCAGATTGCTAAATCTGCGTTTGAGGCAAGCCGTGACTAATCCAACATGCAATAAAATTAAATGTGCTTTCGAAAAGAATTACAAGTTGCTACATTTCAAAACTATTGAATAAAGACTGTTTAGTGGGAATAAATATTGTTATATACATATGATCAACTATTAGTGCACATTTCTCTAATTCTCACCATTATGCTAATGACTTGCGACAAAAACGAGGTCATTGTAATCAAACCAACCAACCTTCTCTTTTTCTCCGAGTCAAATAGCTGATTGTGCAACACCATCCCTAGATGCATATGTTTTGCATAATCCCCAGTTGTTTTTCCCATCACGAGGAGGCTTATCACATTATAAAACAATTCATTTGCTGATTTGATGCCACTAATGATCAGAATCAAAAGTAATACACAACAATCACTATGGGCTTCATTGATTGGAAGCATTTTTAAAATCACTGATTGGGATGTGAAAACTTGTATTCAACGCTAAAGTGAATTCTGATATTGTTTAAAGTAGCCACTTTACACATGAAACAAATAAATTTGCTTTAACTAAGACATGTAAATATCCAAGCACATTCTCAAAACTTGTCAGCTTATGCCGCCACTTATGCTTTGGTTTTATGATAATAATATTTTAGCATATACTATTTCCAAGTGTCTAGAAAAAATTTGTCAATGAGATTGAGATCAACATTATCAAGATATATAATTACAGTAGCTAAAACCATGCCTACGGAGAATAAGTTAATATTTGGAAGGATATGTTGTGGCAGTATTTTATGGAACACCTGAAATAGCGCTTCTGTTTTGTTTTATTAAAAGAACCAAAAAGCAGAATTGCAGAACAATCATACGGTAGAGATACATTAATATTTGCTGATGGAAAGTCTCTAGGCATATCAAAATCTTAAAAGCAGCTGTTTATTATGTGGAATTGAAGAAGAATGATCAGACAACTATGCCAACTTGTTAAGCTGGCTTGATAATAAGAAAACAGTGAATCTTTCCTAACATAATCTTCCATAACAAAACTCAGTGATGATTGGTTTCTTTTGCACAAATCTAAATCACAATTTGTGGCGGCTCCAGGGGGAGCCCGAGACTTCCATCACACTTGTCCTTCTCAAGGTGTGAAATTCAATATTGGTATCCTCCCCTTCAACTGAGTATCCAAGCCCAAAATACTCAACCCGCCTCCTAGTTAATCATTAGGCTAGCTTGAGCCCAATCCAACTCTGATACCATTGTCATGCGGGTTCAGGGGAAGCCCATGGCAGAAGACTACCACCAATGGACTAAGCTACACCAGTCGCACCAAGTGGATCCGACATTACATCTCAACCCAAAGCCTATCAGGCCGGTCCAGGGGGAAGTCTGTGGTGAGAGCCACCACCAATCAGCTAAGCCTATACCATTATATCAAGTGAATCCGACACCATATCTCAACCCAAAACCTTAAGGCATTGGGTTCATGGGTCCTTTCACTTATATACTCTTCACTTAGTACATTACCAACCAATATGTGACTCGTCACACTTGAATACTTAACACAATTGAATTCCCCTTTTTTTTTAATGCTCAAAAGTTTGCTTGCTTATTTTTTTTTATTTTTTTGAATTCACTGTTTTAAGCATTCAGATGTTTATAATCAGTTGATTTTAATAGATTGACTCTTCGAGAGAA
This sequence comes from Gastrolobium bilobum, assembly GCF_033153095.1. Classification (NCBI taxonomy): domain Eukaryota; kingdom Viridiplantae; phylum Streptophyta; class Magnoliopsida; order Fabales; family Fabaceae; genus Gastrolobium; species Gastrolobium bilobum. Next base: position 531,366 of record NW_026899533.1, read on the forward strand.
GAAAAAGAAAAAGGCTGAGAATTGATAATTCTTTGGCCCTAACAAGGATCTTAGCTAGGAAATAAAATTCAACAATCATCAGATCAAAATTTAAAAGGCAGAGTACTCTGCATGCTTGAAATTTGTGGAAACATGGTGATATACAGAGAACCCACAAGCACGAGTTGTGGTAATGTGGTTTAGAGTAGGTGACAAATAAAAATGGGAAAAAAAGATTAATGTCATTAATAAATGAATGGAAAAAAAAAGTATAAATTATTTGACTCCTGTGAACATGTGGCCTTCATACTGTGTGACATGTAGTGAGGGACCGGCTCACGAATAATGTGATATGCCATGATGATAAAATAGACAGATTCAGAAGTGGTTGGTATCAATGGGAATATGGGATGCTGTAATACAAGTAAAAAACAAAAATTCTTGGTGGCTGCCATACATACTTGTTACTCATAAAGTTGCAGAGATCCACAAAATGAGTATCTGTTTAAGTATTTCATTGATCACTCTCAATCTGAAAAAAAGTGGACTACGATTTTTCCATGTGGCATGTTGGTCTAATGGATGGACGGCATGATTATCTTGGTGCTGTCTGTTTTTACGTGTGGCAGTGCCTTGCACGTGCAGTACAATGAACATGGATCTTTGGTGCCCGAGTTGAGAAGTTCCACAATCCACATGCAACGGTACGAGATCATTCTATGTCAACTCTCTGGTCTGGACCTACTGATCAGTTTCAATTATTTGAGCCAATTAACACTCATTCTCAACTAGTTTTCTCATTATTTATTTGAATATCACCAATATAAGCCCCTTTGGTATATATATGTTATCATTTAAGTCTTGTCACGTTACTGAATCAGAAATATAATTGAGGGAAAGGAAATCAGAAAATAACCAAAGTCCAAAAGAAAATCAGAAAATAACCGAAGTCCAAAAGAATATCAGAAAATAACCAAAGTCCAAAGAATAGTTTTCTAACATTTCGTAGGTTTTTGGCAGCATGGAAAGAAATGGGTTAAAGAAAATGCTAATTATCTAAAGAGAAAGTTCAAACTATCTAGCATGGTTGAAGGAATAAAAGGAAAACAATTCTACTGGCAATCCCTTTCTGCTAAAATAAAATACTGCAATTTCATAGTTCCTATACTTAGTTGAGTTCAATTGCCATAAAAATTTTACTTTTGCATATCAAGAAATCTACAAACTTGAACCTTCAAATGCTAAACCAAGAAAATGAGTTGAGAGCTACACCAGAAAAAAAGACTTACAAGTGTCCGGCGTATATGCTTGTCAATCTACAAGATGGTCCTCCGTATAACAATCAACCATTGTTTATTCCTTAAAATAGGAATGTGGGAGCAGATAACCTCCTTTTTGTTTTGAAAAATTGACAGAAAAAGTATATTTTAAGGTCTTCAAATTCAAAACAAGAATCCTCGAGACAAGGAGCATTTCTATTTCTACCTACACAGAAAAACTAAAGGCTGTGGGAGATCCTTTTCAAATGTGGGGTAGCAAAAGCACTTGGAAGAGTTGGCCGGTGGTGGAGTTTCTAAACAGCCTTCATATCCAAATCAATCTTTGCTTGTTATTGTTGCATGTTCCAGATTCTTCACATTTCCAATTCTCTCCTTATTAATCATTATCACCTTTATATTTACTTAATATTATTCTAATTACAAATATCTGGTCTGAAAACGAAGTTTGAATTTATCCTGGAACCCTCCACCAAAAATTGTGTGAAACCTGCTCCCTACCTTTACTCAAAAAACAAAAAATTTAAACAAGCAGTGATCTGTCTCAAATGCATAGTGGTAGGTCATATCTAGGTTCTTATTGGTATTTGTTGAGTCCTCTCTTTCCCTATAAATGGAGAAGCTCTCATCACAAACTTAAGTTGTGAGTTGAAGTTTACAAGAGCAAAGCTTCCTAGCTTTCTACTTTAGTATTTCTAGTTCTTTTCTTTGCTGGAACTTAAGAAAATGGTTAGTACTGCGTTTGTGATCAGTTTCTGAGTAGTGTTTGGTCAATGGCAGTTGTAACTATAACTGTTACCTGCTTTTCAAAAATGTTTTGTCCTTGTGTTTCAGGAGGGGAAGATGAGTTGGACAGTTGCAGATGCTGTGGACTATAAAGGCTTCCCTGCTGACAGGTCCAAAACTGGTGGTTGGGTACCCGCTGCTTTTATTTTAGGTTTGTAATACTAGTAATAGTAACCTTATTATTATCTCCTCTTGATTATGCAACTTGCTCTTATTAGAAGACTCAGAATATGTTAATTAATATATGATTCTCCAGACAAAATGAAAATCTCATCCATCGCCTTCATGTGAGAAGTAATAGATGGTGATGCTTTCATTGATAGAGTTTTGCATTTTTTTTTTTTTTTTTTTTTTTGGTTATAAGTAGGTGATTCACATATTTCAGGGTAAAAAGACAAATTGGGTGGTTAATCAAATGGTGATGAAGAAACAGATAGGGTGTTGGTGTATACAAAGTACTTAGTTTAGAGAATAGGATCCATATTTGGGGTTCCATCCTTTCTCACTTGGAAGTTTGCATTATCAAAGACTAACTAACATTTTTTTAAGAAGTTGAGGCTTGTGAATGATTTTATTATCTTTAAAATGCTTTCCTCCTAGCAAATAGTAGCTTGAAGCAAACATGGCTCTAACACACACATGTGTAATAAAATTTGGAGATTTAAATCGTGAATGATTAAGCTAATGTTTGAATCATAAAATTTAGAGATACAATAAAAGATAACTTGAAATATATTAAATAAATATATAATGTTGAATGAAATAATTTTATAATAGAAATTGACAAAATAACTTAACCATAAATTTTACAAAACAAAATCAAAAGCCATAACTAAGTAATATAAAATGAATGAGGCCAATTTTTTAGAAAAACAAATCAGAGCAATCATATAACCAAATAAGGTACTTACAGTTTAAGGTACTTACAAAAAAAAAAGGTACTTACAAAATAAGGAAATGATGGTTAAAACCTATGATTCATAAAAATAAAAAATAGATTCTAACAACTATGGTTTAAGGTGTTAGTTGGACTATGAATGGTCTTATACAGAAAACTGCTTTATTACTCCACTCCATTTGATTCTATCTAATGTTTTTGGGACGATGATTGCGGCTGAGGAAGTAGACAAACCAAGTGGAACAGATTATAGCCAAAAGCACACACATATTTCTGACTGAGGATAATTAATATGTCACTTTCTGTTTGAACTTGGGTAAAAAGACCATAATGTCATATATATACTTTGTGATGTGAATGAATATAACGATATTCCATTTCGTCTATACATTTTTAATCTTGCTTTATCACCCTACTTTCTAAGAGTTGGGTTTTACTTTACGCATTTTCTGCCTTTTTAATATATTAAAGTTCACTGTTCACTTACAGTTGTCCCTCCAACAACAGTCTCCACTTACCAACAAAAATATTTTACTTTATTTTATATGACACATGTGCTAGTCACCCTGGTTCTCTCTCTAATCCTTTTCACTCCTTTTTTTTTTTTTTTTGGTGCACAAAAGATGAAGCCGACAAAGAGCAGTACAAAGCTTTCCATATATCTGCTGTTAATAAGATTAGATCGTTTTTTTTCCTTCTGAGAGTATATGACTAAATACCAATATTATTTTTCATAGAATAAATAAATTACATTTCCCCCCTCTCTTTCTTTTTCCTTTTATTTCATTTTTTCTTTCAATCTTTTTTCTCTTAGCTATTTATTTATGCATGTGTTTTTTTTTCCTATATTCCTTTTTATATTATTTTATTTTATTTTAATTTCATTTATCTATTTATTTATTTCTTATCTCTTACCTTCTTATTCTTTTTTGTTTCCTTATATATTCTTATTTGTATTTTATTTTAATTTATTTTTCCTTATAATTGTGTACTAATTTTGTATGGATAATATTATATATATATATACTTAAAGTTTACTTTATTATTTTTTTCTCAATCTTTTCGTATCATTTTTTTTTGAATTCATCTACTATCGACCACAATTAATGTGATATAAAAGTGGTGTTGACGTTGATGTCTATGTAGAAATAAATTACATTAAATCTCAGAGTATAAGGTGATCCTCAAAATTCTTGCAGGGATTGAAATCATTGAGAGGCTCTCCACCATAGGGATTGCAGTCAACCTGGTGACATACCTGATGGGAATCATGCATTTGCCAAGCTCAACTTCAGCCAATATAGTGACTGACTTCATGGGAACATCATTTCTCCTGTGTTTGCTTGGAGGTTTTCTAGCTGATTCCTTCCTTGGCAGATATAAGACAATTGGAATCTTTGCAGCAATACAAACACTGGTTAGTTACATTACTATTGAATTTAAGCCTATAAATTACATTCCTCATAAAATATCAACCTTATTTTGACATATTCATTTATATGCAGCGAAAAAATTTCTGATCAAAGCCAAGCATGCATTATTATCATTTTATGTATTATCCCTAGTTTTAACTTGGAGGGGATGGTGATTTCAGGGTACTGCTACATTAGCAATCTCAACAAAATTACCACAGCTACGTCCACCACCTTGCCATGCTACCCCTAGCAGTTGCAAACAAGCCACCGGATTCCAAATGGGAATCTTATACTTGGCTCTATACCTTATTGCACTAGGAACCGGTGGCCTAAAGTCTAGTATTTCAGGATTTGGTACTGACCAATTTGATGAGAAAGATGAGAAGGAGAAATCCCAGATGGCCTTCTTCTTCAACAGGTTTTTCTTCTTCATTAGTTTTGGAACTCTGGCAGCCGTCACAGTACTTGTTTATATACAAGATAAAGTGAGTCGAAGTTGGGCGTATGGAATATGTTCTGTTTCCATGGTCATAGCCATTTTGATCTTCATATCAGGAACTAAAAGATACAGGTTCAAGAAAAGTTTGGGAAGCCCCATTGTCCACATTTTCCAAGTTATTGTTGCAGCAATAAGGAAAAGGAAGATGGAACTCCCACACAATGTTGGCTCTTTGTATGAGGACACTCCAGAGTCTTCAAGAATAGAGCACACTGATCAGTTCCGGTAAGCTAATCTTCATCTACCCTTGTGGAAGCTAACTAATCCTTTTGTGGGGTTTAAATGTTTTATGAAATTGTCTGAACTAACAATTTCCTCCTTCTCTCTCTCTCTCTCTCTTTTTGTAATGAATATTTTTCAATTATGTAGTTTCTTGGATAAAGCTGCCATTGTGGCAGAAGGTGATTTTGAAAAGAATTTATCTGGTTATACTCCATCCCCATGGAAACTATGCTCACTGACAAGGATAGAGGAGGTGAAAATGATGTTGAGACTTCTGCCAGTATGGGCCACAACAATCATATTTTGGACCACATACGCACAGATGATCACATTTTCAGTGGAGCAAGCCTCCACCATGCAAAGGAATATTGGTAGTTTCCAAATCCCAGCTGGCTCTCTCACAGTCTTCTTTGTAGCAGCAATCTTAATCACTCTGGCTGTGAATGACCGACTCATCATGCCCCTTTGGAAGAAGTGGAACGGCAAACAAGGTAAAAAAAATTGTAGAAGGGAATATGAAATGGTTTTGTCATGGTTAAGATGATCATGTGCAACCCATGTAATTAACGTTTACACTTGATGGCAAAACCATAAAATAACCCTCCATACCAGTTTTCACTATATATATATATATATATATAGTCAACTGAATACCGAAATTTGGATACAAATAATTTACCAAATTTTTTTGAACCAAATCATTAACATATATATGTTCTGTCTTTCTCCGTGTCCCAGGTTTTACCAACCTACAAAGGATTGCAATTGGTCTTATATTGTCCACTTTTGGAATGGTGGCTGCTTTTCTATGTGAGAGGAAAAGGTTGTCAGTGGCAAAAGGTGTGAGCGGCAACCAAGCAACACTGCCTATAAGTGTTTTCATTCTAATCCCACAGTTCTTCTTGGTGGGTTCTGGTGAAGCATTCATATACACTGGCCAACTTGATTTCTTCATAACACAATCCCCAAAAGGAATGAAAACCATGAGCACTGGTCTCTTTCTCACAACATTATCTCTTGGTTTCTTTGTTAGCAGCTTCCTTGTCTCGGTTGTGAAGAAATTAACTGAGACAAAAGATAGGCAGGGATGGCTAGCTGATAATATTAACAAAGGGAGGCTTGATTTGTTCTATGCACTGCTTACTATACTTAGTTTCATTAATTTTGTAGCATTTGTGGTATGTGCAATCTGGTACAAGCCTAAGAAACCTAAGCCATCTCTGCAAATGGAGCAAGTTAATGGGTCCTTGCCTGAAGAGAGGTGCTGAAAACTTTTTAGTTTTTGTTGATTTGTTCATAGGCAGTTATTATGTGTGGAAACGAAGAATGGGTTGAGCTTTGGTTGATATTATAGAAATAATATTCAGGTTGACTTCTATGTGTAAAAGTGTAACATATTATCTGGTATTTTCAAGCCCTTGTTACATTTTGCTCAATCAAGCTTGCTTTCTAATTTTCCTTTAGCTTTTTTTTTTTGTCGCTGTCTATACATTAAAGGATAATTTCAATTGATAACTTACAAATGCAAATGTGCATGTCTTTTTAATCACACAACTTTTGCATGTCAATCATAAACAAGAACACATTACACTCATAAACCTACGGTGAATATTAAGTGAACATAAAATGCAGAATATAATTAAATTCAGATATTCAAATTTCCATTTGTGATTGATTCCGTAAATCTCAACAAGCTTGAGAGTTTTTCACATCTACGTCAAACCATGATCAGTTTTCATACTTCTGTTTGGCTAGTACTGGGCACAGTGTGTTCATACTTTTCCAAAAAATTAAGAGCCGCTCTCTTAAATCAAGAAGTTTATTAAGATTATTTTAAAATTATATATATATATATATATATATATATATATATATATAAACTATTTAATCTTATATAAATGATCGATATTTTTTTTCCTACTCTTTCGATTAATATATTCCCTTTATGTGTGATAGGTTTATTAAGTTCATATTTAATTTTACCAATAAAGAATTTAGAGAAATTCTAATATATTTTGAAAGTACTATACCAGGTCAAATTAAAATATAGTACATGGACGGCATGATTGTACAAGCTATTGAATTAAATTTAAATTATTAAAAATAAAATTTAAATTAAATTATCTTGGGTAACTGTCTCTTCATTTCTCCAAGGTTTGCAACTATGTGTTATAAATTATTTCATCTCTTTTTACTTTCTCTCGTACCTCAAACCTTTATATTATAAATTATTTATCATCATTGAAAATTATTAGTTTAATAATCACTTTAATTTATTATTTTAATAGAATGCGAATTATGATTTAAGCTAGGCCATTATGATAAGAATCTTGAAGTATACTGTCTTAAAAGCTAGCTCAAAAGATGAGAGTGCTCAAGACCTTATAAATTTTACATTAGTTGCTCGTATAACCAATGTGGAACTCCAAGTCTCATACCTTGCAAATGGGATAGTAACACAATCATATCAAGTGAGTTTGACATACTCTCTCAATTCAAAACCTTAAGGGATTGAGTTATGGATCTTCCCACTTATATGAATTTCACTTAATTCATTATCAACTAATGTGAAACTCATTACACTTTAATATCCTAACAGATAACAACTCGTGACATAATAATGACGGTAAATAACTTTGGAATGTGCCATCAAAGTAGGAAAAAACAAACGAAAAAAAAACAAAACAAAGATTTAATTTGGATCAAACTCTAATTATGGCGAACTCTTCGTTGACTTAAAGCGCTATACTCAGACCACGAATTCTTCACTGTAGTTTGCTGATTCGACTACATGAGTTGTGTCAAAGGATCCCTAGATACAAAGTGGCATGGTGTACACCTTCATGTTTTTGCTGTCTTATCAGCACCTGAAAGGAATATATATGAGACATCTCACTATACATAGGACCAAATTTTCTTTTCTTCTTTATGTGTGCTGCTTTATAATACAGTTATTATCCGTTGAAGAAATACGAAAGGCTATCTCTTATGATAGCCACGTCCCGATTCTTTTCTTTTCCATCTTATCAGCAATTAAATGGATATGGATATGGAAACACTTAGTCGTAAGTCGTAACAACCATACTTGGCATTAATTTTGATATTGCACTTATGTTGATTCTAAACCATTGCTTTAGCATCTGGCGAGTGTGAGGAGGAAAAACCTCATTTTTGCAGAAGAAAGTCAAACATAGGTCGTTAGCTATCTACAATAATCTATAAAGTATTACATAATTCCAAGAACATGTAAACGTACAATTGAATCCAATTTTAGCGTCTATATGAACATACCATTTGCACAAAACGTAGCTCACTATCGGCATGCCTCTGCCCGCTAGATATTTTTTTTAATGTCTGAAGTCTGAACACTTAAAATAAAAGAATAAAGAAAAAAAAATTAAAGAAAATTTTAAATATATTAAAATATAAAAGAATATAAACAAACAAAAAAAAAACTTTAACCTAATATAAAAAAAATAATCAAGAGTCAACTAAACTGTTACAATAGAACATTTTGGGTTCTCAACAAAAATTATGGGCATCAATTTAATTTCTTAAAAAAAAAAAGTCTACTCGTAATACCTCAGAATTCAAAAATAGATCCAGATAATCAAAATATGGTCCTCTGAAATTCAAAAAGACCCACATTAATCTCTCAAAAAGAATAACATGGATCTATCATGAAATTTAAAAGAATCATAAGTTTACTTTTTTTTTAAGAGATTGAATTGAGTCCTGTAATTTTTTGTTAATGACCCAAAATATATTTTATTCTTTTTTTCCCAAAAAATGCACATACACAGATCTGCGTCACATAAAAGATTTTTACTTTGATGAGCAAAGCTCATTTTAGCCTCTAAACAAAACACTGATTAACCAATCTTAGGGCTATAATAAATAAAGATTGACCAAAAAATCACATTCTTCCAGCCACAAAGTCACATTTTTCCAGCCCAAAAATAATATAATTTTTCACTTTAAAACCTATCCAAAAAATCAAGTACGTACCCAAAACCTGTCCAAAAAACTTTAAAACCTGTCCAAAAAATCAAGTACCTAAAACCTGTAAAAGATTGGAGCCGCAAGAAGATTGAGGTGTGTTGACTCCAACATACCAAAAAGAAGAGGAGAAGGGCTGACCTATGAATCCTAGATTGAGAAGAGAATTCAGAGAGAAAAAAAGAATAATGTATTTAAAAGAAAAAAGCTATAATAAGCATGGGTTCATATTTTCTTATGTTGTAGGATAGCATGAGATAAAAAAAGTAGAGACAAATTAAATGTGGGTTTCACATTTTATATTATAAAAGAAAAAGAAAATTAATTGGCACAGAAAATAAATTTGTGTAAAAAAAAAATTTGCTCTCCTGTAGCACGAGAGCATGATTTCCGAATAAGCATTTACACCATTAGTTAAATTTGAATGGAAAACAAGTAGAAGGGGGTAATTGATTATGAATCAAAGCACAAATGATGATTTAGAAGCAAATCCCTGGAGATTTTATGAAGTTTTCTCAAAGAAAAACAAAAATAGTCTCTCTTATTGTGTCTATTTACAAGTAGAAGGGGGTAATTGATTATGAATCAAAGCACAAATGATGATTTAGAAGCAAATCCCTGGAGATTTTATGAAGTTTTCTCAAAGAAAAACAAAAATAGTCTCTCTTATTGTGTCTATTTAGTTTTGCAATTTACTTGTCTTAGGTTTTTAAAGATCTTAATGTTCCTTGCCTCCTTGACCGTTAGATGAGATCGTGGCTATATTGGATGATGCACATATAAACTCTTTTGCTTTCCCTTTTCACCGTTGTCTTATGAAGTGGAACCACTGTCTTGCGTGGAATGCCTCCTTAGATAAAAAAGAATGGCTTTCGTCTGATAGAATCTACCCCTTGAATCTTTCTTTATGAATTTTTGATTATCCATAGAAGAGTTCTTCTCAGCCAAAAACAAAAATATTTTTAACGCTCCTGTACTATTGAATGACTCAGTCCATCACGTACAAGAGAGGGTAAAAAATAAACTATACCTGATTGTTTTACGCACTCATCTATAATTATAATCAATTGAATCTCACATTTTCCTATTTTTTATACCAAACTTGCGTTATCTTCAATTCCTCATTGATTGATTCTACTAGAGGTTCTTAGGTGTGTATGCATAAAAGATTTACGTTATTATGCATTATTAAATGTACACTACATCAACTATTATATTCAAAATAAAGTGTATAAAAAATATGGGTTCGCTTTTTCTACCGTTACTGCATATAAGTTATCTGCAATAAGTACAATACGACATTGTTTTGGAACAGAAATCATAATATTTTTGTAATTTTAATTTATTTCAGGGTTATTATAGTCTTTATAATTATAATTATAATTTTCTAATCTTTCACTTTCAAAACGACGTCGTTTTGAAAGTAAATGCAGATAACTTATTTGCATTAAGTTGCAGAAATATTTTTATGAAAAAATATGCATAGTTGAAGTTTAGTTAACCATTGTTTTCTCTCACATCCTTTTCGAAAGGTTTCCGTATAAAAATAGGTGGAAGAAACATTGCCTTTGTTATAGATAGATCATCGGTGCACAAACACCAAACTATACCATACAATGGTCAAAAGCCCAAGCTCTAACACATCAAACAAAACACGAGAAGTCAAGGAACTCTCATCCAATTGGAGAGCCAGGTTGGCCGCTTCGCATCTATTGAAGAGAAAACTATAAAATCCGGAATTTCTGTTGAATATATCATAAAATGGAACTTACCTCCTAATTCCGGATCTAGATCCCTCCTCCTACAATATAAAGACAATTAGACTCCGACAAAACTCTGTCCCACCCCAAGATTGAAGCTAACAACTCGTCAAGGGCTTCCGCCACCAGGAGTGACCAACTTGATAGATGGTCCAGACTAAGCGATATTTTAAAAGGAAATGGTTTGGGCCTATTTGTTTTCTTCTCATAGTTTCAGCTCTTATTTCAATAAATAGAATAGAGCCAATATATGTCACACCAACATAAAGATTCGCGATTTAACAATAATGCAGGTCCACGTGTTGCATTAAAAATTTATAATTCCACTTAGAAGAAAGTAATTCCATCTTCTACACTACAATTAGATGTCCATTCATTGTTTGACACCTCTATCCCCATTATGAAGTTTTTCCAAAGAACATTAAAAGGCATATCCCTGGCATCAAAGATTAAAACCTAACTAATCTATGCAAGTAGCGCTTCTTAACCATTAGACTAACCTCGTTCGATTCTGATGGTTTCTACTTTAATCTCCTAAATCTCAACAGCTGTAATTGAACGGTCTAATATTTTCCACTACGCCAACAAACGACGCACAATCAATATTTTAGGTTAGGCGTAATTGAACCGTTCGTATAAGCAATCCAGAAACACAGTATATCTCAACTTAAAATCACTTGGGATCCTGTGACAAGTAGACTTACATTGTCTTCCATTTTTATTCAACGATAATAATGAAAGACGCAAAGCTCCATTAGAGATAGATGCCCCCACAAGCAAATAGCAGAACATCGTATGCAGCATATACCCTCAGAAGCAACATATCAAGATCTACTACACAATGAAGCGAGAAATGGCAGCAACCACAACCAAGCAAGCAAAAGTGGAAGCTACAAATGCGTGATGAAAAGAATTAGAGGTAATCGCTCGTCTCACGTATGGTTACTACCAACTAGCGATCTCACATAAGTCCACTAAGTTCGAATGACCCAAGCAAATCCAACAAAACAGAGTATAGAAAACAAATGATGAAACAAGCAGGTCCATTCTCTTGTTTTTAGGAGGCGACCAGGGGGTTCCAAACTTGAAAACTGACTATGGATAGGAAACAATGTAGATGGTGTTTCTAAAAGAAACGAGCAGTGATCGTGCAGAAAGTATAACCTAAACCAAAAAAGATGTGTGTGCTCAGGTTACAGACATGATAAAATTTCTCCACTACTTACAATGCATCTTTTGTACGAGAAAAACAAGACATTTCAGGGGAGTGGAGTTGAAACAGAAGAATTGTTCAATATCACAAACACAAGCACAAACGCAAACTTAAGACATAACAATCATCAACTTTGCTATTCAATGATAAACTTTTGGAACATCCACAATGCTTAATTCATTCTCCAGTGGTAAACACAAACCACTGAATCAGTAATATAAGGGACAAATGTCAATCGCAGCCCCAAAAGGGTAAGGAAATTAAACAGGGAGAAGTAACAATAATAATAATAATACTAATAATCACCTAATAGAAGTACAGCGGTACACCACATACCCAAAAACAAAACCTGCCTCATCCAACATGAATCGAACAGTAACAAACATGTCCTCTTTGTATCCAAGAAAAGATATCACCAGTTCAATCAGTGATTCAGTTCTGGTTCTCGCTCTTCCTCCCAGTGCCTTCCCCTTCTCTCTGTTCCAACAATCTTCCAGCCTCTTCATCAGCCTGCTGAGCCTTCTTCTGAGCCTCAGAAGCCTTGAGAGCCTGCAACTTGGAATGATTATAATACGCAACCCCCAAAAACGCCAATCCATAACCAATCAAGTTAATGGGAGTGACCGTGTCCTTTATCACAGACCAAGAGAATGCAATCAGTAGCCAATCCTTGACAACCCCAGCAACATTCATTGTCAAAGCCGAAGTCTTTCCAACCAGCAAGAACACAGCGAGATTCAAAGCAAAAGCACAAGTGGAATTGGTCCCGAAAATCACAAAATCCAAATGGAAGCTAGAATTATCCCTCAACGAAGGGTACTCCACAATAAGCCAGGGGATAGACAAGAACACCAAACAACAGGGAGCAATGTAGTAAAGAGAGGTAATAGGGTTAAGCGAAATCCCCTTGGAATTAAGCAAAATCTGGATCAAAACCAAGCGAGTGGCCTCGAAAGCAACAGCCATAAGCTGAAGAGTAACACCCCAACCATCGAATTTGGCTTCACCATAAGCAGCAATCGCAACACCAACAGAGATCGAAACCATGTTTGCCATGGTTTCGTTCTTAAAACCTTCCTTCTTGAACAAGACCCCAATTGAATAGACAGCGACAGGCATAAGGGCTTTCAGCATCTGAATGAAAGAAACAGAGAGATAGATATATGCGGAATTGGAAAACCAAAGGGAGAGGGAGTAGAGTGCACCGATGGGGACCACCGATTTAAGGTACATCTCGCGGGACATTGAAACAGGCTCCACCAGCTTCAACACGCGAACGAGCATGTATGCGAGGGAGGAGCAGAACGCCATGTGGATCATGGTCAACGAGATCGGGTACGGCCAGTTGTACATCTTCCGATCTAGTATGTACTTGTTGTACACGATCACCGTGAAGCTCAGGCAGATCCATATCGCCACGTACGTGTATGACAGGATCACTTTCTTCACCACACTATCGGAGATCGCCATTAGAGATAACCCTAACCCTGACCCTAACCCTAACCCTGAAGTGATTTAATCAGGGACGGGTTTGGTTCTCGGTTTTTGAAGAGGGTGGAAACGTGCAAGAGAGGGGATCTAGCGGAGATTCAGCTGATCAAACATTCAATGCGATTGGGGTTTCGCCCAAATCTGAAAGGAGGTTATGAAATCGAAATTTCGAGTGATTCACTTTGAGTGGAGAAGAGACGACAGTAATGGATAGTTTAATATACGCTATAATACAATGTCCTAGTTGGTAACATGGGACTTGGGCTGTTTAACTTTGTTGGGCTTTCCTCGTTTTGATACCCAACCCCAACAAAGTTCGATGGGAAACGTTTGATTTAGGTGACGTTTAGTTGTGTTGTGTTGTGTGATTTGAAAAGTATTTGTCATGCAGATAAAATTATATCCAACGAGTTCAAAATGATATTATTTTAGGTTATAAAGGAGTGTATTAGATTGGGATTTCAAAGAATTTTAATGGATTATTTGTGGACAAAAAAATTCTTAGGTATTCGATTAGGATTTGAAAGGACTGAAAAAAAAAAATCGCATGGTATTCGATTAGGATTTTAAAATATTATTTTAGAGTCCATCCAAATCCTTTAGTATTCAATCAGAATTTTAAACAAAAGAAAAATAATCTTGTGGTATTCAAAAATCTTACGATTTTAATGATTTTCTATTGGTGTGGATTTCGTGAGACTTTTTAGTGAGAAATATGAATAGGATGTCTCTCTCACAATCTCACCCAAACCCCTATGATTTATTGATATTTCTCTATTGCAGTGTTTTCTTCTTTCTTTGGTGGGTTGACCCGCTCAAAACCGAGTTCCGCCATGGGAGCTTCGTTAAAGCTCAAAAGCAGCTGATTTTTTAGCGATTTTCATTACAAAACAATCCAGAAAAACAAACCAATAAGATTCTAATATAATCCATCTAAAAAACAGCATATTTTTTAGAGTTTTTGGAAGTTTGAAAAATGATTTTTCAAGTTATGGTCGCGATTTTTTTTTGGCACAAAAAACTATGATTTTTGAATTAAAAATAACATAAAATCCTCAAACCAATTTTCATTTTACATCAATAAAGCAAGATCAATCTAAAGAAAGATTGAAACTTTCTTAATATAAACCCTATATTTCATAACAATACATTCACAAACAAAATTCTTTCGCTATAGGAAATGATTTCAAACAATTTTTGAATCAATAGGTAACTAAATTTTTTTTTTTCAAAAGCCCAAAAACAATTTAAGGTTTTAATGTATCGATTGAAAATAATTTGAGAATTTTTCTAAACTTTAATGTAATAAAACCCATAAATTCAAATTCAAAATTTTCTTAGAATACTCAATGAAAATATGCATATGATATATGGTTAGAAAACTCTCATCACGTAGAACAAAAATCTCAAGATTTTCAGGATCAATTGCAAAAAATTCCAAATGATATTTATCATGAACTTTAGGTTCTATATGTAAATTTAGAATTATTTTAATAAATAAATAAAAATTAGATCTTATAATCATATATGCATAGCTTTGATACCAAATGAAGAAAATAATTTTAAACTCATTGGTCAAACCCAAGAGCATGAACGAGAAAATGTTAAAGCATGGAGGACTAGTATAATTTTAGATATGTGGAGAGTTGTTGCTAAGTGACTTTGAATGTTTGTTAAATATTATATTAAGTTTTATTGATTGAGAAAATTATATCAGGTTTTACTTTTTTTTTATTAATATCATTGCATTTCTTTGTTATTTTTTTATTGACTCTTGTAATTTTGAATGTTTCTTAAAAATTCATATGATTTTTTAAAATCTTATAAATTCATATTGTCCTTTCAAATCTTATAAATTCTATTAAAATCCTTTGAAATCTAATTTTATGAAATCTTGATTGTAAAAAATATCTTTTAAAAAAGTATTTAAAGTCCGTTCAATTCTAAACAATCTTTTAAAATCTTTATAGATTTTTTATCTCAAAAAAGTCTTTCAAAATCCTAATCTAATACATCCCCCTAAAATTAAAAAATCATAATGATAAGACTAATATAACCCTGCAATATATTAGAATTATAAAAGCACCTTGATTTCTGTCCTAAAACGACATCATTTTGGACTCACTGGATATAACTTATCTCCATTGACGGGAGAAATACTTTACCCAATAAATAAAGATAAAAATATTTAATTGTGTTATTTTAAGTAGGAGAAAGATACAAACTAATATTTTTTCATTTACAATTGAAATTAAAAAAATACTGATTTTCTTTTCCGATAATTTCTATTACTTATGTCATTCTCTTACTTAAAATGACATAATTCTATGTCCTTTAAAATGATAAACATCAAACTTATATACAAAGGATTAAAGACTTCTAATGTTATATAAGAAGAATTTATTCTCCTACACACACATAAGAAAGATGTAGATTCCACTAAAAAAATTTATCTTTCCTCTTTTCAATGAGATTGACATGTTTGTTATGTGTACAGGAAAAGATATTCTTTTCATATAATATCATAAGTCTTTAACGCATAAATAAACAAAGAGCCATCGGGGGCTTGATTTGAAATTTAATAAAAGGAAAATTACCTTAAAGACAAATATGGTAGGGTATCATTTAGTGGATGAATTATTGAGATTCCATGTGTCTTTTCCTTGTAAATGAGATGAGAATGAATTGATATAATACACTAAATTAGAGAATACTTAAGGGTTGCATCGATTAATTTAAGGAGGAACGCAAAGAATTGAAGTCATGTAAAGCCGGTTGGTTTGGTTGGTGTTAATTGTAACGCCCGCTAGTAAGAGGAGATTAGGAATTGGGGTATGGGCGCGAGAAGTATGCCACAAACAAACGGCGTATCACGTGGGGAACATAGGTTTGAAATTTGGGGATGGATGCGTACTCCCAACTTTGCCGTGTTTGACGATTTGTTTCACATGGGATGGGATACTTGACTTGGAGAACTTGTGACCAATTCAAGGACACATTAGGTTTCAGGATTCACTACCCTCATAAGCCTCCGATGCGGGGGTTAAATCAACCGGTCATGTTAAACTTTAATTTAAATAAGTTAAATCTATATAGAAATTTTACGCTTGACCTGGTTGAATAATCTGATGTAAGATTTGTTTCACTTATATTTAAATAAATAAAAGACCTATCCTAAATTTTTTAGCCTATTTAAATCTATGAAATTTTCAATATTTAATCAGAATTAAATTAAATAAATAAAATAATATTACTTTTATTAAAATTATTTAACTGATTCTTTTAATTAACAATAAACAATTCAATATATGAAAAAATTAACAGTAAACAATTAACAACTAACGAAATTCGACATAATTAATAGATAATTGAGTCTCTTAAGCATATTGGCAGAGGTTCAATTTGTAATTGAGTATATGAAAAAAAATATTATCAATAAAGATAAAACTTATTTCGGTAATCGCTATATCTCAAAAATTATTAGCCTTTCATTTTCGGCTGAGAAATACTCTACAAGAACTCAAAAAATTCAAACACGCCCATTCTCTCTCCTTGAGATGATGAGGTGTTCAAATTCAATAAAATGATGGCTGTGTTACTTAATAACAAATTACCGTTTGACACCTAGCTGCATGCCCACGTTACTCTCTTATATTTTAAAATATTGTTTATTTAAATACAAAAAATATTTTTTATTTAGTTTAAAACAATTATCGTTTTATACAATGACTTAGAAATTATTTTTAATCAAAAAAAATATTTATATTTAATTTATTTATTTTTTCACTTTACTAATATCCACTCTAATTTTATTTAGTGGAGATATTAATAAATAATGATAACATCAACAACAACAAAAAAGTTAATCCAACCTATCAAAGCTCAGCAAACAAACAAATAAAAGCCCCAAATTTAAGTAACAATATATTTACAAAATAAAATAAAATTAAGTAACAATATATTGTAAGGTGTAGGTGCACTAATCACCAGTCTCTGCATTGTTTGGCACAAATATATGGCAGTTTATTGTTCATTTTCTGAATTTGGTTCAAAAGTCACAAATGCATTCAGATTCCAAATTCAAGTTCCAACTACTAATCCAAATTAATTCCTCTAATTCTCTTACTTTAATTACAGATTCTTGTATATACAATCAATAATTTCTCTTGTTTTAAATTCCGCTTTTTTGTCTACCTCGGAAAAATTTCATCATCATCACACACAAACACACATATATCCTTAAAAGCATACTTCATGTAAATTTTTCATGAAAAATATATTACTTAAACTTATTAAAAAAAAAACTCAAGTGGTAACCAAATGAGAAAAGGTAAATACCCAATAGTTACTAAATCTAAAATGGAGAAGGGCAGTCGAATTACTCAATAACCGAGAAAAGGATATTATAAAGCTACATAAATGAGAAAATAAAAGGTAAGGGCAATGGTTGTCTCAGCAGAAAAGAAATACTTTGTGCCCTCACGTTGACTTTTGTGTCAAAATAAAAATAAAAATAAAATGGCGGCTCCGCAATTTTTTTGAGTAGGAGATAACTTTCTGTTTAAGTAGAAGATAATTTGTTATTTTCTATAAAATGAGTTTTTCTCAAAAAGTAAAGGGCTTTACTTCTCTTATGTAGTATAAAAGAAATTATTTTATGTTGTGAGATAAATAAAGTGAAATCCATTAATTTTTCTTAAAAAAAGAAGAAGAAAAAAAAAAAAAACACATCTTTTTATGTGAGTGTAATATGAGAGATAACTCTCATGTAATATAAGTGTATAATTTTTCAAAAGTAAATACAGAATAGTTAGGATAACTAAAATAGAGAACATGAAAATAATGTGAATTTATTGCTATTGAGTTTAAACAAATCAAAATTGGGATGAAAACAAAATAGTTAGTAAAATACTTAAGCCGTATATATTCACTAATTTGGAATTTATTTTATTAATCCTAATTTTTCTAGTGTATCAAATGTTGTGAGTAATAATAATAAGTGGCATGAGATTTTATGTTATTACCTTTTTAACACTTTCCATTTTTCAAATATCATGTGACTAAAAGATGACGTGCACAAATAATATACTGAAACTTCAACCTTATAAGTAAAATATTAACAAGGAGAGCGGCAAAATATGTAACCAAAACCTACCATGATGTAAACACATATTTTAAAACAAGTTGGCCTTGGTGGATTGGGCTCAAAGGAAACCCATTGCAGGTGAATCTATCAGCTTTACATTATATGGGTTAGGATGGAAACAAGCAGGCTTTGTACTTTGTAGGCCTCTGCTGCAAGCATTCCCCATCTCAAACGTTTTAAGTCCTAACGAAGACACAGTAAATCACTTAGCAAAAACTCCACACGTTTCAATGTTTCATGTGAGTATACCTAAATTCAATTTCACTCCATTGAATTAGATTACAAACACAATTTAATTTGAAAGTAAGTTATACATATTTTGTTACCAAACAAAAGCAAAAAAGGGAAAAGTATTTATCATTTTAAATGACAGAAACTTATGTTATTTTAATAGAGATACAGACACATAAAATTTGAATTTTAAATTAAAAAAAATCACATACTTTCTCTCTCTCATGATTTTCGTTTTTATGTGTCTATTTCTTTCTTAAAATGACATAACTTATGTCATTTAAAATGACAAACACCAAACCCTACAAAAAAAATGTTACCAAAAAAAGTTATACATATTTTATTCGTTTATTTTCTTCCACATAACACTTTTAATTTTAGTATCAACATTTTAAAATAAAAAAATCGTTCACGGGTATTTTTTGTTTCCTGAAACTTTGGTTTTCTACTTTGACTTAAAAGTGATCATCATTGATAGGAACTAAAGTGAGAAAAAAGAATGTGGAGTATTAAGATAACAAAATATAAAGCAATCAATTTGCATGTAAAATTTTCTTTTGTACATAATTAAAATTTATTAAATTTGTATAATGGCAATATCATTTATGCAACTTCTGTACATACAGCAGACCAGGATCTGTACATACAACATACCAGGATATGCTTACAGATTCTAGGATACACATACAGATCTTGGCTTTTTAAAAAAAATAAAAATAAATAGTAAAACCCACTTTATTATCTCAACTGGAGACAATAACTTTCTGTAGCGGCTATAGAGAAGCAGCTCCTTATAAAATATACAATAGCATAATTTTTAATACAATTCAATATTTTTATAAAATTAGAAATTCTTATTAATATTCTGCGTTTATAAAATTTTCGGATTGGTAAATATTCAGCAATCAGTATGTAATGGCCCATGATTTTGTAGCTGGAACCACTGATCCAGCGTGAGTGAGCGGTGCCCTTCAACTAACAGTAAGTGGGTACAAAATTGGTTGAGTGCACAATAATCGCGTTCCTCGCTCGTGAACCAGCTGCTGCCGACACTTGTTCACTTTAGCGGTCATGTTTATGCGCTGCTTTTGTTGGATTTGGATCCACACTGCATATATCCTCCTACACCTTTAACTTTTTTCTTTGCTCTTAAATTCACGACAGATGTATTATTTTATTTTATAAAATCCAGCTCAATCTTCTTCTAATCATGAAAAAATATAGAGAAATCTTATTACATATTTAAAAAATACCAGCTTACGTATTATCTTAATTAAAAAATATATCAACTTAATGCTTTAAAATAATTTTATATTTCTTTTTATTTTTAAAAATATCAACGTCTAAATTAAGAGAGTTATATTTCTCATTCAAAAAAATTTATTTTCACTAATCCTTTGATCTTTGCCCTTCTATATTTTGTGTGTGTAAGACCCACCCAAACTGTGTCTGCCAGAAAGATTTAAACTTATGCAATTAAAGGACAATTTTAAATCCCTTAAATTAAAGTTTAATTGCATCGAAATCATTTATTTTTACATTTGCTACTGGTAAGGGTGTAAATGGCTTGAGCCGGCCTACAATGGCATACGGCCTAGCCTATATTAAGTCAGGTTTGTCCTATTATAAATAGTAAAGTAGAACAGGTTTGAACTTTTAAAAAAAACTAGTTAAAAAATAAGTCATAGGCTTTTTTGTACAGATCGAGCCCATAAACCTACAGGTCGGCCTATATCATATTATTTATTTTAAATAAAATAAATTTATTATTTTAATAATTTTGAAAAAGTAATATTATTTTAGTTATTCTTTTAATTATTGAATGTTTAATAGGTTTAAACAAGCTAATTGACCTAGGTCAAGGCTTTTATTTTTTAATATTGGTTAGGCCAGACTTGTAATTTCAGACCTACACAGGCTAACAGGTCAGACCAAGTCCAATGTTTTTTACACAGAACTGACATATTTAAGTCAAAGCCGGACCTATTTACATCCTTAGCTACTGCCTACTGGCGACTGTCATTTGAAATTTTTCTTTAGTATTATCAAGGTAGTTAAAATTAAAATTTTACGTAAAATTACGAAAATAAAAAGGGGCAAGATATTCTTACACCAGTGTAAGAGTTTGAAGTCTTACACTCAATTTTGACCATTGATCCACTTGTATCCAATGGCTCACGTTACTAAAAAATTTGAGCCATTAGATATAAGTGAGATCAGTGGACAAGATTGAGAGTGTAACTTACACTGGTGTAAAATGATCCTGACCCAAATAAAAAATTGTAAGAATATAATTTTTTTTGGAATATTGATAAAATTATTTTAATAACTTTTTTTGTAAAAATATAAAATCACAATAATAAATTAAAATTTTAACTACTATGGATATTAAGGTACTTCCCTTTTCTTAAAAAAAATTTGTATCCTTATTTAAACTAATATTTTTATCTTTATTTTCTTCTAAATCCTAAATTTTTGAAACTCAAAAATTTGTTCCGTCATTTGCCCCCAGCAGTTCAGCTTTCAATTTCTGATCACCAATGTCAACGTTTTATCTTCCACCGTACTACGATTATGTTTTGCACCTTGCTAAATTTAATATCAACATCTCAAAACTAACTGTTACTAAGTTAGGGTGATTCAGTGACTCTAATATAAAAAGTTACATTTAATGTAACTTTTTCTTAAAGTAAGACAATAATAAAGCTTAGTTATAATCAATATGATTAATCACATTCAATGAGTGCCACGATATCTGTTAAGAAAGGTTAAATAATCAATGAAAATGACAAATCAAACAAAAAAAATTTAAATCTATGCACGTAGAGTATATAAAATTTTATTTGGTCCACTAAGCATTAAACCACAGATTGAAAGGGTCGTATAGGAATGTTAAGGGGGTAGAAAAAAAGCGACAAGGAATTCACTGACGCCTCAAACACTCCTCAACTCAAGTCAATTACGGATCTTCTGTATAATGACAAATACAAAACCAAAATATACTGTTAAATGTTGTTATTAGTATTAGTATTACAGTAACCTCTGTTTTTGTTTCTGTTTCTGTTTCTCTCTCTCTTTGTCTGTCCTTGTGACAGAAATACCCACAAAAGGGTCTAAGAAAAGAACATCAAAACCTGGCTCTTGAGTATCATCGCTCAAACTTCAATGGAAACCAACAAACAGCAGAAGAAAAAAAAGTGGCTTATGCCACTGGTTTTCTCTCTACTATTATCCACCTTGCTCATACTCATTTACATATTCGTTTCCTCCGATTCCTCTTCCTTGCTCTACCTCTACCGTGCACGATTGAGAGCTGAGGTTCCTGATTTCGTTGAGTCAAAGCTGAGGGTGTCTTCAACATCATCGAGCAACACTATTCCCAGGATCGCGTACTTGATCTCGGGTTCAGTGGGTGATGGGGATAGTTTGAAGAGGACCCTCAAGGCCCTTTACCATCCAAGGAACCAATACGCTGTGCACTTGGACCTAGAAGCTTCTCCACAGGAAAGATTGAACCTTTTTAACTTCGTGAGGAACGAGCCTCTCTTTGCTGAATTGGGTAATGTTAGGATGGTTGTGAAGGCCAACTTGGTCACTTATAGAGGACCAACCATGGTCACCAATACCCTTCACGCTGCTGCCATTTTGTTCAAGGAAGGTGGAGACTGGGATTGGTTCATCAATCTCAGCGCTTCTGATTATCCCTTGGTCACCCAAGATGGTACCCTCTTTCTTACTCCTCAAGTTTGAGTATAACGATGCATCGTTTTTGTTGGTTAGCCTCTGTGTGTGTGGTTTTTGTGGAAATTCATTGGTTCGTTAGTTATCTTTGAAATGAGGCAGGACAAAGACAAACAATTTATTTATTGTCTTGGCTGTTACCCAATTTTCAATTTTGTGTTTAATGATTTAAATGCTGTTTTGTTTTGAAGTGCATTCCTGAGAAGTGAAAACCTGATCTGCCTGTTTCTTAGTATATGTTAATGTTATTCTACCATTTAACAGCTGCGTTTTTGTTGGTAATTTTGCTCCCAGATAAATATAGAGACTTTTTGAATTTTAAATTTATCTGATCTGGTCCCAATTTGTTTTCAAATTGTTCTATCTTGTTAGTTTGCTCATCACTGAGTTGTTTGTTTTTATCGGCAGGCAGGCTTTTTCCTCTCTCTCCTTTAGCCCGGGGTGGTGAGGGGAGGAATACCAGGTTTAAGATAAAACTGCTTGAAATTCCACTAGTTTCTGCATTGATGTTTCTTTATGTTTAGAAGCTTAACCACTATTCCATGTATGTTGGATGAATACTAATATTTATAAAAGGAAAAATTTGTCTTATGGAAAATTTGATGGTTTGCTAGTGAGCTCTGTTAATAAGCTAGAACTTACAATAGAATGAGAACTCTGAACTATGTTGTCCTGTTTTCACTTTCATCCACTGATTTTTTCAATTTACTACATCTCTTTTGTTCAACAGATCTGCTACATACACTATCATCTATTCCGAGACACCTTAACTTCATTGAGCACACAAGTGATATTGGCTGGAAAGAGTATGTTGTTAAATCCTTTTGTCCCTTTTTTCAATTGCGTGGTTTACTTCATTTCCTTCAAAAGTAACAGGCAGTTTTGTGAAATATCAAATGTACCTCTTCTTTACTAGATTTATCATTTACTGTTTTCATTTTTCAATAGAGATCAGAGAGCCAAGCCTGTTATAATTGATCCAGCTCTTTATAGTGTCAACAAATCTGATGTATTTTGGGTGACAGAGAGAAGAAGTGTTCCCACAGCATATAGGCTGTTTACAGGTGAGAAACCCAGTATCTGATGCCTCTATTTTAATTCAATCTCTTTTGTTATTCCCCCCTCGCCAGCTTAATTATTTTGCTCTTTCAAATGTGTAGAATGTTTCAGCTGCATATGAGACATCTAACCCTTGAATAGATTGAAGATATTACAAAATCTCGAAGTGCTTTAAAAAATTCTGGATTGAAGTCAAATGGTCGTAATGAAAAAGAAAAAGAGAGAGAGAGAGAACAATGATGGTGATGTGAATCCAACTTATAAGAAAATGACTTCAGTAGCCAGTGGTTTTGAGTATGATTACTCAGAATTACAGCGCCTTTTCACTTTTGTCCATTCTTTTCTTCTCTCTTTATTATTGGCTATAGTTTTTCACATTTGTCTTGAACTCAATACTCCATGTCTTCAGGTAATCCAAATACAACCTTTGGCAAGCCTTTCCTCTTGAGCTGTGTATCCCTTCTCCTTTAATTCATTTCATTCATACATTATGTCTAATTGTGTAACATCCCAAGGGCTGACAAGAGCAGAGAGTGATCGTCGGTGCAAAAGAGGCACGGACAATGAGCGACTCATGCCAAATCTTAGGTATATGAATGAATCGAATCAATACCCGAAAGAAAGGGATTCTAGATACTGTGCTAGTATAGGATGGTACATTTGGGGATAACTTATAAGAATTAATTGGTACTACCTATATTAACAAAATGCATCTACTTTTCGATAGCTTGGAACGGAAGAACTCCGTAGTCAAGCGTGCTTAACTTGGAGCAATTTTGGGATGGGTGACCTTTTGGGAAGTTTTCCCAGGAAGTGTGTAAGTGAGAACAAAGCTCGCTGAAAAGTCTCGTGTTAGTTTGTGGGAACAGTCATGGATCTTGCAATGGTCGGGCGTTACAAGTGGTATCAGAGCAGGGCCTCTCTCCCAGTACGGTGTGGTTCGAGGACGAATCAGGCGGAAGGCATGTAACTTCCCAAGGGCTGGCAAGGGCAGGGAGTGATCGCCGGTGCAAAAGAGGCACGGACAATGAGCGGCTCATGCCAAATCTTGCAGATGGGAGTACATGAATGAATCGAATCAACACCCGAAAGAGAAGGATTCCAGATATTGTGTTGGTATAGGACGGTACAGTTGGGGATAACTTAAGAATATATATATTTTTTTGGTACATAACTTATAAGAATTAATTGGTACTACCTATACTAACAAGATACATCTACTTTTCGGTAGCCCGGAACAGAAGAACTTCTTAGTTAAGCGTGCTTAATTTGGAGCAATTATGGGATGAGTGACTTTTTGGGAAGTTTTCCTAGGAAATATGTAAGTGAGGATAAAGCACGCTGAAAAGTCTCGTGCTAGTTTGTGGGGACAGTCATGGATCTTGCAACCGGCCGGGCGTTACAAATTGCATAATTCAGTCTAGTGTCCTTACTCTTTATTTTAAGCTTGTTTAAACATGAAGCCATTTGCAGCTAAACTACCTCATGAGATCACCCAGTTTACTTGAATCAGTGAGATACATCTCCTTATCATCAATCAAGCTTTTTCAATAACCGTCCATAACTGGAAGACTTTGAAATCTGGAGAAATTAACTTGAAATCATTATTCCTAACTGTATGTTGAATATTACTACTTCATTTTTCAAGCTTTATGAGTTATATTTTGCTACTTGATTTTGCTCAGGTTCTGCCTGGATGATGCTCTCTCGCCAGTTTGTTGAATATTGTTTATTGGGATGGGATAACTTGCCTAGAATAGTCTTGATGTATTATGCAAACTTTCTATCTTCCCCTGAAGGGTATTTTCACACAGTCATCTGCAATGCTGAGGAGTTCCGTAACACAACCGTGAACCATGACCTCCATTTCATATCGTGGGACAACCCTCCAAAACAACATCCACACTTCCTTTCAGAAAATAACTACCAGAGCATGGTGGAGAGCAATACTCCTTTTGCTAGGAAATTTGGCAGGAACGAACCACTCTTGGATAAGATTGATACTGAACTCTTGGGGCGAAATGCCCATGGTTATGTACCTGGCAGGTGGTTCATCCAAGCAAATCCAAACATCACCAAGCCATATTCTTTTATAAGAAATATCACTGAACTTAGGCCCGGCTCGGGGGCAGAAAGGCTTAAACGCCTTATAAATGGTTTATTATCAGCAGAAGATTTTCAGACAAAGCAGTGCTCTTGACACACCTGTTATGCTCCTTGCTGCTTTTGCATCACCCAACCAGCAACAGGAAAACAATTGCTATGTCCAGTGTACACCTGAACTTGCTTTGAGACCCAACAGGAAAGATGAGAAAGAACCAAAAAAAGGATCACCTCTTCAGAAACACGGTTTACCTTCGACTATTATTTTTACACTAATTTTAACATGAACACAAATTTTTTAATCCATATATGTATCAATTGGTTCACATGATTTATTAAATTTTACTGGATGACAGTGTCAAGTCATCAATGCAATTGTTGTACTCTGTAGGATGTCTTTATAGGAAATGAGATTCAATTATATAATACACGGGCAGGACAAGCCCGTGAAAAATACTCACCAAGTCTTTTCTTCAAGGACATGCCCAAGTAGCTGCGGTATATCCTGTCTAGTCTTTTCCCTCCTCTTCTTATTCTTTTTCTTTATTTTTATTTTGAGTTATGACCTTCATGAGTTTATGTATAAAGGACCAGTAATTCGTATTTGGATTTTATTTTCATGAGTTATTTTCATGCTGAAGCATGTAAAATCATCATTTACTATTGAACCCATTCAGATATCCTCTAAATCCTCCATTTTGAGAAATGAATAAAGCAACTTGCCCATCTTGTGCCTGTGGATGAGAGTGATCACCAGCAGGAAACTCATCTACTACATTATCCTCCTCTATTATGCTGCCACCTTGTTTCTTTTTTCCCCCCTTTCTTCTATTGTGTTTTCCTCCACTTCCCACCCAGCTTCTCTATAACAGAATCGGCTACGCTCATATCAACCTTATTTCTCCTCATTATATTTCCAACTTCAATGTTCTTATAAATCAAGAGCATCCCACGAATTAGCATCATTAAAAGGAATGCTCTAAAACACGAAAAGCAGATTCAACACATCCACATTTTGAATACGTGTCCATTTAATATTGGATTTGAGTCATGATTGAATTGCTTGGCTTAGGACTGTAGCCACGACCTTGCATGAGCACAGGCATCGTCTTCGTAGCTGTGAATCTAGCTCTTCTAAATTCTAACTGTACATCTCACCCCTTTATTCTTTTGATGATGGATATTCTCACTCTCAAACTTTTTTACTACCAACTTACTACCTATCTAATCATCATTAGATTAATATTTTCTCTCTCTTCAAACATTTTTTAACATTATCTCTTTTTGATCTAATGGTGATGTGATGGGTAGTAAGTTAATAGTGAGAATTTTTGGTAGTTAGAATATTCTCACTTTTATTCTTTATTAAATCAACTTAATTTAGTTAAAAAAAAAAAATCCCCTTTTAGTCCATGTCAACATTTTTAAACTTATATTTTCTAACTTCTTTTTAATTTTTGTTCAACGTAAATTTTTTGATGAAACGAAGATCACATTTTTTGGTAAGAAAACCAAACATGCACGAACTTATAAAATGAATTTTGCGTTTTCATGTGTGTATATTTAGGGAAATATTTTTCTTATGCTGTTGGAGATGAATTATCTTATGTTAGTGAAACAAAACTATAAGAGGGACTCACAAATAATTGAAGAGAGAAAAGATAGAGGTGAGATTCACCTTTGTTATGTGTGTAAGAATTTGATTTATCTCATGTTGAATGAGATAAATATAACCCGTATATTTATAATAACGTAAACTTTGAACAAATAAATAAAACAATATTGATAATAATTCAAAATAATACAAAAAAGTAAATGACACCACACCATTAAAACTTTTAAAATAATTTTCTTAACCTATTATGGACCTAAGATGGAATTTCCGGTGATAGATGAAATTATTATTATTATTATTATTTTGGATTTTAAAATAAGCATTTTTTTTGATAGAAAAATAAGCATTATTTTGAACGCGAAAGAAATTGTCAAAGTATAAAAGAAATCAGAATTATCAAATGGTGGTTAGGTAGCAAATGAGTTAAGTAAGTAAAAAAAAAATTTCAATTTGATCTTTATATGTAATTTCTGGAAGGAGTTTAAATATTTTTATCTTTGATTCGTCCCACATTTTGAATTAATATCATAATTCGCTCAAAGAATCAAAGTTTGTGGGAATACCAAAAAGAGCCAACTCACTTAAAATAGTTAATTAGGATTGAGTTAACTTAAAAAATAAAAAAAATCAGAATTTGGTCTTGTTTAAAATTATACCTTTTAATTCTATGCCACGTAGTTAGTTACAGTTAAATACCTAATTAGTCACTTCTACTCCTCACCTAATAGAATTAAAATCACATTACTCACTAACCAACAAAAACAAAACACTTTACTCACTCAAGCACATTACTCACTTAAATGCATTTATCGCACGTGCATTACTAAGTTAAATACATTTATTCCACCAAACTTCTTTAATTTTGTTGCCAAGAGTTACTCTAGTTTAAGTGCAGTGTTGCTGTTCCCTGAAGGCTGAAGCAGATCCAAATCTCAATTTCATTGAGAGAAGCTGAAGCTTCGATCGTGATCACTGTCCTTTTCCATGGCAAATGCCTGGAAAAGAGATAAACCCACGAGACTAGTCTCTCCAAAGTTGCTGATTTTACTCTTCTCTTCCACTCTCCTCCTCTTGTTCTTCTTCTTCGGATTCCTCAACTCTCGTCCCTCAAACACAAACCCTGGCTTCATCACCGTCAACACCCATCTCTCCTTGAATGCAATTTCCCCTTTCGATTGCTTGAAATCACCGCAGGCCCACCCCGTCGTTGCAAGCACCGTGGAAGGGGTTCGTTACCCGTTTCTCTACTCGCTTTCGGATTTCGGAACCCTACCCGACAAGCCCCACAAGAACATCGTGAGGATGCTCAAAGGGAAACCTTTTCGCAAACCCGACATCTCGGTCACGATTCAGGATGTTTTGGAGAAGGCGAAAAGCGAAGGAAGAGATGGGTTTGTTGTGGATGTGGGTGCCAATGTGGGTATGGCAAGCTTCGCCGCATCTGCTATGGGGTTCCGCGTTTTGGCATTCGAGCCTGTTTTCGAGAATTTGCAGAAGATCTGTGAAGGGATTTACTTCAATAGAGTCGCGGATTTGGTTACTGTGTTTGAAGCCGCAGCATCAGATCGCCTTGGCAACATTACCGTTCACAAGGTGATATTTCTTTTTATAAGTTTCTTTTGTTCTGTGGTTTCGCTATGCTTGAATTGAATTTTGGTTTCTTATAGTTTATGGTGAGTTTATAAATTGCACTATTATGAGGGATTGTGGAAGAAGGCTTGATTAGTTGGATTACTGGATACTAATCTCATTAGCTCAGAAAAAAAATCCTCTAGAGTGCAGAGAGTAAAGTAGAGAAAATTGCAGTTGGGGGGGGGGGGGGGGGGGGGACAGTTTAGATTCTTATAACGTACAAAGCTTGATAATGATAAATCAATTTATGAGAACCATTTCCTTGATTTTCTAGAGTGGTTATCCACTTATGCTTTACACTGTATAAAGGGTGAAGGTGAATCGGCTCAAACTTCTAGTTGGACATTCCAAATTTATTAGATTGCAAAATTTAATGATGAGCTTACATTATATTCCCTTTGCAATATTGACCATGGAATGCCATATGTAAATATAGTTAATGAAAATGTTCTCAGAGTTGCTTCCTGTTTAAGTATAGGACGCAATTAG
The DNA here is from genome assembly GCF_033153095.1 of Gastrolobium bilobum. NCBI lineage: Eukaryota > Viridiplantae > Streptophyta > Magnoliopsida > Fabales > Fabaceae > Gastrolobium > Gastrolobium bilobum. The sequence goes on from NW_026899533.1 coordinate 560,921, forward strand.
TGATATTTCAATTCTAGTTTCTTTAGTTTATCTTGGAATAGGTTCCGTATTAGAGAATAACGTAAGTCAAAGCATATTTTTTAAGCTTCTCTGGAAGTTATTAACATGGTAAGTAAGGTAGACCCAGCATGCCATTTGTATGGAGCTATTATTCAGGACATAACTGATCAACTTAATCTAAATCATATTCTACATGAGGCTAATCAATGAACAAATTTATCGGCAAAACATGACCCGAGTGAAGATTTATTGGTTCTTTAGCTTACTGATTGCATCCTCCTCCTCGGTTTTCTCTTTCCTTGTTAACTGAGAATTCTACTCTTATCTTCCTTGGGAGCTATCTTTTCTGTTATCTTCTCTTGTTTACCCAATAAAAGAGATGTTCAGCTTCCCATTTGAATTTCGAAAGATCTGATTCGCTCAGGTAACCATTGGGTTGGATGGAGATGTCAGTTCGGTCTTAGGTTCAGGTGATGGTAATGACTTCCGAATATTCCCCAAAAAATCCCTCAAATTGCTGATTCAAAATTTGTTAGGGCAGGATAATCCTAGCACCTGCCATATTATGAACAATGATTGGATGACACATTAAAAAATGTATTTAAAGAGCCAGCTTGTCTGCTTTAGTTGGATAAAATTGGATGAATGTCTTAACTCATAAGTCTCAATATTCTCCTCTTGAGGTAGCAGCTTGAAATGCGGTCTCCTAAAGTTTCTTATGTATAATTAACGATGGTTGCTTTCTATATCATCTTAAAAACAATGCAAAAGATGGTGTGTGCATTATGGTTGAAAAAATGTTTAATTATTTGGAATAGATGCTACAAAATTCTGTTTTTAGTTTTAGTTCTGATTATATGATGGAGAGCAGGCTTCAAGACCAACACCAATTCAGCCTTAAATATTTTTACAGCCCTAAATATTTTTACAGCCCCAGGACAAAACCAAAAAGCAATTAAAGGCAGTTACTGATTAGTCAGTCATTATTATTAAGGGTGAGCAATTAAAGACGGTTACTGATAGGGGAGGCAGTTGCTAAGTAGTCAGTTATTATTATTAAGGGTGGATTAAGGAGTAGTTTGAGGAGAGATAAGGTGTGGGACTATGTTGTATGTAGAAATAGAAGGGGATAACGTCTCTAGGGCTTCAGTTTGTAGTCTGCTCTGTTTTTCTGCGTCTGCAGGGTCTTGGAGTGATCCTTCAATGCTGGCAGCAACCTTTGCTCTTATGACTTGTTTTACTTTTTCTTTTCTTAATTAAATAAAGTTCCATATTTCTCCTCGGTAAAGAAAAATCTCTCCTATCATTATAGCTGTCAAGTCTTACTCCATGGTTTCATATGAAAGTTTCTGTTTTTAGAAATGAACTAGTTTTGGGGAGGAAATTTAGAATAAGGTCTTCAACTCACTGGTGAGAGTTTGAAACATTAGGCCAAAGCCTCATTGCATCGGACAAGAAAAAAAAGAAAATGGAATCATATATTTTCTGATGCAATTTCTGCTTGTCTTTCCTGTGCTAATCACTTCAATTTGTTTTACTTAATTTACCAGTTGGTTGGTAGGCTGGACAACAGTGCGGTTTCTGCCACAGGTGCAAAGATGGCATTTAAGTCCAATGAAGAGATAGCTTTTCAAGTAAGCACTGTTCCTCTCGATACAGTGATTCCAAAATCAGAGCGTGTGCTTCTACTCAAAATAGATGTTCAGGGCTGGGAATATCATGTTCTTAAAGGAGCATCCAAGTTACTCTCAAGGAAGGGAAGTCAAGCCCCATATCTCATATACGAGGAAGATGAGCGTCTATTGCAGGCCAGTAATAGCAGTGCAAAAGAGATTCGAGACTTCCTCCGAAGTGTGGGTTATCATGATTGTACCCAACATGGCACAGATGCACATTGCACCAAGAAGGATTGATCACAATTTCGGTTTTCAGTTTTGCAGCCCCTTCCTGGAAAACCAAGTCATTGCTAGTTTCCGCGTACACTTTTTCCACTTGACAAACATCATGTGTCAGACAATCCTTGAGCGTTGAACCATCTGATGAATTGATGGCCAACAGCAAGCTGCTTAATAACTTCATGATCATGCAAAAGTATCCATCGATGGAAGTTGGAAAAGCATATGTTCATGGACATGCATTAGCATTACCTTCAATAGGATTCTTGTGTAGATCTGTTCAGGTTTTACTGAGGTTTTGTAAACAAATCTTTAATTTTAGGCATTCGTTAAATATACACGTTTATATTTCCAGTTGCATTGAGACCCATTTATAAAATGTGTATCGGACATACCCTCCCCCCACCCCCAAAAAATAAATAGATCAAGGTTCTCATGTTTGATATTTCATAACAAATATTGAGTTCTAAATTGTACAGGGAATTATATCATTTGTGGAAGCCAACATAGTCCAAATAAATATGGTTGCACATCTTCCAGAATGAAGTAAAATCACTGGCCAAGCTCACAAGAAATAGGATCTGCTATACTAACGTGAACAAGACGACTCAATAATTGAGCTGTTTGTTTAGCTCCAACTTCTTGTCTACCTAAAACAACCGAGAACTGTGCGTGGAAGAGAAACAGGAAGGATTCTTCACCGTCTTACAACAAACTTACAAACAATATTAATCCCAACTTCACAAGCCTCTTTGCAGGGGTCTCAGACTCTGGATTTCTATGCCAAACTGTAAAAACACGTGCATTAAAGGAACTTTAGAATCATTGTATTCTAGGGTATGACGATCAAAAAACCGATTCTGTAGAGACCAAAATGAACATCAGCAAAATATCTGTTAATGAATAACACATCATACATTTATGCAAGGGCTATGTAATTTGTGGCACATCAGGAGAATTTCAGTAGAACTTCTCCAGCTCTCCCACAATTTTCCTTAGACCCACTTATGCTACAAAGGCAAGCATGAAGATTAAGGGGAGTGGACTCAACTTGCACAACTATTCACCCAAGCAAGGACCTCAGAAGAAAAAATAGACATTTACAGTCTAAAGAGGTTGATGCTCAACCTAATAAATTAAAACGGATGCCTAAATGGAAGACAATTGTGCCAATTGCCAAAACAATACTACCTAGCAAGATTGGTATGTCAAACAGGAGCTTGTATTCCGTCTCTGAATTTGGTATATCTTGAAATAATAGAATGATTATAATTCAGGCGGGGGATTGATACCTTAGGCTCTAACCACACAGTTCAGTTCTTATGATTCTTTTGGCCCACTAGTTTTTGAAGGGCCAGCTCTTTCCGCCATAGTGTCATAAAGCTGCTTCCCATTCTGCTTGTCAAAATAAATCACCATGAAACAATTAAATGTTTAAGCTTAACTTCTGCAACTAAAGTAAGAATGAAATTTAATTTCTGAACTGTTTCCTATATGTATATATTGGCTCTAATTGCTTCCAAACTGCTTACAAAGATTATCGGGAAGAAATGAATTTGTCCCTCGGGCTTTGTTTGTGTCTCCTTGAAGTAAACCAAGATAGGGAAGTTTGGCCACCAGAATTCCCAATTAACAAATGTTGAGTACCTGTTGCATATCAATCTGGTTTTTTGTCCTACTGTTGTGAAATTCTAGTCAGTATAGAAACGAAATTGGTTACTTACTTCCAGCGGTTTCTTCCTCCCACGAAAACATTGTCACCTGATTCCTGGAGCTGATCACCTATCTTTACCTCCTAAACCACAATTTTTGTATATAACTCTAATGTGAGCAGCTAAAGATAACAGAATGCTAAACACCTTGGAATGGTAAATACACATCAACATGAAGGACATACACGCACAAATACTATGCAGATGAAGTTATACATTAGGATGGTAACTGAAATTGGATGATGATTTGATATCAATATAAACCATATATAAAGGAACAAACAGTCAAACTGCAGAACTCTAAAACATAGTGTGTTTAGTAATGAAGTTTAGTCTTTTCGCATCAAATTAAATCTATTTAAGAATAAACTCATGCAAAATTTGAAGGCAGAAGAGGCAGAGGAATTGCTACTAAGACATAAATGTTTGAAACGTAATTGTTCTCAGAAATCACTTGAATTAACAATATTCAAATCACTTTCAGCTATAGTAAAACAAATGCAACAACCACAAAAAAAAAAAATGCTGTTCAACAAAGTAAACAATAGACACAAAGTGTAGGAAAGTAAATAATAGTATGTATAGACCACAAAGTTCTTGGAGAGGAAACAAGGGAACAAACCAGAGCCTCATCATCAAAGACGAATCTCACTCTAGTGGTCTGAGGAAATAATAACAGAAAAAGTCAGCTTCTGAAAATGGAATGGAAAATATAATACAGCTTTTTAGCGAAATGAGTGAGAAGTCAGCAGACAAATTAACGTTATAGCCTCTTTGAATTTGCACCTTTCTTTATTAAACTGTTTTCCACAAATAATTACCTGGAACAACAAAAGCAATCCAAGGAGACCAACAGGTACAGCAGGTACCAGATTATCTGTGTAAACCAACCCGCCAGCTATACCTGATAGTACAATTTTGAGAGTCATAATAATTTATAACTTGTGTGAATCTGCTTGTATAAGGAAAGTGTTGAGATATATAGTCTCACATTGGTTGTATGTGCAACTAATGTGGAGTTTATAAGGTCTTGGGCACTCCCACCCTTTGAGCTAGCTTTTGGGGTGGTGTATCCCAAGGTTCTTTACATGATATCAGAGCCTCGTGTTCTGTCGTGGGTTCAAATCTCGCCGCCCCCCACTTTCTTTCCGATGAAATTTCTTTCTTCGCACAGGTAGTTGGGCCTGTGCATTATCCACCCTTCAAGCCCAAAGGGCTCTCGTGTGAGGGGGCGTGTTGAGATATAGCTTAAGCTTTTGGGTTGAATTGGTTATTTACATGGTATCAGAGCCTCGTGTTCTCACCTGGGTTCAAATCTCGCCGCCCCCCACTTTCTTTCCGATGGAATTTCTTTCTTGTCTTGGGCACTCCCACCCTTTGAGCTAGCTTTTGGGGTGGTGTATCCCAAGGTTCTTTACAGAAAGGCAAAAGAGACTAGGTTATCAACAGCCGCAGGTTGTCAGAAGAGTTAGCTAATCTCATTCCTCAAGATTTTGATTCACCTAAGTTTCATAGAACCCAAAACTAAGGCAACAGATAGTCAACATGGATACTTATTTTTCAGATGAGTCAAAGTCAATCCTTTATAAGGTTGTAATAAGCCCAATTAAAGGGCCACTAAACTTTGTAGTTATAAACAGATTATTCAGGACAATCTACATATTATGAATGCAAGTATTATGGAGTATGGCCGTTTTCCGAAGAACAGTAAATACACAATCAGCTCAAATATATAAGGCTATACCATGTCAGTAGTTTCCATGGTTTTAGATACAGCCTATAGTAAGCGTTATCACTTATTTGAAAGCCTAAAATTATGTGGTAACAGACATACAAATAAAGAGAGAATCAGTAACCACCAAGTAGTACAATTGGAATCCTGTAATCTGGTTCAGGAATCACTGTCTCTCTGCTCTTCACCCTCCTTCCAAGCTGCCAACAAAGAAATTCCACAGTTAAAATTCATATTAACTACATGAAAGAGACTTAAAATATATCCGAACCACAAATGTAAGCAAAGATAAATGAAATAGCATAGAGCCACAGAAGGGTGAAGCAGTGACCAGTGAGCTAATAACAAGACGGTTTCCATGGCTTCTAGCTATTTGTCTCCCAGAGAAACTTGGATTACATACAACTTTTCCACAAAATGAAGTCCTGAGAGCACTCAAGTATTCAACCTTTTCCCTCCCTGAAACAAACACATAACAGTAAAAGCCCACACCTAATATCAAAATTTCTCATTAGAAATTACAGTATCCGTTTGTGAAAATATCCACAGCTTATTTGAAAAGGGAAATGAAATTATAACTAAAATTGACACACAACACCAATGAATGAAAGAAACTAGATGAAATTGTATGTAGTTAAGCTTACTTTGGGAGGGAAGAAAGCGGTGTACGGAACACAGAGTGCTCGCCATTTGTTTGTGGTTCACAAAATCTATGTCCTTAATTTTTTGTTGGTGTGGGGAGAGCAAGAGGAATGATTTTACGCTAATGCCCACTATTTTGTGACGTCAAAGTTGTCGTATTCCGAGGTCGTGGAAACATGTCCAAGGGCATTGAAGTAACAAAGCGTAAACTTTACCCACAAATTCGAGGGCCTTATCTGCTCCAACTCGTATTCGTTGAGAACTCACTGAGAAGAGCTCACTCCTTCATTTCCGTTCAGACAAGGCTTAGCTACCCCTTTTGATATTTCGGAATCCCTGTGATTGTGAATGGCGCACTCTCTGTGTTTTGCTCCTATTTGTTCCTTGAAATCATCAAACAGACCTGGTATTCTTAACCCTCTCTCTCTCTCTCTCTCTCTCTCTCTCACTCTCACTATGTTTGTGCCTTCTTGTCTTTGTTGGGTTTTATGTAATTGAATGAGAATTTGTATCAATATGAATAGGGGCAGTCACCTGTAATTCGGTTGCCCGGAAGGCTTTTCCGATGAAAGAAGCATGTCAGATTTCTAAAGTTCGAAACTTTCAGTCTTTGGAGGTTAAGGTGAGATTGATTTTTGTACCCCATATACAAATAAAATGCTTTGTTCTTCAGTTTTTTAAGTCAAAATTGCTGATATGAACTAGTTAACAAACAAGTACCGCGGGATGGTATTGCGTAGACCATTGTAGTTAATCAGTTAGCTTTTTTCACTTCTCAGTTTGTGTCGTTGAACAGAAATGTGGTAACCTTAGGCAATCCTCGTTTTGTTATTTATGACCCTTGAATATTAAATTTAAATGACTAGTAGAAGGAAACTTGTGAGTATTGGACCTTCTTGTTGGAAAGATTCATGAGATTGAGTAATCAATTTCCATCATTTTTAGTAAAAAACATGCAGACATGTCAATTAAAAGTAATGTAAATATCGTCGCAAAGTAGAAACTATTAAAGGGAGAAAAGCACACACTGGGATTTAGATTGATTGTGCCAACTGCAGGGATACCTGGACTTATGCTGGCATGAGGAAAACAGTCTGGTGGATTGTCAGTTAATTTGTTTATGGTTTGTGATATGTGGTTCGTAGGCTGAAGAGTATGCATATCGTAGTATGGCATTGATTAATGTTTTGTGTGGCAACATTTGGAAGCAGTCAGTACTAACAATGAGTTGAGTTCTATGAAAGGATTTGGTGCTTAGTATTATTATAAACTGACGCTTAAGAAGTTGAGTAGATCATTGGCCAATTTAATTTTTCTTAAGAAATAGAATGTGGAACATGTAACTTGAATATGCATTAAATGCAATTAGTTTCTATTGTTTTGTTTGACTATGAATAATTGCACATATCTGGTTTTGATTTAATACAGGCTACAGAAGATAACAGTCAAACCACAAAAGTAAGGTCTATTGTTTGTTCTGATTGTGATGGAAACGGTAAGTGAATTATCACGATCTTTTGTAGTTTTCTTATTCTTTATTCAAAGATAGATTTAAATTAATGATTACCTTCATGTGATATTACATTATTAATAGTTTAGTACAAAAATTATAAGAAAATACCATAGTGATAGACTTCATAATAATTTAGATTGTTCGGTGCTTACTTGCTGTAAGGGCAAATCCCAGTACAAAAAAGCTCCTGGCTTGGTGAGGGTAGGGACGTGGGTTGATCTTACGTAGCCTTATCTTTGCAATTTTGCTAAGAGGTTATTTCAAGACTCGAACCTATGACTGGAAGGCTCATCCTCATTTAATGCTTCTTGTCTTGGATGAGAAATTTTTTACCTTTTCCTAAAAAAATTTATGCCAATCGTGAAGGCAATGTCTTGAAAATCTATTTACCTTTAAACCTTATTAACTTGATTGCTTCCTATTTGAGTTAAGTAGATGTTTTACCAAATACTGATATCACCTTAAAAAATGTAGTCACAAAGTCATGCTGGTTCCAGTGGGAACGTAGTTTATTTATTAGATGCTCAGCCTTTAGTGCTTCATTCTTCGGGAGATAAGCCAATTCGTCAGTCTGGAGATATGTTCACGTATTATCAGTTAGCTATTGCTTATCATGGTTCTCTACTGTGCATTTACATTCAGAATATTGATAATTCTTGAGGATGAGCCATGATTTTTTCAATGCATGCTTGAGGCCTACTGCTTTTGCTACGTTGGTAGCCAATTTCTTGGAGAGCTAGATGATATTTTAAGTTTTTTTTCTTCCCTTTCATTAAAGACATCAGTGTTCAACTCACTGGGTTGTTCTTTTTGCTCAACTGCCAGGTGCAATATCATGTACTCAATGCAAAGGTACTGGAGTTAATTCTGTAGATCACTTCAATGGACAATTTAAAGCTGGTGGATTATGTTGGCTATGCAGGTAACTGCCTCAAAATACCACACTCCTGCCTTTCCCATAATTTTATCCTGTGTGATCATGTGTACTGCGCTATGTTATGTGTTGTATGGTGTATCAGTATGTACTCATATGCATCAATTTCTATCCCTCCCCCCACCTCATAAAAAATGTATCTGCATCAATTTAGTGCTTGCCATCAATGAGTGAATAGAGAATAAATAAACAAAGTTTATCTTAGCTAATAAAGTTCAAGACTGAAGTTTATGTAGACATTTTAGTATTAGCATTAGCTGAATGTGTAAAGGTAATAGAAATTATTTCCCCGGTATATAATGTGTTCAAGTTTAGTAGAGGATCCAATTCAACTGATTGTAATCAATAACTATACTTCCGGGATAGAATGAATAGATTAATGAGGCTCAAATCCTGTCAAAATGCATAGAACAGATAATCTGTAATTGTCGGTATGCATTGTCCTGCATAACTTGTTATTATTACTTTTAGTAGTTGTATGGTTTTGTTGCTTTCCCTGATTATAATACTTGGAAAGTCAGGTGCTAAAAACTCATAATATGTAGTTCAAGTCTCAATATATGAAAAAATAAACACAGCAGAGTCATCTGAAGACTAACCATCACAAATAGGGGTGACCCTTGCCTACTGATTATAATTACCAATCTCTTGTTGGTTTAGCTTCAAGCCAATCCTATCCAACATCTATTTTTCTTGCAGGGGTAAAAGGGATATTTTGTGCGGAACTTGTAATGGGGCTGGCTTTCTTGGTGGATTCATGAGCACATTTGATGATTGAATCCTGAAGATTCCTCGTAGTTAAACAAAGAGAAAAAGAAGTGGGAATCCTCTGTTGGTTTTTTTGCAATGTGTATTTAACAATTCATTCTGCAGTTTGTGGCAATAAGATTTTTGTCTGAATTCATGATTGTTCTATGTTTGATTGTATACCCGCCAGATTGCGTTTAATTGGATTAAGCAATGGTGGAGGAAGTTTGATTAAACAAACACTCTTAATGATTTGCTAATGCTTTTTCAACATGTGAATATTCTTTTACTTAATTGCTATATGTTATTTAATTTGTAAATAGTGAATTAATAATTTTTTTTTAGAAAATTGAATTTGAAGATGTGTTACGAATATGATGATGAAACTGTAAATAGTTTATCGATTGCGTAGTCTACTATCTGTCTCGTCAACCTTATATTTATTCTTATTTGAAATTTTAGCCAAATATAAAATTTATTATAAATTTACACAGTTCAATCATTTTATTAAAAAAAAAAATTTCATAAAATTTGAATAAAATATCTTGGATATTACAAGCATAACATGTCAATTAGTGCCTATTTTAAAATATCAAAAATCAGTTCCAAAGATATAAACCTCATAGGTTAATTGAAATTATATTATTAGTGCTTGTAAAAATTATTTGCCTCATTAAAATCAATTTAAAAGACTAAAAATCCCATAATTTAAACCGTCTTGGCGGAGGAGCTAAATATTAAAAAAAAAAAACCAAAAAAAAAAAAAAAAATAGCTAATGTAGTTGAAATATCGAATGATCTATGATAAATAAACTCCGAAACCTAGCATCCAAGTCGCTTTGGCCGAGTGGTTAAGGCGTGTGCCTGCTAAGTACATGGGGTTTCCCCGCGAGAGTTCGAATCTCTCAGGCGACGAATATGTTTTTTTTATTATATCTATTTGCTTTTTATTTTTTCATACATCAAGTAGCATATGAATATTTGTTATACACGCATCCACAAGCGATGGATCAATTAAAATTGGAACACGCTTTTCTAATCTCTCCTTCATTGCCAGTCTTCACCTCTATACTACTCAACTTAATCATGGCCTTTGGAAACTCAAAATCAAATCTCAACCCCAGTAACCCTCTAATGTTCCCAGCATAGTTTTGCACCACAAGTCGTGTAGCAGAATCTTCCCACAGCCTCTGGTCTGATTCCAGAACACCATTACCATCACGTACATTCTTGAAGATACTAACATCAAATTTGGCTGGACTATCTTTGTCCAAAGCCACCCTTCTCAATCCATCTCCATTTTTTGGACAAAGTGCTTGAAGTTGGGCTAAGAAAGCTAGGTTTATAGAGGGATCAGCATTGCCAGAGGTGGTGAAATTGTATAGACGATAACTGAAGAACCGGCAATCTGTTTGGCCTATGGTATGTGCACCTGAAGACACACACAATTGTGACATACATAAATTATTGTACACCATATAAAAGTAGCACAAACATGTGAGTAACATATGCATTAAATACTTGAAAGAAAGCATACCAACTAATGTGACAAGATCATGATCATCCAAACTTTTGGCAGCAAATTTTTGCCTCTGGACAGAAACTGGGTCGAGGGGTGAAGGCAAGTTCGAGGCTTGGGATGATAAAGAAATCCTCCCATCTCTTCTTCCTGTGGGTACTGACCAACTTGGGCCATCACTCTGCCATTTTCACAAGTGTTAATTTTATCAATTCATTCAAAAAGACCATGTGTGTGTGTGTGTGTGTGTTTTTGCTAGAATGTGTTTCAAAAAGCATAGCGTTAGAGATTATTTATTTTAATACCAAATCAACAGCATCACGTGCTGCCAATGCTAGAATATCAGCACATGAGACAACTCCAGGGCATATGGCCTCTATTTGTGATTTTGCATCATCAATCACTTCAAAACCTCTTAGACCAAGGTTTGGCAATGCATTCCTCTCAGCAGAAGAGCCTCCAATCAAAATTGAACCATCGCATCCCTGTGGAATATATTGTCAAATGACTTGTCAATTGTATCTTAAAATAAAGGGATTAATGTTTCTCGTAAGACATAATTTTATCTATGGTACACATAAAAATATGTGAGACTCATCTGGATGTGGGGTCATGTGAAGAGAATAGAGAAAAAGAAAAGGATGGATCTCACGCACTTTTATATATGTTATGTGTAGGAAATAAAATTATCTCTTACAACATGAAAAACATTAATCTTTAAGATAAATTATATATGTATGGCTTTATGTGAGTGAAGGATTTGAGGTTGAGGTAGCTTACCTGGACAAAACAATCATGGAAATGAAGCCTGAGCAGGCCAGGAGCAATGGTTGGATCTTTGTTGAAGTGGGATACTACGGTGGACCGTACTATGGCCTCAGCATTTGGACATGAGGTAGAATAAAACCCAGTTTTCAGTTGGGCTTCTGCTGCCAAAGTCATCACCATAATCACTAGGGAGCCCAACACTGCATCCATTTCGTACCAACAATGCAAGCAGAAACTAGTATCCTACCAACTTCAAACTGGGCATTTGATGGTTTTCTCTATCACTTCCTTGCAGAATTTGTAGCACTGATTGTCACTTATATAAGGGTTTGTCTCTTGGCAAAAGTGTATCTTACGAGATATGATTGAGCTTTTCTTAATTATTTTATTCGGACGGTTAATAAGGTTTTGGGCTATTAGTCTATGACATTTTGATAAAGAGGAGAATATGCGGAGAAATTAAAAGATGGTTTTCCATTTTATGTTTTCTAAAGTTCATACTAAGGTGGATTTCACATTTTAGATTGCATTGTGGACAGCTCTTTCCATTACTCTCTTCTTATCTTTGATGCCTCTGCTTTATTCCTTAACGCGTTTCTGCCTTTTCTGTATATTATTTTTGCCCTGTAGTGCTCATCTTTTTGCTTTACTTGTTTTTCATTTTGTTCACATTAGCTTTTGGTTCCTGCACTATGATTTTAACTTTTGAATATAATTAACAGGGATAAGTTATTTTACATATTTTTTTTTTACTTATCTTTGCTTATCATTCTTCAATATCGTTATATTATAATCTCAATAAAAGAGAGAAATAATAAAGATAATTAACATTCTAATCTAATGATATTGGAAAGTGGTAGATAAGAGGAAAAAAATAAGTAAAATAATATATCCCATTTAATAGATCCCATAATATATGACCACTGTTTAGTTTTGAATATAATTAATAGATCCTATAATTTATATTAAGGGTTCTTGCACTATATAACTTTATTTTTTCTCTTAACATGATGATTACGGGAAAAGTTCCTATTCAAAGGTGCAAAACTGTTGAGATATCCAAGTGTGATGAGTCCCACATTGGTTGGTAATGAGCTAAGTGAAGAGTATATAAGTGAAAGAATCCATGAACCCAATGTTGGGTTTGCTCTTTTACTAAAGCCCAAATGGGTTATTAGTATGAGAAGAGCCCAAGGAACCTAGAGCCCAATGAGCTAGGGTTTCTTGGAATCCATATAAATAGTACCTCTTAAATCATCAGCCTCCAAGGTCTTTTTTGTGAGAAAGAGGCAAGCTCAGAATCTAATCAGTGCCCACACGCTTCCCCTTCCTCCTCGAGAAATAGTTTGGAAGATACGCCACAGTCCAGCTTCAAGGAGGTTGTTCGTGCTGCGGCACTGAGGTGTATATGAATCTAAGATTTCCTACAATTGGTATCAGAGCCTTGGCTGTACATTGGTATGTGAATCTAGTTTCACTATTCATGTAATTAGTTTTGCTTATTGAAATGTGGCACCTAGGGTTCTAGGATTATGGTATGAATCTAGCATGTGTATTTTATAATTCATTTTCATAAAAGTATAAATTTTAATCGGTAAAAATGCTTTAATCCATGGTTAGGGTCTCTTGTGTATTTCTCGATTTGTAACAAGGAGGCTAATCTCATATGATTAGGTTTCCTCCTTGCTGTTTTTGTTTATTTTTGGAATTTCTGTATATTTTTTTCAATATTTTGTAAAAGTTCAAGATCGAGAAATCGCGAGGAAGATGCGCAGTCAGCACTATCGGAGACTTTTCGAGGACTTACCGATCTCGGAATGGGGCGATCTATATATGGTTGGAAAGAGGACGGAAAGACGAACGTCACGGTGGGTGGATCGCCGCCATCGGAGACCACACGCTTCCCCACGCGCCTTCACAATAGTCTAAGAGTGGCCGCCACTCTCCGGCAAAGAATGAGAGAGTGAGGGAGCGTCCGGCCACCTTTTTGGGTGGTTCCGGCGGCGGTGCACTCGTATCTATGTGGCAGTCCTTCCCCTGGAGTTTCGGTCTGATTTGACTTCGGGTGACGGCGTGGCAGACCTGACGGCTAGGGTTCCTCTTTCACGTCCTAGGGTTTCTCGCCAAAGGATTGGGTCTTTGGGCTTTTGGGCCCGTGGAAACCCTAAAGGGGCTTGAGACAGATACTATGGGCTAGGAGAAAGTTGAATTCCAAAGTTGTAACATTTTTTTTATTTTCTTTAAAATAGGAATGTCATGGATTAAAGTAATTAGATTTTATTATTTAATGCTTTTATTGATTGGTATAAATTATATGATTGATAACATGCTTTATTGCGATAACATGCCATATAGAATAAGTGGTGCCATATTGTTGCATAATTTGTATGATTGCATGAGCATAATAGCTATTATGTCTTCAGCGACTAGTATGATAGTTATTATGGGATTATTTTGATTTTAAATTATCCTAAGAAATTAATTAATAATTATTATGATTTTTATTAAAAATCTAGATTAATAATTGAATTAATTAATTTTGGATAATTAACATCAAGACAAATAATCGTTATGGAAATTATTTTGATTTCAAATTATCCTCATAAATAATAATTATTATGATTGTTGCAATCTAGATTAATAATTAAGTCAGCTATTTAGATGATTTAAATCTAGAAAAATAATTAGAGAAAATTTTCTAAGAGAATTCTTTTATTTTGCGAGTAATTTGTGGGTTTTCTGAAATGGTCATGGAATAACACACGCTGCATACAACCTTCATGTATCATGATTGTTTGGAGCACAAGCTGACGTAAAGTGACCGGATTTCAGGACCTTAATGCTTTCAAAATTATGTTAAGCTTAGTGCACGTTTATCGGCGCTCTTACTTATATAGTTTTTGAAATCGAACAAAGGATACTCTCAATTAAATAATTCTTGGAAATTAGAAAATGTTGCTTATGTTGAATGGAAGGAGATTTAAATTAAGAGATTAATTTAACCTTCAAGCGTATTATAGGACCATTAATAAAATAATCATGTGAAGCCCCATCGAATAAGCATTATTGGATTTTATTAGATTGGACTTAAATATCTATGGGAGGAGATTTAAATTAAGAAATTAATTTAACCTCCAGGCGCATTGTGGGCCTATCAATAAAATAATCATGTGAGGCCCCAACGGATAAGCATGATTGGATTTTATTGGGCCTTAATAATTTCAAAATTTTAATAAAGTATTGTACGGCCCATCGTCAATAATACTAAGTTATTAAAGATAATTTTGAAATTAAACAATGAATTCGACATGGCTTATGAAAATTCTCAAACAAAAATGTTGAATGGGTGAAGGTTTTAAAAATTAATTAATTTTAAAACCTGCGGGCTCCATTTGTGGGTTTATTAGTGAAATGGTTATCGCTGAAGCCCCATCGGATAAGGATAATTAGATTTCACTAGATTAAATCTTAATAATTTCAAAATTTTAGTAAAGTATTGTACGGCCCATCGTCGGCAATGCTTAGACAATGGTTAATTACATTCAATTTTGGTAAAATTGTTAACCCTCCCATCGAGGCTCTGGTAATGGCACTGAAGGCCCAAATAACAATTTTGGTTTTTACAAGTGACTTGCCCATCGTAAGCCTTGTAAAGATAAACTGAAGGATTGTTAACAATAAACAAGAGTAGTTATGAGAATCTACTCGCACTTCGTTTGTTTATTGCATTATTTGTTTGTAATTGTGTGCTTTATATGTTTTTCAGAAAATATCTTAGAAATGATTTTGAGTCGAAAACCTCTAGATGGTACCAACTATGAATAAGTGAAAAGCAAATTTTTTGATATTGTTCTAAAACATGGAAGCTAAAATTTGTTCTGACAATGCGAGGGCCATAGCAACCTACAGAGGATGCGTCTAAGGAAACTAAGATGCATTTCACAGATTTGGAAAGGGCAGATATGGTAGTTCGCTGCTATATTATTGTCAGTCTTTCCAAATACTTGCAGAAGCAAGTGTACATGATTAAGAGTGGAGTGAAAATGCTTCAGACTCTTAATGACATATTTGCTGCGTCTAGCAGCTCTGCTAGACAGAATGCAGTCGGTGCAAGTTTTTGCTAAGAGTCTTGTTAAATCCAAAGGGAAACCCAAGGGTGGTAACAAGAACAAAATGACTTGGCTATCAGTTGTCAAACCAGTTGCTATGAAGAAGCCGCAAGGCAAGTTCTTCAAGTGCAGACTAAAGGGACACTGACAGAAAAATTGACCAGAGGTGATGAAAACAACCAGACATAGGCATATCAAGGCCTGATCAGTGAATGAATTATTGATTCAGGAATCACTGATTATGTTTGTTACTCTTTGTAGTAGTTCAAACATGGCATACCTGTCAGCAATGGACATAGATATTTTAAGCTTGAAAATGGAAACTTGTGTCTGCATTTGCAGTAGGACAAGTTATTTATACGACTATGGTTTTGAGTGACTGTTTATTTGTTCCGGATTTCAAGAGGAATTCAATTTTTGTTAGTTGTTTTGGTTAAAACATGGTTTGACAATGCAATTGATTCCTCAGTTACATTTCGAAGTTCATCTTCGTCTTGTTTTGTTCTGGTACATTGTTTAAATAGTCTTTATTACCTATGTCCTATACCCTTTTTAAATTTGTTATGTTGAATGGAAAGGATGATGAACAAGAACTTTCACCAAAGAAATAAAAGTTTCAAATGAAACATAACTTTGGCCTTTGTGATTGAGTCATATTATCTCAAGTAGGAAACATATTTTAGTTAAAAGAGGGACTGAAAGTTCAATAATCTTTTAACTAACAGCTACATGTTAGTCCTATTTGGAAGGTAAAATGGCCAAGCAATCCTACAAGGGCCAAAAAGGTTTGCGCAACTATTCAACTGGAACTGGTACATACTAATGTATGTGGACCAATTAGCGTTCAGACCAGAAGAGGTGATGAGTACTTCATTATATGAATGTTTACTCTGGATTTAGACAGATGAACCAAGTGCGCCATAAGTCTAAAGCTTTTGGAAATTCCAAGAGGTTTAGTCTGAGGCAGAAAAGCATGTAGGTGTTCAAATCAAAAACACTTTGGTCTGACTAAAGTGTTGGCTACCTGTCTGGTAAGTTCAGGTCTTACCTGATTTAAGAGGGGATAGTTTTTGTAACTGTAAACTCTAAGAACGCATTAGTTGAATGAAGTTGCAGTATGCAAAAATCAAACATTTCTAGACTTGGTGAAGATCATGTTCAGTTATTCATCTTTGCCAATGTTGTTCAAGGGAGATGCCTAAGAGAAGGAAATCTATCTTCTTAACTTGGTTCCGTCAAAATTTGTTGTAAAGACACCTAAAGAATTATGGAAGGGGTGCAAGCCCAGATCAAACCATATTCGGATTTAGGGTGCTACGGCACACGTCCTACAACAGCAGTCAAATGAGATGAAATCTTGTATGGAAGAGTGCATATCTTTTGGCTACCCTAAGAGAACTAGGGATGATTTCTTATTTAGTCTTAAGGACAAGATAATCTAAGTGAGCACTCACATGATTTTCTTAAAGGAGGACTAGATAAGAAATTATAAGCTCTTAAGTTAGGTTATTCTTGATGAGATTTATCTCAGATCAAGAATTTCCAGAATCTCTAGAAGCTTCATCCACTGTTCCCTTGATTGTTCAAGAGGGGATAGTTATATCTCTAAGTGAACAAACAAGAGAACCATGATTGGAAATTCAACATGATAATATATAAGTGAAACTAGTAGAAATATTAGTATCACATGTAAAGGAACAATATCAAGGATAAGCGGATCCTCAAGAAATTGAAGATCCATCATTTGACCCACTCTTTGTTTTACCTATAAATACACAAGGTCTAGTGCAGTGCATTCGTAGTGGGAGAGAACCCTGTTAACTCTCATGTTGTTTCTTGTTAAGTGACATTGATCCTCCTAGTTACGATAATACACTAGAAGATGTTGTTGATCAAGTGTTGCTCAGGCTATGAACAATGAGATGAAATACTTGTATTTCAACTCCGTTCGGTCCTAGTAAAGACACCAAGATGGGTAAAACCCACAAGGTGCATGTGGACATAAAAGACAAAGAGAGGATGGACAGAAAGGTGAAAACCTTCAAAGCTAGCTTGGAGGCATTTTTTGCCAGACGCCATGCTTGAGTCTATCCAGATTCTCTTAGTTGCTATAAGTCTCAATTATGAGATTTCATTTTGGGAGTTGGATGTCAGGATATCTACATACAACAACCAAAAGGGTTTATAACAAATGAGTAGGAACACACGATATGCAAGTTGTGAAAGTCTATTTCATAGACTTAAGCAAGCATCCAGGTCTTGAAACATCAGTTTTGATCAGGTTATCAAAATTTTGATTTTGAGAGAACCTTGATGAATGATGTGTATTTGTATGTAAAGGATACAACGGAAGATAGTAGCTTTTCTGGTACTTTATGTAGATGATATGCTCCTTATTAGAAACAATGTGGAGGTAATATCAAGCATAAAGAGTTGGCTAAGTTAGTGTTTTGGTATGGAAGTACTGGGGAAGCCAATTATATTCTTGGTATAAAACTCTTATGAGGCCGGAAGAATAAGTTGTTGGCATCACCTCAGACTACTTACATTGACAAAACTCTTGCCAAAATTCAACATGAGAATTCTAAGAAAAGAATTATAATTCTCAGATGTGGAATTCATCTTCCTAAGGAGTGACCAAAGACTTCTAAGAAGGAAGAATGCATGAGCAAGATATCTTATGCTTTGGCAAAGGTAGACTCACGCATATCATGTTGGGCGTTAAACCAGACATCTGTCACGTAGTGGGAGTAGTGAGATAGTACCATTTTGAACCTAGAGGAATACTAGATTATTGTTAAGCATGTACTCAAGTATCTTTGGAGAACGAGAGATTATATGCTAGTATATTCTAGTGGGAGTCTTGAAAAGCTGAGTTTTCAAAAATTTAGTTATTTCAAGTGGATATTGACTCAAGAAAATCAACCTCGAGCTATGAGTTTTTCACTAAACTCAGATAGCATTAGAGGTAGATCTTGCAGACCCAGTTACTAAGAGTTTGCCTGAACTTGTGTTCGAGAGGCATGTTACTTCTTTGGGTCTTAGGAGGATCCCAGACTTGCATTAAGCAAGTGGGAGTTATTGGTTTTATTATGCTCTTGGAGTAAGACGATGAAACAATAAAATCATTTTCTGAATTTCATAAATAATGTTTTATTTATTTATTTTGCGCACTAATTACAAACATAAAGGTCCAGATCAAATTGTGGAGTATATGATCATATGGATATGTTCATGGAGGACATGGTCATAGTATCTCACAATTGATGAATGGAGTCATAGCCGTTAAATAAAGTTGGGCACTTTATTCAGGCTGCAATATTTTATGAAATGATTTTGTCCGAATCATTGTAAAATATTGGTGTGAATTAACATTCACATTGAAAGGATCAAGGAGAGATTTGATTAAGGTTGTTTTTCTGTCATAAGGTATCAAATCTCCAGTTAACTATAGTTATGTGATTGCTCTTAATCCTGAGTTTATTATAAATAGGTAATCAAATAGTTTTCATTCTTTGATTTACCAACGGGTGAGGTTCGATCTATTGACGGCCAATAACTCGGTATTTTGGGAGTGATATTATTTGATTATCGGTATTTATGAGATAAACAACATGGAATTTGTAGGATATGTCCCCTTGATATGTTTCGGTACTTGGATATTAAAGACACTGGCCAGTGCATGTAATCCATGAGAGAAACTATCATAGTCAAGGGAATAAATAATTGATTGAGTTACAGAAAACTTGTCAATCAATTATAGACATTCTACAAAGGGGCGATGCATATTCATGTTATAAGTGTTGTTAATCTTGGAGTTCAAGTTCGGGCTTTTAGTGGAGTAGCACCGAATTAGATAATCATTCGTTGATTATCAGGAGGCTTGATTAATAACAGATGGTAGATCCCCAAGCTAGCTTGAGACAAGGGATGGGGTAATTTTCGGATAGATGATGACTTATGGGTTACATGATCTTGGGTTTTACGACTCAAGTTTGTAACCAAAAGAGCAAGTGAGAGATTGTTGGGTTTGCTCTTTTACTAAAGCCCAAATGGGTTATTAGTATGAGAAGAGCCCAAGGAACCTAGAGCCCAATGAGCTAGGGTTTCTTGGAACCCATATAAATAGTACCTCTTAAGTCATCAGCCTCCAAGGTCTTTTTTGTGAGAAAGAGGCAAGCTCAGAATCTAATCAGTGCCCACACGCTTCCCCTCCTCGAGAAATAGTTTGGAAGATATGCCACAGTCCAGCTTCAAGGAGGTTGTTCGTGTTGCGGCGCTGACGTGAGCTGTTCGTGAAGAGGAATCCTACAAGGGAACATTCTACACGAGACTTGCGCACCGAGAGGTAATTATGAAACAAGGATGATTCGGTAAGCATACCAATGTACTAGGTCTTAAACTGCTTCCGCATAAATCTAAGATTTCCTACACCCAATGCCTTAAGGTTTTGGGTTGAGACATGGTGTCGGATCCACTTGCTACGGTTGGTGTAGCCTTAGCTCATTGGTGGTGGTTCCCCGCCACGGGCTTCCCCTGGACCTGCTTGACATTGGAGTTTGAGGGAACGAATTTCCCCACTCTGGTATCAGAGCCGGATTGGGCTCGAGCTAGCCTAGTGATTGGCTAGGAGGCGGGTCGAGTACTTTGCGCTTCGGGTACTCGGTTGAGGGGGAGCATACCAATGGTGGGTTTCACACTTGAGGGGGAGATTGTTGAGATATCCAAGTGTGATGAGTCCCACATTGGTTGGTAATGAGCTAAGTGAAGAGTATATAAGTGAAAGGACCCATGAACCCAATGCCTTAAGGTTTTGGGTTGAGACATGGTGTCAGATCCACTTGCTACGGTTGGTGTAGCCTTAGCTCATTGGTGGTGGTTCCCCGCCACGGGCTTCCCCTGGACCTGCTTGACATTGGAGTTTGAGGGAACGAATTTCCCCACAAAAACGAACAAGAAAATGTGACGACCGTTTGGGAACTGTTAGTATATGGATGTTCTAGAGACAATTTTTTAATTAGATTAGGACATATGTGGACCTTTGTATTGTCGCGAATAAATAAAAGTACTATTTATCCTGTTTCATATTTTGTCTCAATATTACTGTTAATATTTTATGAGTAATTGGATAAACCCCTTGGGATAAAATAAGTATCTCTTGAGTAGTATTTGTGATGAGATCACGATCATGAGGATTCAAGGATACTAGATATTTATTCCTAATTTTATGTTCCTAGTCTAGAAACACTGAGAATGGGGATCAGCGATCTTGGGTAAGACTAGCACGACTTATCTACTTGTATTCGGATACAAGGTAAAGACCTCATGAGCTACAGATATGGAGATGTCTTAGCTAAAGTCGTGGGTAGATCTATAAGGGTATAGCTCGCACTGAACAGACCCACAAAAGAGACTCTATAAGGAAATCTCACAGAGAGTATCATTAGAGTAGTCTCTTTATATTTGGGTATGTCTTTCCTTAGACCAGAAGTTATTACCTAGACTGTGTTCTAGAAGGCATGCTTTGACTGTATACCTCGTCTGCTTGAAACATCGAGACTCATAGGTATACTGTTGGGCTTGTCCTGAAAAAGCACAGGGCTAGAGTGATAAGCTGAAGGAATTCGTCAAATCTCTGTGAGAAATTAGGTTATCTGTAAATCGGAGAAATCGGGATGACATTTACAGGGACTCGGGAATCTATGCATAGTAAAAGAGATCATGAGATGATCTGCCTTTAGAGTCAGTAAATTGAAGATTCCCTATTTCGAATAAAGCTTACCCTAAACCGCAAGGGTTGATACGTTTCCTTACCCTAGGTTTTATGGGAAGGTAACCGAGATGAAAGGAAATACATACGACAACCAAATATGTGTAATAGGATGATTATGTCATTAACCTAACTAGCTCTGGGGCAACAAAGCATTGCTAGTGCTCTATGTTGTCATTAGATGAGTTGTGGGCTTATTGGGCTCAAGCCCATTTATGTCAGTGGCTATGTTGAGCCTAATGGGTCACACACTAACACCTTATTGTCATGACAATATAGCATTAAGGGTATTGGGCCTAATAATGGTTATTAGCCCAAGAAGAAGTTTGGAAGCCCACCAAAAGGGAAAAATGGCGCATGGTTAGTTAATGGGCTTGGATGGTCCAAGACATTACTAATTAATTTAATTAGTTAAATTAATTATCAAATGTTTAAATTTTGAATTTTGAATTTGAAATTTGAATTTTGAATTTTGAATTTGAATTTTGAAATTTAAAATTTAAAATTTGAAATTTGAAATTTTGAAATTTGAAATTTGAATTTTGAATTTTGAATTTTGAATTTTGAATCTGAATTTTGAATTTGAAATTTGAATTTGAATTTGAAATTTGAATTTGAATTTAAAATTTAAATATTTGAACGTTTGAATTCGAATTTGAATTGGCTATGAAAAGTTGTTTCATAACAAAAGGATAAGATAAGATCTTGTTGGAACAAATCCCAAATATCAAGAGGAAATCGTTGAGAATCTTCTAGTGAGGATATAGGGCGCTGATTTTGGCATCTGATGATGGTCATAGGATCAACCAAATGAGCTCCAGTCAGATTTGGTTTGTTGAGAGAATAAGTGAGACAGTTGGTTCAAGTTTGAATGCATCTGCTCAACGTATCTGGACTGTTATGAGGCCAAGTGGGGCGCACCATATGGCTAGCCATATGATGGTTATTGCGTCAGATTCTTGTTGAGATATTCACTTGATATCATGAGGATGTGAGAGGAGGTTGTTGACAAGATTTGAATTTTGCAACAACTCCACTCACCCCCTAGTGTGCGCTACATAGGGCTTTATTTAAGTGAAGAAAATCTGATTTTAATTAATCAATTCTCTCATCTCCTTGTGGGTTCCTTTTGTCAGATTTTTCTTAAGAGAGTTTTGAAATAACCTAACCTTTTTCAAAGTAAAACCTTGCGCCACTTTTGTGTCTATTCTTGCTGAATATTCACTCTTCTAAACACCTTGACCTAGCCTCCTCCTTCACACATTGGACGCATAGCTTGCCTCCATTGGTGTTTTCGTTGGTAGCCTTGAAGAAGAGTTCTTCCGTCTTGACAAAGGGTGGTGTGGATCAACATTAGAGGGCTTGCATCTTCAAGCCTCATCTTGATCATTCTCAAGTTTTGAAAAGCAAACAAGGTAACATTCATGCCCTAAAGCATGTTTCTTGATATGGTATGTGTTATTCCGCTCGAAAAATTTTGTTTTTCCCTCTCACATGCCTCGACCTTCAAGGTCAGTATCTTTCAGAAACAAACCAAGTCTATACTCGTATAAATATAATAAAGTTTTATATAACATTTTTGTAGTATTAGTGTCACTATTCTCTCCTTCTCGTGTGTCTATACTAGTAATAAACTAATAATATACTTCTAATTCTTCTTGATGGTACTTGAGTCCTCAAATTAGGGAGAACTATAGTGAGAGAGAGAGGAATTCCTTAACATTAAGCTAATTCTTGGAAGTATTTTTTACTTTTATACTAATAAATATTATAAAAGAAATCATACCTAACAATTTTCAAACAATGCAATTTATACTTTGGTAGGATTTAGGCAAATAAATATTGGCATTTCCTTGTTAATTTTAAACTCAAATATTGCCAAGTGTTACAAGTTCAGTAGAATCAGGACAATCTTTTCTTTTTCATTAATTTTTGTGTAAAATGATAATATAATTTATGTGTGTAAAGGTATCATGATAATTTATTATCTATACTACGTATTTCTAATGGTTCTCCACATTGATGCATAGTTTGTATTCTTCTATAATTATCATTATTAATTATTCATTTAATAAATTAAAATAAATACATAAAAAAAGGAAACTCGAACATTTCTCATTATTATTTATTTTGTATATTAAAAAAATACAAAATATGAACTTACAGGCACAGTCTATCACATATACTAGTATACCAATCGTTGTAATTTTGGTTGAGTCTAAATCGGTAGATAATTTAATTCAAACATTTCACTATAACACTTTTGAAACATAAAAAAAGTTTAGATATTATATGTAGGGGAAAATATTTTCATTTAGCGGAATTTTTTTTTTCTTCATAATCATATAAAAGTCAATAAATTTCATTGTAAACAGAAGAAAGAAAGAAAGAAAAATAAATCAAACTCACTCATTTTTATATAAATATGACAAAAAAAATATCTACATGAAAAACAAAAATATTTTTCCTATATATAAATACATGTACACTTCCAACTTTTAGTAGTTCATATTTGCTACTAGATTGTTTTTGATAAAAAATTATTTTAAAAAATTAACTAATCCAAACACGCAGCAATACAATATTATTATGAGTAGAATCCAAAAACGTGGGTTCCTTGTGTTAGACATAAATTAAAGCTTTCAAAAGTACACCAAAACAAATAATCGAAGTAACTTCATGTAATAAGAGTATAATTACAGATAAGAGAGGAAGCAAGAAAAGAGTGTTAGAGAGAAAGAAGAGGAGGAGGAAGGGTTACTGAAACATTTCATGCCCTCTTTTCTAGGCCCACTTGGCTATTTATATCTCATAGTTTATTGTAATTTGACTTATCAAGTAATTAAAAAAAAAAACAGTAAACAGTAAACAGAATTAACAATTCTTATGGATCCCCATAATGAAAGCCTTTGAAATGGGCAGGCCTTCTCCTCAGTCTTTTGTTGCTGATCTCATTGGCAATTGGACTTAAACATGCAGATTGAACCATTACAGTACATTCAGAAGAAGCTCTGATTTGTATTCTAAAAAAAACAAAAAACAAAAAAGCTCTGATTTATGTTGAATTGAAATATAGGATTGTAGGTCAACCCTAAAATAGAATAAAAAAAATTAAAGAAGCATGTGAGGTACACAAATGGCAACAATGAAGATAAAAGATGTATCCGATAGCGAAGCTTTCGCTAGAGTAGAGTGTGAAAAAGATAAGGAACACTGTGTACCGTCCTCCATGATAGAATTAGGGTTAAGATTTATTGATCTTAAAAAATATTAAGAAAAACAAATATGAGTATTTAATTTTAATAAGTGTTCCCACGCCTTCCTAATACCTTTTTTGTTGTACCAAAAAACAAATAATACCTTTTTTTTCTTCTTGAAGGACATTGGTACGGGGTGTATTGGATTGAGATTTTAAAAAAATTTAATAAATTTTTTTCGAAAAAAAAAATTCATCGGTATTCAATTAAGATTTTAAAGGATTGAAAAAATCACGGGATATTCGCTTAGGATTTTAAAAGATTATTTTAGAGTACATTCAAATCCAGTGGTATTCAATCACGATTTTAAATAAAGAAAAAATAATCTTGTGGCATTAAAAAATCTAACGCTTTTAGTGAATTTTCTATTGGTATGGATTTCGTGAGATTTTTAATGAGAAATATAAATATGATGTCTCTCTCATAATTTCACCCTAACCCTTAATATTTCTTAGATTTCTCCATTACAGTGTCTTCTTCTTCCTTTGGCAGGTCGACTCACTCGAAACAAGGTTCCGCCATAGGAACTTCGTCAAAGCTCAAATATAACAGATTTTTTTACCTATTTTCATCACAAAACAACTCAAAAACAACAACACGACAATATTCTAATCTAATTCATCTCAAAAATAGTAGATTTGGAGCAGGGATCGCGATATTTCTTGGCACAAAAAGATATGCTTTTGTATTAAAAATAAAATGAAACAGTGGAAAAATAACAGGGGAACAAAAACTCCCCAAACCAATTTTCGTTTTACATCATGAAACAATATCACTTTAAAGAAAGATTGAAACTTTCATAATATGAACCCAATTTTTCTGAACAATACTTTCATGAACGAAATTCCTTCGCTATAGGAAACGATTTCAACCAATTTTTGTGTCAATAGCTCACTAAAAACATGTTTTTTTAAAAGCGCAAAGGTTTTAATGTATCGATTGAAAATAATTTGAGAAATTTTTTAAACTTTTATGTAACAAAACCCAGAAATTCATATTCGAATTTTTTTTAGAATACTCAATGAAAACATGGATATGATATATGGTTAGAAAACTCTCATCACGTAGAACAAAAAATCCAAAGTTTCCAAGATCAATTGCAAAATATTCCAAACGAAATTTTATCATGAACTTTAGGTTCTATATGTAAATTTTGAATTATTTTAATAAATAAAAAAATTATGGGTCTTATAATCATATATGCACAGCTCTGATATCAAATGAAGAAGATAATTTTCATCTCATTAATCAAACCCAAGAGCAAGAATAAGAAGATGCTAATGCGAGGAGGCTAGAATAGATATGTGGAGAGCTCTTGCTTGGCAAGATATCAAATTACTGAATGAAAAAATTATATTAGATTTTAATTTTTTTATTAATATAATTACATTTCTTTGTCATTTTTTTTATTGAATCTTGTAATTTTGAATGTTTGTTAAAAATTCATATGATTTTTTAAAATTTTATAAATCCATATTATCATTTCAAATCTTATAAAATCTTGATTGTAAAAAAAATAAATTAGAAAGTCTTTAAAGTCATTACAATTTTTGATAGTTTTTAAAAATCAATAAAAATTTTTTTATCTCAAAATAATTTTTTAAAATCTTAATCCAAATACATCCTTTAATTTTGATTTGGCTTTGCCAGCTAAGGTAAAGCGATGGAATGGACTTAGGAGCTACGCTGCACGGGCTTAAATTGTGATTAGCAGTACACTGTCAAAAGACTAACACCTAGTTTTGTATCCATATCATTATTATCCAAGCATAGGAGCATCATTAATTTTTATATTTAATTTAGATACCGTGCATCATTCATTCAATAACAAATGGTTCACACCATGTTACGCAAAGAATAATAGAAATAGAGATTGGCACATACCGTTTTGACTGGGCATGTGGTGCAAGGAATAATAGAAAATTCCTTTGCGCTAACAGGGACAGGGCACAAATCGTTAAAATTGGGCCATTTTAATTTGGCTGTTATCTATTTTCCAGTCATTTTGCCTTGGAAAAGGACAGTGAAGACGATCAAATTTTTCTTGAGAAAATAAGCGAATTTGATTTATGGAAAATTTGAGATTTGGATTGTAAGGAACCAAGTCAAACAAATGCAAGCTACAAATAAAATTTCATATTTTCCAAAAAATAAAATAAAATTTCATCAAATAATAATAAACAAATAAAAAATTTGTCGCTTTCATTGTCAATTCCGTGTTCTAGACTTCAATAGAGTCTACAATGTAATGGCTGGTGATAAACTCTTAGTTTGTTATATTTTAAAGGATTACAATTATTTTTATATCTAGTCAAAGACATGAAAACTTATGTACCAAAAAAAAGACATCAAAACTTTATAATATTTTGGCTAAAAAGCATGAGCTTTGAATTATTGACTCATGTGAATTATTTAATCTTGTTTTGTAGGACAATTGAATTGAAATGGAGCATTGCAGTAATGGTTAAGCTAAAAGGACTTAAAGCGATAAATGAAAAGCAACAATTTAGTGAAAAACTTCTTAAAATTGTCTTTTAGCCAATTTTCATATTGAAAATAATGGATTTGGATCTTGTGTTCTTCATAGAAGTTGTAGATCTCTCTTTTATCTTTTCAACGAGACTAATATCACATCAATTGGATGAGTATAGATCAAGTTATACCCAAAATACCAAATCATGTTTTTATTGTCAAATTTTCTAATCACTTGGGCACGATTCTGGGGCGGCTAAGAACATCTTAGGGAGGCAGAGGAGCAGTTCCAGAGGGGAGAAGGAGGAATATTGATCAAGAACTCACCTTGGATACCATTTAATCAATTTTTATCATGAACTCTCTTTACTCTTCTTGTCTTGTTTTTGTTTCTATGACAATGTTAGGCTAGTTTCTTTTTTGTAGTTAGGGTTAGATAGAACTAACATATTCCTAGCGTTATCTCTTCCTTTCCTGTAAACTGATATTTAATTTCATGTTATGCAATTAATATGCTTTTAATTCCTAGTTTGTTTGTGATTTGACCAATCTTGAATGAACACATGAATCTTGCATGATAATAAAAATGGTGGTATATGATTTTGATCTGATTAATTGCTGGGATTTGAATGATTTAGGAATAAACTTATGAATCCTATGACTTTATGATTCTTGTTCTTAATGCTATCTCTAGGAGATATTACTAAGAGATTAGGGTTTTGAATAAAGTAAATGATTAAATCACCAAAGGATTGACGTTTAATTAACATAGAAAGAATTGTCACTAACATGAATTGAATTTTAGTGATAAGAAAGGGATAGATTTGTTAGGAAGAAGTTGGGGAAATCGAATCCTTAGCTACGCCTTTGCATAATTAATTTTAATCTGTTCTTGATTGTGTTCTTGAATCCTTGTTCTTGTTTTTGATATTGTTAGTTAATTGTTAGTCTAAAATTCTGTTTTATTAATTTAAACTCAAAATCTTTTATGGACAATCAACTTTGATCGTATAGATACGTTATTGCTTGATACATTAATCCTCGTGGGAACGATATCTGACTTATCACTTTATTACTTGTATAATTGGTATACTTGTCGTGATCGCAACAAATTTTTGGCACCATTGCCAAGGATTGAGTGCTATCAATATTAATTTTATCTATTAAATCATATATTGGATCTTTTTTTATTTGTTTTGTTTTTTATTAGTTTAGTCATTTTTTTATTTTTATTTTTTGTAGTTTAGTAGACCCGTTAGTTGGATCCACTTTTCTTAGTTTCTCTTGTATATGCAACTGCAAGACATTGTTGATCTCAGTGCCTAATAGTACGAACCAGAGTTACAACACATCCTAGGCATATGAATCATCCTTGTAAATTATCCTATTTCCGCTACAATGTGTGAACTATGATCATGAACAAAAATATACAAGCCAGACTTGAAATAAAAGGATATTTGAAATATTATTGAATCGTATTTGAATCTGTACATAGGGGTCTCTATTTATAGAGACTTCTTGACCTAATTTTGACCTAATGGGCTTGGCCCAATATACAAGTAACGGACTAAATAAATACAAATAAATGACTACATAATTACTAATAAATGACTACATAATTACTATTTACAACACTCCCCCTCAAGCTGAGGAATAGATATTTAT
This sequence comes from Gastrolobium bilobum, assembly GCF_033153095.1. Classification (NCBI taxonomy): domain Eukaryota; kingdom Viridiplantae; phylum Streptophyta; class Magnoliopsida; order Fabales; family Fabaceae; genus Gastrolobium; species Gastrolobium bilobum. Next base: position 589,656 of record NW_026899533.1, read on the forward strand.
CATTCCCAGCTTGCTAGCAAGTTCTTGAAATCTATCTGAAGGAAGCCCCTTTGTCAATAGATCAGCTAATTGACGCCCAGTGGGAATGTATGGAGTGGTAATCAACCCGCTATCAAGTTTCTCTTTGATGAAATGGCGGTCGACCTCAATATGTTTAGTCCGATCATGTTGAACTGGATTATGAGCTATACAAATAGCGGACTTATTATCACATAGCAGCTTCATAGGTCCCTCACATTTTATTTTTAGATCATCAAGTACAATTTTCAGCCACAGTAACTCACAAATGCCTTGAGCCATAGCTCGAAATTCAGCTTCTGCACTTGATCTGGCGACCACATCTTGTTTCTTACTTCTCCATGTCACCAAGTTACCACAAAGAAACATGCAATAACCAGTGGTAGAACGACGGTCAGTCACAGATCCAGCATAATCAGCATCTGTGTAGACTTCTAAAGATAGATTGCCATCACGTCGGAATAACAACCCTTTACCAGGAGTACCTTTCAGATACTGAAGAATTCTCTCTACTGCCTGCATATGTTTCTCCTTTGGATCGTGCATAAACTGACTGACAACACTAACAGCATAAGCTAAGTCTGGTCTAGTATGGGCCAAATATATCAATTTCCCAACTAGCCATTGATATTGTCCTTTATCAACTGGAGGACTCAACTCTTCATAGCCCATCTTGTGATTCTGCTCAATAGGAGTATTAGAGGGTTTACACCCGAGCTTTCCTGCTTCTTTGAGAAGATCAAGAACATATTTCCTCTGGCTGATAAAGATTCCTTTGCTCGAATGAGCTACTTCTATCCCTAGGAAATATCTCAGTTTCCCAAGGTCTTTGACTTCAAACTCAGAGGCAAGCCGTGTTTGCAGAATCTGTCTCTCCACAAAATCATCACCTGTGATAATAATATCATCAACATATACAAGGAGCACAGTAAGCTTCCCATTTTGGGAGTGCTTGAAAAAAAGAGTGTGATCTCCTTGACTTTGTTTATATCCTAAGGTCATCATAACCTTAGTAAACTTTCCAAACCAGGCACGAGGTGACTGCTTCAATCCATACAAGGCCTTTTTTAATTTACAAACTTTATTTTCTCCCTTCACAGAATCAAAACCAGGCGGAATTTCCATGTAGACTTCTTCTTAACTCACCATTGAGGAAAGCATTCTTCACATCAAATTGGTTTATATCCCAATTGTAATGGGCAGCAAGGGATAACAAAACTCTCACCGTATTCATCTTTGCAACTGGAGCAAATGTTTCTTCATAATCAATGCCATAGGTTTGAGAGTAACCTTTGGCAACTAATCGAGCTTTTTATCTCTCAAGAGTTCCATCAGAATTATATTTCAGGGCATAAACCCATCTGCACCCTACTGCTTTCTTTCCAGTAGGTCTATCAATAACCTCCCATGTTTTATTTTTCTCCAATGCATTCATCTCCTCTTGCATGGCTTGAGCCCAATTCCTATCTTTCAAGGCTTCATGTACTGATTTTGGGATTGCAATAGAGTCTAGTGCTGAAATAAAGCTTTTGTGCTGCACAGAAAGATTAGCAGAGGAAACAAACTGGGAGATAGGGTATTGAGTACAAGAGGGACAGGAGGGACAAGATTTCTTGGGACAAGCTCTTTTTCCTTTTCTAAGAGCAATGGGTAAATCATCAGAATCAGTAGTAATGGGTAAGTCATCAGAAGTATTAACATCATGATCAGAAATATGAGATTCAGGACTTACCAGTGGTTCAGACGATTGAGGTTGCTGCTGAGACAATGTGGGTTGTTTCCTTCTTTCAGGTGTTATAATATTTCGTATCTCTGGTGTACTTGATGTATCAATCACAGGAGAATCAGTCACAGGAGGATCAGACACAGGAGGAACAGACAAAGGAGAAACAGACACAGGAGGAACAGGACCAGGTGGAGGATACACTGACATAGGTAAAGAAGTAGACACTGATGATTCAAACTCCAAGAAGGGAGGTGATGAGATTTCTGGTGAAGGATTCTCCCCCTGAAGATGAGGACCTTGGAAAAAGGACTCAGATTCCTGAAATGTAACATCCATAGAAACAAAAAATTTCCTACTACTAGGGTGATAACACTTGTAGCCCTTTTTATCAGGAACATAACCAAGAAAAACACATTTAATAGCCCTAGGGTCCAACTTACTGCGATGATGTTTATGAACATGAACAAAAGCAACACACCCAAACACTCGTGGAGGACGACTCATCATAGTTGGAATAGAAGGGAAAAAAGAAGTCATAGAGTGAATAGGACTTACTTGGTCAAGTACCCGAGTGGGTAAACGGTTGATCAAGAATGCTGCAGTAAGAATAACATCTCCCCAATAGTATTTGGGTACATGTGTCTGAAACATTAATGCACGAGCCACTTCAAGAAGGTGACGATTTTTTCTTTCAGCAACCCCATTCTGTTGGGGGGTGTCAACACAAGTAAGTTCATGAATCATACCGTTATTTCTTATAAATTGGGAAAAGCTATGATTAACATATTCAGTACCATTATCTGTTCTTAGTCTCTTGAGTTTTTTTACCAAACTGGGTCTCAATCATTTTATAAAATTGAAAGAACAGTTGTGGTACCTCAGACTTTCTTTTCACGCATTAAGTACACCCAAGTTACACGAGTGCAATCATCAATAAAAGAAACAAACCATCTATTTCCAGAACTATGAGGGACTTTAGAGGGACCCCAAACATCAGAATGAATAAGATCAAAAGGTTCAACACTCTTAGTAATACTAGAAGGAAAAGACACACGATGATGCTTAGCAAATTCACAAACATCACAATGAAAAGACTCAACAGATTTAGACAAAAACAATGACAGAAATAAAGATTTGAGTAAACTAAATGGAGGATGACCTAAGCGCTTATGATGAAGCCAAATCAAAGAATCAGCAGTTGATTGACCATGAGACATCAAGATGTGATTTGTTACTTTATTTGCAGGAGATTGTGACACCAGATAGTACGACCGACCTTGCTCTTTAGCACTACCAATCGTCTTCCCCGTGGCGAGATCCTGAAAAACACAATGGGAAGGATATAAGGTTACAGTACAATTCAAATCTTTTGTAATTTTATGAATAGAAAGAAGATTCGTGGAGAGTTTAGGAACATGAAGAACATCCTTAAGATGTAAGGACTGCTGTAAGTTTATGTCACCAGAACCCGCAACTGATGTATGAGAGCCATCAGCTACGGCTATTGTATGAGTTCCAATGGTAGGATGATAAGAGGTAAAGGAGTCAGCACAACAAGCCATATGATCAGTAGCACCAGAATCAACAACCCAAGAATGTTTAAAATCATTACATGAAGAAAGGAAAGAATAAGTTTTGGAGCTCATACCAGTCATAGTCAAAGCACTAGTATCAGATGGCTTACTCATAGAATCAAGAATGGTTCGGAGCCGTTCCAACTCATCTGGACGAAATGCAGGTTGGGTCTTATTAGGTGTAGGAGTTATTTCAGAGGAAGTAAAATGCGCTTGACCACGCAACTTTGCCATCTTTTCTAAGACAGATTGCTTTCCATAAAGTCGAAAGCATAAATCCTTGATATGACCTGTTCTTTTACAATAAGAACACCATCGATCATCTCTCTTAGGCCTAGAAGAGGTACCATCATAAAATTTTGAAAAAGAACTCCTTTGAGAAGAGGCCATACTGCACAGAAAATGGTCAAAGAAAAGCTCCAAGAAGCCAAAAAATCACAAATAAATACCAAACGATGTCCGATCAAAGAGAGGAGCACAGATCCAGAAAGAGGATGAAGGGACGATCAAGATCGCGGTGGTCCGATCCGGAAAAATGGTCTCACGCGCCGCCACGCGCCGGTGAGATTGGCTGCACGTGGGCTTCACTCTCGGTTGAAGGGGTGGCGCGTGTGGGCGCGTGCGGTGGCCGTCCGGTCTGAAATTTCTGGAGCAACGTCGTCCGGTGAGCGCGGTTCTTTCTGGGTCTGTTCGGAGTTGAAAAACCACCGGGAAAGGGTCCAATCGTGATGAACAGATGTTGTCTTGTGATGAAGAATAATGGAGACGATGAACAGTAACAGAGATCCAGTATAACAGAGATCTTCTCGGTCCTATGTCCCCGGAAAAAATGCGGTGGCGGCTGATGGCAGCGAGAGACAAAAAGAATAAAAGGTTATTGTTCTAAAGACAATAGGCGCGGAAGCAGAGCCCTCAGGATCGAGAGCTCTGATACCAACTTGAAATAAAAGGGTATTTGAAATATTATTGAATCGTATTTGAATCTGTACATAGGGGTCTCTATTTATAGAGACTTCTTGACCTAATTTTGACCTAATGGGCTTGGCCCAATATACAAGTAACGGACTAAATAAATACAAATAAATGACTACATAATTACTATTTACAACACTCCCCCTCAAGCTGAGGAATAGATATTTATCATTCCCAGCTTGCTAGCAAGTTCTTGAAATCTATCTGAAGGAAGCCCCTTTGTCAATAGATCAACTAATTGACGCCCAGTGGAAATGTATGGAGTGGTAATCAACCCGCTATCAAGTTTCTCTTTGATGAAATGGCGGTCGACCTCAATATGTTGCTTTCATATATTGAATCTTTCTGTGAGTTTCACATTGTGAAAGCAGCAAGATAGTATATTGACATAAGTTATTATGACTACTTGAATCGCAATTGTAATCATATTTCTTGCAAGAATTACATAACTTGCAGGATAACCACGTGAGAAAAATTGTGATATATATGATTTATTTTGACAATCTTATGTCTCTACTGTGAAATTCATTAAAGTTGCAGGGACCCATGAATGATGAAAGGCAAAGATATGAATCTCACCTGCAGAGATCCATCAATGATGAATAGTAAAGATATGAATCTCACTGGAATGCAAATAAACTTAGCAAATGTTATAATTAAATATCTGCAAAGTTATATATGACTTATCTTGAATTATTTTTAACTTATTCTGAATGTCTCTGTTGTGAAATTCATAAGATTGTAAGGATCCATGAATGATGAAAGTCGAAGACATGAAACTTGCCTAAAACGTAGAAAAGCTTAAAAAAATTTACAGTTGATATCTGCAAAGTTTTTGAACTAATTTGAACTAATCTCATTGAAGTTATCATTCTTAAGTGATATGACTCTATTCTTTGAGGTCCATGACAGTTACAGGTTTTGATGAACAAGCGAGATACATGAACCTCGTTTGAACCTGCTACAAGAACAAGAACTTGAGGGTAAAACCAAAAAGGTTAAAAAATCAAGTTGTTACTTAATGGTAAAGCCTAAAATGTTAAAAACTCAAGTTGAACCTCGTTATAACTTGCCAACAGTGCTTAAAGTTCTTAAACTTCGATTTGAAGAAACTTGAGGGTAAAACCTAAAAGATTAAAAACTGATGTTGTTAATTATTACTAATTAACAACATTGATGCATAGTTTGTATTCTTCCATAATTATCATTATTAGTTATTCATTTAAAAAATTAAAATAAATATAAAAAGATGAAAAGGAAACTCAAACATTTCTCATTATTATTTATTTTGTATATTAAAAAATACAAAATATGAACTTACGGACACATAGTTTATCAATGGGTTTTATGTTTGTTATATTACATAACCTAACTTCACTCTCCTACACACACAACAAAAAGTAGAGAGAAAATGAAATAATGAAAGAGAGAGAAAAAAATATGAACTCCACTTCTTTGATCTGTGTGTAGGAAAGTGGAGTTAGGTTATGTAACATAACAAACATAAAACCCTTTATCAATGTACTAGTATATCAATAATTGTAAATTTTGTTGAATATAAATCGATAAATAATTCAATTCAAACATTTCATTGAAAAACTTTTCATACAAAAAAAATAAATTGTTTCGATATTATATCCGATATATATAATATATGTACACACATAATATTGCTTCAACTTTTAAGTATTCCATATAGCATTATTTGTTAATAGATTTTTTGTTATAAAAAAATTTAAGGAAAAAATATTTATTTTTAAAAATTACTAATAAAATATTACTATAAATAGAATCCAAAAACGTGAAACTCAATATATTTTTTATTAAATTTGAAAAAAAGTAATATAATTGACTTTTCTAATTTTATCCAACATTTTATAATTATTGTTAATTAAGTTTTATTCTTTCTATTTTTGATAAAAGAGTGCGTACTCTTATAATACTAAAAATACGCTCCAAAAGTAGACCAGCACAAACAATCGAAGTAAATACATTGAAAAGAAGCTCTGATTTTATGTTGAAATATAGGATTGTAGGTTAACCCTAAAATAATATTGGGTTTTATAAAAGTTATGTTGTAAGAAAAGTGATGGTGTAATGTTATAGAGATTCGTTTTGCGTGCCATAATATTTTTTTTTTTTACTTCAAAAAATGCGGATCTCACAAAATGTAGTGTGTGTGAAATTTTTTTTTGTGTCATGTGACATGACATTAGATGCAAACTCCAATAATATTTTGGGGGTGTTTTAGGGTTTTGGAAAATTGAATAAAGAAAATTAAAGAAGTATACGGGAGGTACACAAATGGCAACAATGGAGACAAAAACTGTATACGATAGTGAAGATTTGGCTATAATAGAGCGTGAACAAGATAGTTTGTACCTTCTTCCATGCTAGAATTATATTTAAGATTTCTTGATCTTAAAAAAAATAAAATAAATATGAGTATTTAGTTTTAATAAATGTTCTCATGCTTCCTAGTAGGCTAATACCCTTTTTTATGTACCCAAAAACAAATAATACCTTCTCTCTCTTTTTTCTTTTTTTTCCTTCTTTGGACATTGTTAGTTTTGAGTAGGGGTGTAAATGGGTCAGGTTGGCTTGGCCTAGCCTACTGTCCGGCCTACGTTAAGCCTGGTCTAGCCCGGCCTACATTGAAAAGTAGAGTAGGCTTAGGTTTATAAGAAAGTCTTTTTAACAAATAGGTCATAGGCCAATTTTGTCAAGCCTAGCCTAAAGCCTTGTAGGTTAGCCTATTTAATTTTTTAAAATAAAATAAAATAAAATATTTATTTTAGGGTATATGATATGGGTTCACTTTTTATGCAGTTACTGCAGATAAGTTATCTGCAGAAAGCCCAATACGACATCGTTTTGGGGCAGAAATCATGATATTTTTGTAATTTTAATTTATTTCAGAGTTATTATAGTCTGTATAATTATAATTTTTTAATCCTTCAATTTCAAAATGACGTCGTCAGATAACTTATCTGCATTAACTGCAGAAATATTTTTCTGATATGATATACATTACAAAGCTGGGGTATTATGTTGACTCTTTCTTGTTTGTCATTTTTTATGAATTATGAGAAGTACTAATGCATGCATGAATGAAACTTTGCTCAGTATATTTTTATAGTTACTTTTTTTACTATTGTAAATTTTTTAATGCTTACTAGTGAAATTTATATCTCGTGTAAAAAAATGCAGCAATTTATGAACACATTAATGACTTGTAATGTCAAGCGAATATTTTAAATATTGTTAAAAATATTTTACTATGGAGGCCTATAAGGCCTGTAGGTCATATAAGACTCTCTAATTTTTAAGAATAGGCCAGACTTGACCTATAAATAAAATCTTTAGTAGATCAATAAGCCAAATAGACTGAATATTTTTTTACGTAGACTTAAGCCAGTAAAATCAAAGCCCAATCCAGTCTATTTACATCCTTAATTTTGAGTTGGCTTTGCAAGCTAAGGTAAAGCGATTGAATGGACTTTGGGGATGGAATTCTGAGAACTACGCTGCACGGGGCTTAAATTGTGACTTCGTCGTACTCTGTGAAAAGACTAGTCTCCTAGTTTTGTATCCAAGCAAAAGTCCATCATTCATTAAATAACAAGTATGGTCCACACCATGTGATGCAAAGCCATAATAGAAAATTCCTTTGCGCTAACAGGGACAGGGCACAAATAGTTAAAATTGGCCAATTTTATTTTTATTTTTATTTGTATCTCTTTTCCAGTCATTTGCCTTGGAAAAGAACAGTGAAGACGATCACAATTTTCTCGAGAAAGTGAGCGAATTTGATTTATGGAAAATTTGAGATTTGGATTGTAAAGTGGCAATGAGAACTTCAGGCTTCAGGGTGAGCGAGTACTGAGGAGTGACGAATGTTCAGGGTTTACCAAAAATAAAATAAAATAAGTAAACATGGCGTAAGGAACCAAGGCAAACAGATGCAAGCTAAAATGAAATTTCATCAAACAATAATTACAAAATCAATTGTCGCTTTCATCGGCAATGCCGTGTTCTGGACTTCGATAGAGTCTACGACGGATTGGCTAGGCACAGGGTCAAGTTGCAGTGTACGGTGTTTAGACCTTGAATGTTACTATTCTGACAACTCCATATCAATAACTTTTTTGGTCGTTCCTTCTTTTTCTTTTTTATCTGTGCATTTTGTTAAAGAAATATAATATAAAATTATTTATAAAATCTTTAATTACCTTCTTAAGCTTTTATGTGAATTGATTTCTTTATCATCACGTAGTTACGAGTTCAATCATTATCGTCATCTCTCATCCCTTACAAACTTGAATTATTGAATTAGATGGTTGCTTACCATGATATTAGAGTCCTCACGAATAGATAGTCATAAGTTTGATCTTCGGTAACCACCACCTTCATTTTCTAGTAGTATTAAGTCAGTATAACATGGGGCTGATGTATTTTTCACAATTAAAATCCAAAGATCTCTCATGTGACATGATATGTTAGAGATATATAATATAAAATTATTGAAGGCGTACCATTTAACTCCTTGAACCGTTAGTTTGAATTAATTGTTTTATATGATATTAAAGTCTATGTGCAGGGGCTATTGCATAAAAGAACGTATTAGAAAGATATAATATAAAACAATGAATGGGCCTTCAGTTACCGACTTAATTTTTAGATTGAATTAATGTTTTATTATTTTTATTTCATTCAAATTGTAACTTCATAAGAAAAGAAGACTATCTGCTGCTAAAAGAATTAACATGAGAAATAAGTACTTTAGCTTTTGGCTAGGTAACCTTATTTTATTTCAATACCACTCAAGAGACAAGCTTACTAATTGAAAGGATTACAAAACTACGCAACAGAACACAAACAAATAAATTGAAACTAGGCAACATGAACACTGCAACATTTTTCTCACTGAGAAAATTCACATGGAAATAGAATTTGGACAAGGAGGAATTGCTATATCGGTAATCCCTTCTAACATCAACAACACACTTTTCATTGTTGGCCGGAGAACAGGTTCATCATTAATACACCAAAGTGCCACCTTAACCATATTTTCCAGGACATTTATATCCACGTCTTGCAAAAGAACGAGCCTATTGAACTCTCCGGCAACAAAGCACTTGTAGGCCCAACTGGTCAGAAGGACCTCCTCAGGTTCCGAGACATTAACTTCAATGTTTCTTCTGCAACATAAAGTTTCCAATAGTACTATTCCATAGCTATAGACATCTACCTTCACTGATATTGGGGTGTTCTTGTGCCATTCCGGGGCCACGTACCCTCTTGTCCCTCTAACCCCTGTGAACGTTCTGGTTTGATCTGGCATTAGAAGTTTTGCTAGCCCAAAATCAGATATCTTGGCAGTCCAAAACTCATCCATCAAAATATTTTGAGGCTTTATGTCACAATGAATGATTGGTGCCTCACACTCTTCATGGAGATAGAGGATCCCTCTTGCAACATCCAGTGCTATTTTCACTCTTTCATCCCAATCTGGAATTCTTTGAGCCCCAAAGATAAGATTTCCAAGGGAACCATTCCTCATGTACTCATAAACCAGAAGCCTTTTAGAACCCTCAGCACAAAACCCCAGCAATCGAACTAGGTTCCTGTGGTGGGTTTTTCCAATGGCTCGCATTTCTGCTTGAAACTCCCTTTCTCCTTCTTCAACTAACTTCTCTAGCCTCTTAACCGCAATCAATCTTCTGCCTTTGTTCAAAGCCCCTTTGTAAACTGCTCCAAAAGAACCCTTACCCAACTCTTGTTTGAAATGATTTGTCGCTCTTTTCAGCTCACCGTATGAAAATCTTCTCAGAGCCAACTCTTCGTTGAGGCCCATGTTCCCAGTCTCCATCAGCCTTTTGTACATTAATACTCGAATCTTGTACATGTAATGGCTGGAGATTGCAATAGTTGAACACAAAAGCACAGAAAACACCGATGTAACAACAATAATATGCACCATTGCTTTGTTACTTGCGCTCTTAATTAGAGGTGGTTGTTCAGCAACAGGTTTGTCATCCCCCTTCCAGTTTCTGAGGATGTCATTTCCCACCTTTAAGAATACAGTGGAGGACTGAGTTTCAGCTTCATATATTGACCTACTGACATATCTCAAAGGAAGTCCGTGTTTCTTGCAACTCCCGCCATCATAAAGTGCAGCCCAACAGTTGCAATCAGCCAGACAAGCATAGGAGCATTCTTCTTCCTCTGACATTTCAGCCTCGTAATAAGGACTATCCCCCCATTTAATATTCTCCATCGAGACCATGTTATAAAACGCTGCACCATCTTTCTCACCTCTACAATCTGCTTTTGAAAAGCTCCTTTTGCAGCCAAGAGTCTCTTTATTTGGATCTATGAAGTCAAAACCCCGAAGACAATTACACTTTGCTGTGTTGTCATCTAATGCGCAGAAGCTGTTGAAGCCACAAAGACCCTTTACTTCACATGCATTGCCGCTCGGCCAACTTTTTTTTACTTTTTTGCCACTTTCCTTGTTAACATGCTCATACAGCCGAAAAAACCCATCAAAATCGAGGGTTGCACGGTAGATGGTCGAGTTCCCATTGTTGATGTTGTCAGCCAAATATCTAACGATCAAATTATTGCTATCTCTGATCTGAAGGGAACCTGTTTTGTTGAGGTAAAGATGATATTTGAAACCAACGATACCAGTGGCCCAGTAAGCATCCCATGGTGTGTTGGCTGTGTTTGCTGGATATAGAACAAGATTTCCATCACCCTGCATAACGAGAAGAAACCGTCCAGTTGAGGGGTTGATTGCTGATGAATTAGACAACAGTTGACTTCCGCAAGGTAGGGATTGACCACCTAACATGGTATCAGTTGGGTGATCAAAACTCTGCCATATGATGCTGGAATCGTTGTTGTACAGTACCAAGTTTCCAGAATCAAGCATGGAGGCAAAGGAAGCTGTTGCATTAGCATTAGCAATAAGCTTCTCTTGTCCTTGCTCTACTACTACAAGTTTACCATCAAGGGTTAGTTGTAGCTTTGCATTTGAGGTGACTGGAGGGTCATCTCGGTTTGCAGTCCATACCACCACTGTATTGTTGTTCTCCACGCCAACCAACCATATTCCGACGACAAAGCCATTGTCTTGCCGATAAAAGCCAAATGCAAATAGACCAGAAGGGGAAAGCCATGAAGTGGGGGGGTGAGTAGGGAAAAGTGAGGAACCAGGTGGTATGTTCTTTGGTGGTTGTGTTTCAGCTCTAGTACCAGCAGATGACAAGGACATGAACAGCAGCAGGAAGGTGATAGTTGCACCAATAGCATCCATAACTACTTAACTGTACTATTTGGTCTAGATGATCTGAGATAAAAGAGAAGTAAAATTACTATTTGCTAGTACAGTCAGTCATTGCCTTGCAATCTTGCATAACTTAAATTTAAAGGAAATGGCCTCGAGAGACTGTCAACGTCTCCACTCAACCTCAATGTGGAAAATTGGAAATACAAGACTTTTATGGTCAAAGTCTACTAAATGGCTATTATCGAACCACCAATGGGAATGGGAAGGTAATATCTTCCAACCAAGTAAAGAAAAATAAAAATAAAAGAGAGGGGAAAGATTCTTATGAGACAGACGTGTCTCAAACATCATCTCCATTATTTCAAGATTATCCATCATGAGTTTCAGAGACATAGTAAACAAGGGTGTTCTCTCTCCTTCTTGTATAATAAAAAAGTTACATGATACTTTCTTCTCTTTTTCTTTTTTCTTTTTTCTTTTTTCTTTCCTTAGTTGCCGGTATTTTAAGAGGGATTCTGAACAAATAATTTTAGTATATATGTTATCACAACCGGAAAGAAATACTGATGTACCTCCATGAAAATAAAGAGTCTTTTATTTCTTGAACTGGCATGGATGACAAGTAGGGAAGCTAACTTTTGATACAATTCATTACAAGAACAGAGATTGAACAATAATTCAAGATAAAAATGAAACTACGGTATGAAAATAAAAGTCTTTTATTGCATGAACTACCACGGATGGCAATTAGGGAAGCTAACTTCTGATGTAATTCATCACAAGAACACAACCTGAACAACAATTCAAGATAAAAGATAAAAGATAAAAATGAAACTACAGTAGTGCACGTACTAAATATACGTGTAAAAAGACAAATTATACAAGCAATAAAATGTCCCTGGATTATTTAACCAAGAGGGCTGCAGAGGGAGGAATTGGAATATCTTTCAATCCTTCCAACATCAAGATGACATTCTTCATTGAGGGACGAAGAGATGGATGGTCTTGCACACACCACAACCCCACCTTCACCATTCTTTCCAACATCTTCCAATCTACATCATCTTCATCTGTAACAAGCCGATTCAACTGCCCTGCTGCAAAGCATTGATATACCCAGCTGGAAAGAAGTATCTTCTCAGGTGAGGAAACATTCATATCTATACTGCTTCTGCGGCACACAATCTCCAATAATACCACACCAAAACTGTAAATGTCAGTTTTTACCGATACCGATGCATCCTTCTGCCATTCAGGTGCCAGGTATCGGCTTGTCTCATCCCCTGCTGAATTGTCCTGCTTTAGCCTTGCTAATCCAAAATCAGAGATCTTTGCAGTCCACGCTTCATCCATAAGTATATTTCGAGGCTTTATATTGCAATGAATAATGCGGACTTCACACTCTTCATGTAGATACAGGACCCCTCTAGCCACATCCATTGCAATTTTCAATTTCTCTCCCCAGGATAGGTGCTTCTCACCGTTAAAGAGAAGCTTTGCAAGAGACCCGTTACTAACATATTCATAAACAAGAAGCTTCCTAGATCCATCAATACAAAAACCAATAAGCTTAACCAAATTCCTATGATGTGTTCGAGCAATGGCAGTAATTTCAGCTCGGAATTCCCTCTCCCCTTCGTCAACAATCTTCTCCAATCTCTTGACAGCAATACTTCTGTTACTGTCACCTATTGTACCTTTATAAACAGCTCCAAATGATCCTCTACCCACCTCTTCCGTGAATCCTCCAGTTGATTTGACAAGTTCATCAAAAGAAAACAAACGCAACGAACAATCTTCAGTAAATCCCAGATTTTCACTTGCAGACAACGTTTTATACATATAAACTTTACGTCTATAAGTGAAGAAAATGGACACCGCAAACCCCAAACAAAACAACGAAATGGAACCCAAAGTAAAGGCTAGAATCATTATCAGACTTGTCTTGTTATCATCAACAACAATAACAATCTTAGGCTTAGGCTTAGCCTTAGTTGGACTTGGCTGAATTGGAGAAAAACCCGAAAGCATCTTTAGGAGGGCCACGCCCACGGTTGATGAATTTTGAATCCTTCTGGTATATACAAGTGGAAGCCTATATTTTTTGCAGTTTCCGTTCGAATATAATACTGCCCCGCAATTACAATCTTGCTGGCAAGACTTCTTGCAAGTTTCCATCTTCACAGTTATAACTGAATACGGAGTATCACCCCAATACATATTGTCCAATTGAGTAACATTGTACAACATCGTTGGGTCTTCAACACTTTCACAATCATCTTTGCTATGGTTCTGCACGCAATCCAGAGACACGTTACCACTGCGTTTGGAGGGGACGAAACCAGGACAACACTCACACACAGCATTGCCGCTCATGTTGGAGCAATAACTGTTCAAACCACAAAACCCCGGGATTTGACATTGATCAGGCAAGGCTTGCCACAGCATTTTCACAGTTGAGCTAGTATTGCCCTCAAATTGGTGCTCATACAATCTCAAGTTCCCATCTACATCTAATGTTGTGCGGTAGATTGAAGTTGAGTTCTGCGACTTGTTTCTAGGGATGCTATCAGTAAGACAGAGAAGGTCTCTGACATAACCAGTTACGCAAAGAGAGCCTTCATCGTTAAGACTGAGATGGCTTCCCTCAAATTGAGTCTGTGAAGCCCAATAAGTATCCTGTGGATCTTGTATTCTGCTCGCAGGATAAGCAACGAGATTTCCATCATATTGCATGCTGAGATAGAAACTTCCCCTCGAATGGTCTAATTTGGACATACTTGAGACCAGGCTGTCACCTGAAGTTAAATACTGACCTCCTAATATGGTGTCGGTTGGATCATCAAAGCTTTGCCAGATAACAACAGATTTCTCATCATAGAGCACAAAGTTTCCAGAATCATTCATGGATGCCGAAGCTATTGGCTTTGAAACATATGGAAGCGACCTTGAATAATCTGAAATTGCAGTTGAAATGAGATCATGGTCTTCCTTCCCATTTCGAAGAAGCAACCGGCCATCCTTGGTCAAATCCAATGAGGAATTAGAGGAGACTGGAGAACTATCACGGTTAGCAGTCCACACAATTGTGTTTTCAGGTGGAGTGACCAGCCATATTCCAACACCAAAGCCACTATTACCTTGTTGGTAAAACCCAAAAGCAAAATGGCCAGAACTTGATGCCCATGAACTATGATTGCCTTTAGGAGAGAGCGAAGACCCCAACTGAATGATTTTTTCAGCTGTGGCTTCTTTTGCAAATAGCATCAAGAACAGTAAGAACATAACAGGTGTGGAAGCCATGGGATTTGCAAATTACACTCCTGGTGTCTCAATAGAAAATGATTCTTACTGATTAACTCACTCGCCAATCAAGAATATTTAAGGACAAAACATTATTATGGGGACTACTTAATAATTATCCATTTCAAGAGTTGACTGGCTCTCGTGCCCTGCTACACAAGTCCTGCACCAAGAAAGCAGCACTCACAGGTGGGTACCCATGCCGTGTTGACTGGTAAAGGTCCAACGTGGGGAAAAATAAAAATGGGTCCTCTATATATATATATATATAAGAATTTATTTTTGATCCCATGATGTTTTCCAAATCTTTTGACCCAACATAGACTACTAGCATTGCAAGTCTCTCTTTCCTATCTAAGAGATGCTCCGCATACGAATGTGTAGACGGGAGATTATGTTACTTCCTTCCTCCTTGATCTCTCAATTATAAAACTGGTATTATAATTGAATCTAATATGGTTTGCTAAAACTTGCAAAGCTTTCAACTTCTACCCGTTTTCCACCATAGATATTTACTGACATTTGACATCACATGAAAACAGAAACGATTAACAGCCCGTTTCTTTCAGCCCGTTTCTTTCCGGTTCTCAAAAAAGTAATTTTTATATCTCCTTTATTTATTTTAAAAGTATTTTTTATAAAAGTTAAATTTATTTATATTTTTATAAAAATATTTAACTTTTGAAAAAAAAAAACATATTAACTTTTGACTTCTGCTTTTTTTTAGAAGTTATAATTTTTAAATTTTGAAAAAAAGTAAATTTTTGATTTTTTTTGTAACTACTACTTTTTTTAAAAGCAAATATCCAAACAAACTAAAAATAAAAAATGTTTTTTTCAAGAAAAAAAAGCAACTTAAAAAAAAGTTGATCCAAACAAATCCTAAGGATTGCAAGGTCTTATTCCGCATATAAACCACCAGTAAAATTACCATTAATGCTATCACTGCCACCATTTAACTTTTCTGTAACACCGCCATCTGAGTACAGCTTGGCATGTGCTCGATTATTGTAAAATTGAAACAATGGAAGGGGGAAACCTATAAAAATAACTTCCAAATGTAACATTATATTATGAAGCAGATACAGAATAATATCTAATTACATTACATATTGAATACGAGCGTAAGCAAAATGTCAAAACATAACTCCTGTGAATTCTTAAGGTTTTATTATATTAAACCTATAATTCTATAGAATTAATTCCATCTTTACATTTAGCATCTTACATCTGTGTTAGTATCTAAAGCGTGCATAACAGAGGCATCGGATTTGAAAGAAAAAAGAAAGGCGCGAATAGCCATCCCACTACATTGCCCAAAACGTAACCCAGCAGGTTACTTGGCTGCTTGTTCCAGAACCGGGATTTTCTTCCATGTTTCTTCCAAACCACTTATCTGCAACGGTGGCAATGAAAACATGCTAACTGTCGAACTTCCACTTCTAATTTCCTGCAAAACATGCAAAGCTGATATGGTACTCTTCATATAAAGGCTCTCCATGTACTCGATCTCTGCTAATTCCTTAGGCATCAGCAAGCCATCACTCTTGGTAGTGGTCGAAGTTGAAGGATCGCACCCTTCAACTTGGGGAGTTGTCTCACCAGAAGCTGGAGGATCATTCATAGGGAAAAGGCGGTCCAGCATTGTTTCACACTCCTTTACAAGCTTGTAGAGCAGGTCAATGGTAAAGAAAGGTTGTTGCAAGACCTTCTGAATGAAAGGCAGGCGAATGAGAGCACCAGTTCTCTTGTCATACTTCTTCAGTATTTTCACTAGCCCTGTGGAAAGAAATTGAGGTAATAATTAGATATCTGGAGCTGTTGATATAAAAAATAGAAAGAAAAAAGCATCCTCAGTAACACAATCTTCAATCTATGCTCAAAATAACCAACTTTAGGCCGATCACAGAAGCGTATCACCAGAAAACCATTTGATCTAAAAGTACAGTTTTTCACTTGACATAGTGGTTTCCCACTAAAAGCTGCAATGTAGACATACAATAATCATGACAGACCTTTCTGAAAACCATATCTTATTTATATGCCACGTGCTTTTGTAACATTTTCAAACCAGAATCACTTTCGAGTTACAAGTAAAAGGAGTGAAACTCCTTCGTTTGATTGTTTACGCTTTAAGATGATGTGACCTTTGCTTACTTTGTAAAAGGAATACTTATGAAGATCAGCATCATATTTAATTCGAAGATTGAGGACATACTATTCTTGAATTGGCTTACTAAAGTAGATAGAGGAATAAGAATCCATTATAGAGGTATCAAAAGGGCTGAATGTTCAATTAAAAGCATATAATTTGTCCAACCAAGTTGCCCAGAAGAATTTTGAGGAACAATGGACAACTTGTATTGGAAATGAATCCTATTCCTATTCCATCTCATTACTTGACTTTATCCATTGTATTTAGAAGTGCTAAAGTTCCTAAATGAACTTGGACCATGTTTTAGCATTTAAAGATTACAAATATTGTTATATTTCCTATATCAACTAAGAAAACAAGTGGATATAATATATATTGAAAGTTGAAAGTACCTGTGTAGTTAAGGGCACTGTAGTTCTCCAGCAAGACCATCTCTCCGTGGAAATCCACAATTTCCTTGCGAATTTTCATCATCCGTTCACTAGAATACTTTACTTTGGCAACCCTATCTTGTAACTCCTGCATATTTTAACCGTAACAAACATTAGAGAGCACATATACAACTTCCTGTTATCCAACTGTTTTACAAATTATAAATAAACTTGTGTCCAACCAAAAAGTATATATATTATACTTATTACGCTTAAACCGTGGTTATCCATAAATAATCAAATGGCTTAAAAAGAACCAATGATAATCTTCTGGAGGAGAAAAGCAAGACAAATTGACATTGCCAAATTGCAATAAGAATCTTTACCATTACCTAGTGGAAATCGGATATTATATTTGATCACATCAAAATTCGTCATTCATATTCATAATTTGTGTACTTAACATTTATTCGCTTATCAAAATTAAACTCCGTAACAATATAACGACTTGATATTTATTTTTTATTTAAGAAACATCTCGACAAAAATTTGTTCAGAATTCATCCAGATTTAAGAATCATGATTAATGAATAGGTCAAAATAAACACAACATCACGAGTACGAAAATTCGCGTATTGAATTGGAGGAAACCTAAAATTTAAAAGAAACAGGTGATAGAAAAATAAAGGAATGACGAATTGATGAGAGTACCTTGAGCCTAATAATGTACTCTTCCTCCTTCTCAACGAAGAAGGTGTTGAATTTCTCGAGTTCATTCTCCAACAAGTTCCTGAAGTCTCTCTCCTCGTTGGACATATCCACGGCGTCGGCGGCTGAATCGCCGTTGCCGGCATCGATCCTGAGGCGTTTGGAGGGGCGGTCCTCGCCGGCGGAGGGCGCAGGCTCGAGCTGCTTAAGCTTCTTCTTGAGTTCCTTGTAAGAGAGGAACTTGTCGCGCCATTCCGGTAGGGTTTTCTCGATCTGGTTGCTGAGGCTCTTTCCGAATTTCATGGCTTTCCGTTACCAAAGAAAAAAAACGATGATATAAAAAAAGAAAAAAAGGTACGTGAGAAAAGAGAAGAAAAGAAATGAAGTGGAGACTGGAGAGGAAAGTGTTTGGAAGGGAAAGTGTGTATATGATGAGGTTGGGAAGAAGAAGAGGAGGAAAAAGGGAAGAGAGGTGGGTAATATAACGGTAAAAGGGAGGGAATATTCGGAGGGTATTGTTGGAATATCCGTAAATAGAGTATATCTGGGGTTTTATTCCCTCTCTCTCTCTTTCTCTCTTTCTTTACTGCTGTACTATGCACTATGTGTGCGAGGGAGATAGGAGTGGCTGTTTGGGTTTGTGCTCGGCATAAAAAAATATTCCAAATATAGATGCGTTGATTGTTGACGACATGTATTTTGTAATCTCTTGCTCCTTTAACATTTTCATTTATTTCTCTTAACATTATAAAAGGATATGGGCATAATACATTTATTACAAAAGATAGGGTAATAAAATCGGATAACAATATAAAAGGATATGGGCATAATAACCTTCTATCCTATCTTATTTTTAATATGTATTATATAAGCAGTCTAATAAATTATTATTATTTTATCTAGTGTTGTGAATTATATGGTGTCATGTTAAGATATAAATATCATTTTTTAACATGATTTTATATAATTTTTTTAAAATTAATTTTTAAAATATTATTTTATTTATTTACACATTGAATCTTATTTTAAATTATTAAAAATTTTAAAATTCATAATATTAAATAAAATCTATTAAAACAGATATGTAACTTACAATTTTCTTTCAAAATAAAAAAAGTATATCTCATCACATGATTTTTTAAAAATTAAATTTTAAATTTATTGTCAATATTGATGACTGATGGCTAGTGGTGGTGGAGGCTGTGGGGGCTAGTGAACGGGTAGCGGTGATGGTGCTGGCAATGGTTGGAGACAATTGTGGTAGCTGACCGATGACGGTGACGACTAGTGGTTACATGATGGTTGTTGCTTGGTGGTTAGGAACGATAGTGACTCGGGGGGGATAGTTGGTTGATTGTGGTGGCATGGACAATGGTAACTTCAAAGATGGTAGTGACTGATTGGTGGTGATGGAGGATGCGGGTGGCATGGCCCAAGGTGGTGGCTAGTTTAAGGGGGTGGGAAATGGCGACAAAGGTGATGGTGGTCGATGGAAGTGGTGGTGAAGTGGGGAAAGTGGGAGTGTCTGGCTATAGCAGTGGTGATTGGTGCCTAGTAGTGGTAGTCGGTGACAATGACTATAATGGTGGAGGTAGTGGTGGTTGTCGTGGTCGATGGCCGGCAATAGGGGTAACAATGACTAATCAGCAGTAAGCGCTAATCCTCACGTGCCCAACAAAGTTCGTAAGAAAAGATCATACATATTTGGGAAAAAAGGAACATGACATTTGTTTTCTTATCTTGGTTCATTCCTAAGCCGAGTCTGTTGGTTAAGGTTCATACTTTGCATTCAGATAATGGCTCTTGTTAGCAAGATATAGAGAAATCCAACAAGTGGTCCCGCGGAGGTCTGGTACCGTTGTGGGCCTCTGACTTATTTTTTTTATTTGGTAGTTTAGGCTTGGGCCCATGAATAGTTATTGCTGCCTAAGCTTATGTATATTCGCCTTGTAAACTAGTAACTTGTAACGAGTGCGGTGAAAAGAATATAGTGTACGTTGCTGGACGTAGCCCACATTAAGTGAACCAGAATAATTTGTGTCTCGGCTTTTATTCCCTTTCTCTATTCTCAATTTGCAATTGTGTGTGCGTCTTCAGTCCCAATAATCTCCCATTATAATAGCTTACCCATCTATGAATAAGATAAAATAAGCTAACAGGATATGCTTAGCATATCCAGTTAATTCATGGAACAATGTATAAAAACAGAATATCATATCCAATTAATTTTCTTTACTAAAAACAACAATAGGAATCTCTATTCTTTATAAAATGAATATGGGATATAATATCATTTTTTTGCATAGTTTTGATTAACCTGTGCGGCCTTAAATTACTAGTTAAGAAATTAAAACAAAATGTGTTTAATATCTTAAATGATTTTATAAATATTTAATATTTACTTTATTAATAGTTGAAGTAATTTAATCAACAATAATAAAAAAATATTTAAAATTTTAAAAACATTTAGTATAATCACTAAAATATAAACTTTGTAATAATGTACAATTGACTACATGAAAAATAAATAAATTATTATAACAATATGCAAAGAAAGCTGAAAAATAGAGGCTTTTTGACCCTTTGCCCTTATTAAATAAAAATCAATGACTTTGTTCCCGTACCAAAACTATACATCAATTTGTCCTTGTTTAATCGATTACACGATGGAAGTAATCGATTAAGTGTCTAAGATTTAGTTAATCGATTAAATTGTTACTTTTTGCTTGTGCATCTCGAGGAAGGGTATCCCATTCTAATTTCCACGTGCAAATTGCTCTTGGACCATAAGTTTCTGTCAAACCATTTGAATGAGTCACAATGAATCCTGGTTCTTCCTTAATGAAAAGCACATCCGGGGGTGGTGGAGAAGCACCTGTCATCACTGTTATTTTTCTTGGAAGAGGCTTTCGGACTTCAAGTGGTGAATTTATTATCATGTTTAAAACTGCAGGTGCTCCCCCCATATAGGTTACCTTGTGCTTATAAATATTGTCAAATATCCCTTTAGCAGATACACTTCTTTGGCAGACATTTGTGCCACCCTGAGCAGCAATACCCTAAAGGAGGCATCATCCATTGCAATGAAACATTGGAACACATCATAAATATACAGGCATAGACCTTGTCGCATTAAGAAGATCTGTACCCCAAAGTAGCAACGAACCAGGAGGCAGCTATTTCCTTATACGTAATTTTTTTTTTCTTAAAGTTCCTTCAATGGTAATCGTTTATAATGATTGCGTTTGCAGTGAAGGAATAATAATTTTGCAAACGCGTGGATAAAAAAGGGTTGCCCATCTTTTTTAAAAGTAATAATAATTTTCTTATCAGATTCAAGTTAAAAAAGGTTGTGTTTACATCATCAAGTTAATAATTTTCTAATTTTGTGCAGTGTGAAATTAGAGCATGCTCCTTGGTTTGGGTTTGTATGATCAAATCAGAGCAGAGCAAAGGTGATTGTGTTGACGTTTCTAGCATATTGTTGAGATCGACAAGAACTTTCTTTTCCTTCAATGTACTTTGGAAAATTGTCTAGCCACTTGCATTATGGCAATGAAGAGGAGTGAGCTAGTGGAAGAAAATGAGATCATTGATGTAGCAAAGCTATTGAAAGAGGAGTTAGATATTTGAATAGTGATCCTTTCAGAAATGCTGAAATATTGACGTAGCAAAAGCTATTGATAGGGGAGAATTTTAAGCTATTGATTCATCGAGATCAGTTTCTCTCTCTGATTGTAAAGAGAAAGAATGTGGAATTGAGGTTGGAGTGGCACTTGAAAGGATTCAAATGAATAAAAAGTTGCAAATGAATTAGTTGTAGATAAAAGACAATATTAATGGCTCTAGTGAGAAGAGCCATAGTATAATCTAAAAAAGTCGTAGTTTAATCGATTACGTAATCGATTAATTGAATTTTAGACACTTAATCGATTACTTCCCTCTTGTAATCAATTAAACATGGAAAAATTAGTGTATAATTTTGGTACTAGGGCAAAGTGATTATTTTTTATTTAACAAGGGACAAAAGGGTCAAAAAGTCAAAAAGTGGGGTAACTTAAGCGAATTAAGAATGGCGAAACCAAGGGAAACAAAGGGGAGCTTTGCTAATTTATGACGCATGGTTTAAATTCCAAGACAATGCAAATATTCAAATATTCGCAATCACAAAATCTAGATGTCAGCTATAAAAAAAAAGTTTAATGTTTATCATGTCATACGTGATGAAATTATCTTTTATACATACACATAAAAAAATATAAGATTTATATTTTCTTTTATTCTTTCTCCTTTCCACAAGGCACCATATGGGTTTTTACAAATATGAAAAATATTAAATCCAAATATATATATATATATATAAGGATATGTTATTCTACCTACTATTTTTTCTGCCTACTTTTGTCTACCACTCTCCAACACCATTAGATCAGAATCTTAACTAACATTTATGTTTCTCTCTCTTCTTAAGATTCTGATCTAATGTTGTTGGAGAATGGTAGGCAAAGGTAGGCAAAAAAAATAGTAGGTAGAATAACCTATATATATATATATATATATATATATATATATATATATATATATATATATATATATATATGGGATTTATACTTCTTATACAACATAAGAAAAGCCTTCTTGTTATAAAAAAAAAAAAAAAAAAGCCTTCTTATGCTACACTCACATCATTTTGCGTGTCAATATTTTTAATTTTTTTATTTACCATTTTCCAATGGGGCCTATCTGAGTTTGTGTGTGTTGCAAAAATTCTCATCTTTTTTTTTTTTTGATAACAAAAAATTCTCATCTTATGTCACATAAGAAGTGTAAACCCCTATATATATATAAGAGTTATACTTACTACCATCTAAACTTACCATCCTTACAACCAATCTAATCACTGTTAGATTAGATCAAAATCTAACGATGATTAGTTATTCCTGATAATCTTAATTTTTTCTCTCGCATCCCCTCTCTATCTGCCCCTCTCTCTAGGTTTCCATCCCCTCTCTGTCTGCAATTTAGATTCAACAATTTAGAGATCGACCTCAAGTAAACATATATGAGAACCTTGCCACTTTTAGACAAGATAGGATAATAGATGAGTATATATATAAAAAAACTCTAAAGCCTTTGTGATAAAAGCTTCCAATGCTCGGAAGGAGAACTGTTTCGGATACTTGGGCAACATAATACCCAAACTAAAAATGTCCATGGATTCTAAGAAGATTAAGAGTATACTGCAATGGCTTGGGTTTGTCAAAGATAATGAAAAATTTCGTTAAGTCATTCATTAATCTTATTAAAAAATGTAATTTTTTTATCACTCAATTTGCTGATCTGGATGGATCTTTTGCTCAGATCTGTGCTGCTACACCTGATTAGTTGCTTTGTTGTTTTTGGGGCATTGTCCCTTTTGTTTACCCAAAAAAAAACAAAAAAAAAAACTAGAGAGAGACATAGAAGGATGAAAACCTAGAGAGAGAGGGGATTGAGAGAAAAAATTAAGCTTATAAGAAATAATTAATCATCATTAGATTTAATTCTAATCGAATAATGATAATATTAATTGTAAGAATGATAAATTTAATAAATATAACATTCCTGTATGTATAAAAACACATATATATTTCCAAAAAAAAAAAAAAACACATATATGAGATATTTTTACTGCCAAGTGCCACTTGTTCTCTAGAATGACAACGTCTAATTAAATTAAATAAAGGTCCCACTCTCTGGCTACTGGCTGTGTGGTAAAATCCGCATCTTTGAACGGATATTCTTAGAGTGCTGATATAGAAATTTAAGCAGGGAATGTGATACTGATAAGGATTTAAAAAACATTTCTATAAAAGTAGTGATTTGTGTAACTTAAACAAAAAAATCAGGTATTTTTTTTTTCTGAATTGTGTCTTAAATATTCAAGAGTCAAATTGAGTATGACTCACAAAGAAAAAAAATCTCATATTATCTTAATTAAAAGAATTTAATTCATTTACCAAGTTAGACCTTTTGATACTTTTAAGTTTTATCGATCATTTCTCAATTAAGACAGATTTTGAAATTTCATTTTTACAGGAGGAATTTGTAAATTTCACACGCTCTCTCTTCTGTCTTGTACTTGTTCTTCGGTGACGTTTTTCTTTACCAAACTCTTCGCCCATTGTTTCAGCAAGCTTACCACTCCGGCAAGAAAGTTCTTCCATCGATTTAACAACATCATCCAAAGGTTCAAAGCCAGCAACAATTTTCCCTATCCAAAATTCCAAAATTGAAGCTTTTAAAAACATAATGATTTATTTATATATGTTCTGAGTGAACACCAACTACAAGTTGGGATGGTAGGATAGGTGTATTGGATATATGGTAATGCTGAGTATGGATTAGACTGATATCAATTAGAGATGGCAAAACGGGTCAACCCATCTCGACTCACCTTCAATCTGTCGTTTGATAGTGGGTTAAAAAAAAAAAAAAAACATCAACCTATCCAGGTGAGTTGGCGGGTCAACCAGTCTAAAAATTAAAAAATAAAAAATAATTAAATAATAATAATATATTATATTTTATTAATTTTATAATATTACTTATTTTTGTTTCACATTCTCCTTAATTTTTTTTCAATCTCAAGCCGAAATATAAGTTAATATTCAGTCAGATATATTTTAGGAACTTATTTTTACCTCTATATATGGATAGCTTTTGTCATAAATAAAATTTTTCTTCTTTATTTTTCTAAAGAAGTACTAAAATAAAAAATTGTATATTACAAAAGTTTAATGATAAATAAAATACTATTAATAGTAAAAAAAAAAAAAAACTAACTCGCTGGCTAACCCAACCCACCCCCGCCATCAACCCATTTTGACTCATAACTAAACGGAACGGGTTGGTGGGTCGAAAGGTATAATCTAATCCTTTTTATTTTGACGGATTGATGGATTAACTCTTCAAATTCAACTCATATTATCACCTTTAATATCAATGGTGTAAGGTTCAAGGTGTACGGAATAATGGTATAAGGTTTGGTGTGTGGATTATACACACACATCGTCCATTTAGCTTCTAATATATCTTGTTTTCACAATCACGACTATTTCCTCCATATATATCACTGATCTTCATATCCCACATTAATCACTTCTCACATTAAACAAGATTAATATCAATTTCGAAAATTAAATATTTATAAAATTATGAGTAATATCATATATTGTAAAAATTAACATTTAAAAAAATTCGTTATAATGCAAATTCGAATAAATACTAATCAAGTTTTTAAATTTGGATCTTGATAAATTCAAATCTTAGCCTTAAGATCACAGTTTTGTTAATTTGCCCAATTTATTTTTGCATATTCTTTCTCTGTTCATGTCTCTTAATTTTTGTATGTGCACGTGTTGTTTATTCGATTGATGTGCGTCAAATAATCAATCGAATATTAACACTTAGCAAGATACGGTTTTCAAACTCATCACAGTCATTGACATGTTTATCATCCCCATTACTCTATTATACACGTCATGATTTTTGTTTTTCAACCCCTGGCTTTGAAAAATAAACTTGATTTTCTTAAAGTACCGTTTTGACATTTCTGTATGTCCCTGTTTTCATTCATAAGCTCAAATGCCAATTTACTGATTATCTTTTACTTTATTATTTACCGTTTTCTCTTTTTTAAAATAATCTGATTATAATTAGCGAAATATACAGTGTTTTCCCCCTCCCAATAGGCACAGGTTATAAACACGAATCATTAAAGGATCTTTTATTAACAAAAACAAAAGAAACATATATTTAGGTATAAAAAAAAATATTTTTAGAAAAAAGATGAACTTTCAAAGAGTTGAATTTGATGCTAAAAAAGCGTTTGGTAGAGATTTTTGTTGTAGATGCCCAGTCAATTTCCATTAGTATTATCTCTTGTTTGACCATATTTGGTACAACAGTCAAAAAAAATATTACTGGGCAAATTCTTTCCCCAGCATTTTGGTTTTTGTTACAAAATTTGAAGAAATTTACTATTCCAGAAAATTACTTACTATGTGGTATTTTGGGGTTTGTCGAGAAACGGAGAAAAGAAGCGCAAAATAAAGATGAAAATGACCCTTAGATGTATTGTTGAGTGATTAGTGGAGTCTCTTTCGTCATTAGTCTCTCTCCTCTATTCAAAAAAAAGGGTTACTTTTATAGTTTTAATTTATTTTTTTATCAATATTTTATCCTCAACTAAACATAGACTTAAAAAACTTAATTAATTTTTTCAATAATATTTCATCTTACCAAACAACTTTTTTTCAATTTTATCAACAAATTTATTTTCCTACCATTTCTTCAATAATTATATTTACTGGTTAAGAAAGTTTTTTCCTCTACCAAACCAACCCCTGGTGCTAACGTATTCATAAGCATATGGTTTTGGCATATCCCTAATTCCAAGCAGAAATTCAGCATCGCTTCGGCATATTCGCTTCCAAGTTCCAACGCTCTTTATTCCAGTTGAGACTTAATTGGTGGTCTACCTTTCCTCTTTCACATCTACACTTTTTCTTTAACATTAAATACTTCGCACATGATTGATCCAAGCCCGCCTCCACCTCCCTTCATCTTTATTATTTATTATCTACGAAGAAAATTTAAAAATATCTTCAAATATAATTATGTATTAATCCATTATTATATTTACTTAATGACGGTGCTGCCTTTTAATGCTACAAGCCTGAATTATTATTATTGTTACAATTTTAATTTCTCTTGCTGCATATTATGCATTTGTTTCTTTCTTAGGTTTGGTGTTTACAAGGTACCTACGCTGTTTGTAATTTTTCTGTTTCTTTGCATTTTTTTTTGACATAGGAAAGCATAATAATTTTACTATTTTTTCCAGTAATAACAAATCATTATGCATCAGCGATCTGCGGAGGTGGTCAAGAATACTTTTTTTTTTTATCTGACAACAAAACTAGTTTTTTATTATGATTCTTTATACAAGAAAACGGAAATTAAGAGGTGGAACACAATCTTGCATTTAGATAGTAACACGTGTCGACATTTTCCGAAAAGGGGAGATTTTTGTCCTCTTTTTAAGCTGAAACTAAGGAAGATAACAAATCTTAGAATCTATTTGGATTCACTTATTTTTAAGTTAGAAGTTACTTATAAGTTAAAGTTAAAAAAAAAGAGTTTAAAAAAAAGAGTTTAAAAAAATAAATTATAAATTGTTTGAAAATTACATAAAAAATTTAGCTTAAAAATTAATTAAAAGCACATATTTCAAGAAAATTATCTCTCTCTTTCTCTTTATCACTCTTCATTTAAAAAAAAGCACGCAATTCAAGAAAAATAGATAAGAGCTTAAAAAAATCTCCTCCTAGGAGTTTTTAGTTTTCAGCTTTTTTCTTTTTATAAAAAAAAGAGCTTTTCGTTATAAGAGTTTTTCTCAAAATCTGTTTGGCCTAACTTATACTTATAAGTAGCTTCTAGCTTAAAAATAAGAAGATCAAAAAGGCACTTAGAACTTTCTTTTCCCTCTACATTGACCATTAATTTCAACCTGCCTTATCACTTATTACAGTCTAAATAAATAAATATCATTACTTAATTGAGGGTTTTTTTAGAAAAAAATTTACGCTTGTTATGTTTGAAAATTATTATAATTTTCAAAATTTTAATTTATTTTAAATTAGTTGTCACTTTAAATAAAATTGTAATGGGTCGAGAATGGGGTTTTGATAAAGTCCTCGAATTGAACTAACTTGATCAAATTCGAGTTGGTTGAGATTAAGTGTATCTTTGGGAGGATTTTTACAAAAACTCTTGTAATAAAAAGAGTTTTTTTTTTTACAATGAAAAAAAAATCAAAAGTCAAAACTTTTTAGGAGGGCTTTTTTTAAGTTGTATTAACATTTTTTGAAATATTTTCTTTAAATGAACAGTTTTTAATTTGCATTTAAGTTAAATATTTTATGCAATCATCAAATAGCTTGTAGCTTTATTTTCAAAGTTTTTTTTTTTTTTTTTTTTAACTTTTAGCTTAAAAAAGAGAGTACTGCCAAACAGGCTCTAAGTCATTATGTGAACATATATTAACATTTTAAAGTAGGTGCTTTAACGTTTCTATAATAAATGCAGATAAATTATCTACGTTCACTCTCAAAATGACGTCGTTTTCGGTTGAAAGATTAAAAAATTATAATAGTAAAGACTTTTATAACCTTAGAATAGATTATAATTACAAAAAAAAATCTTATTTTCACCCCTCAAAGCGACGTCGTTTTGGACTCAATGAAAATAACTTATCTATATTCACTGCAAAGAAAATGAACTATTTAAAGTAAATTACATTTATAATATAAACAACTGAGATAATCTTTTCTTATGTTACATAAGAAAAGATTAATGTGCTACACTCACAAAATAGAGGAGAGAAGAGAGAGAATAAATGAGAGAAAAAAAAATATAGAAGGGACTCCACCTTAGAATTGTGTGTGTAGGAGAAAATTATTTTCTCAGGTAACATGAGAAAATATTAACTCATAGACAACTTCTCAATCTAATGAACTAGTCTAATAGTGTGTCTGTATAAAAAATGAAAAAAAATATTTGTCATTTTAAAAATTTAATTTTATGTCGTTTTAGATGAAACAACATTATTTTGGTACATATGTGGTAATTTTTATATTTTTTCTTCTCCCTAAAACTAAGAAGAGAGACAAAGTAGAGGAGAGAGTATATAAAAAATCATAAATTATACACCAAAACAACAAAGTTATATCATTTAAAATAACAACCGTTTTTCCCATAAAAAAAATACTTGGTACTAAAAAAAAACCTAATATTTCCTTGTTGCAAAATCATATCCCATGAAGAGAGAAACTTCCCAAAAAAAAAAGGAGTTTGCATCCCACATAAAATGCGCCTCTCACTTGTTAAGTGATTAAACACTTTACAGCTATTAATGGAAAGTCAATACTATATTATCCAAGTTGTTTTACTGCTAAATAAACAACACTTTCATGACAAACTGGCATTCGTGTTTCCTTACACTTATTAAGGTCTTATACACATTGACGATGGAACATTGTCTCAGAAGAAACAAAGTTTAGTTTTTTACTTTAAAGGTGTAAAATTACTTAATGAAGAGTAAGATAAGTGAATTATGTGTTTAATGGGGAGAGTACTCATTATAATTTTAACAAAGAAAGAAAGCAATGATTAAATAAACAAAATTAATTTCATTTTTTTTTTCATTCCTTAAAATTTAGATTCTATTACTTTTATTTATCGTGCTTCCTCTAAAATTGCTTTTAAAAAAAAAATCTAAACCCCCCCCTCCCCTCAAAAAAAGGTAAAGCTCGTACCCTGTGTCTTAGGAGCAAGGGGTACATTGAACTTCCTACCAAAAAAAAGATGAAATTAATTGAGGCAAAATTTGAACTCCTGATCTAAGTAAATTTTTAGAAGCTTAGTTACTAATTGAACTATCTTGGGAATTTATATTTGGTCGTTTTAATGTTTGATCTTTCTTTCTTTTTTCTTTTTGAAATTTAATGTTTGATATCCCTGTATCGTTTCTTCTAAGACATTGTTCTAATTTATATTTTTCCAGGACATTATGATAAATTTTTAATTTAAAATTTCCACGGGATAATTCAGCATGCACTGTATATTGCGGTTCCTTTTCAATTGGAGTATTCATGAGACTGTGTTAGTAGGAAAATGGCCTTGGCCCAGGCCTTCTTTCTGCCAATGCAGTTGTGGTAAATAGCCCAACATCAGGAGCTTAAACCAAACCCGATGAAGATGGAAGACCACTACACCAGCACTTTCATCTATCTAGCTAGTAGCTAGAGGTGTCAAAGTGGGCGCCTGTCCTATCACATTATTAATCCACTAAAAAATGAGTTAGCCTGCTCAGCTCCGTTTTTGAAAGTGAGCTAAAAAACTCGACTCGCAGATCCGAGCATGTTTTATACTGACCTGACTTATCTCACTCCGCTACCAACTCGCCAAAAAATGAATTAGTCCACTTTGCCCCACTTTTGAAAATGAGTTGTAAAACTCAATTCATCCTCCCAGTCCCATTTGACGTGCGGAGCGGGTCGGTCCGCCGAGCCTATTTCGCTGGCTCTACCAGCAACCTCAAATGCAGAGGAAAAAGAAATATATCTCCGATTGGCGAAGGAAAAAGAAAATTAAATGCATTCAAGTTTGCTTTTGGGATAATTAAAGAGCAAGAGCCTAGATGAGCTAAAACTCATGGACTAGCTAGCTAATGCATATAATTGCCGTCCTTTTCTCTTTTGTTGTTCGCACATGACAATAATTTAACTCATTAAATAAGCTTTGAAATTACACTATGGTAGGCATTACCTGCCTTTACTTTTATACACGTCATAACATTATAAGCATTGAATTATTGGGATTCAATTAACTCGTTAATTAGCTCCATAAATTAATAAAGATATCATAAGGTCACACATTTCAATTACCTTTTACCTAAGAAAATTTGCTATGAAGAGCCTTTCCACCTTCTTCTTTTTTTGGTTGTGAAGACAGGAGAAGTTAGTATTTGTTCCAGAGAAACCATATTAATATCTAAATTTGATAATTGATGAACAGGCTCCTGGTAATCTATATAATAAATATTTTTGACATATTTTAAGCTTTTATTTTTCTTTTTTATTTACATAACTATTTTTTTTCATTTTTTTTCATTTTTTTAAGTTTTCAAACTATTTATTTTATTAAAATAACAATAAAGTGTATCTACTTTTAAAAAATTTAAATATATATATATTCTTTATCATAACAAATATTATTACATTGCCTTAAAAATGTTATTTTATTATGTTTTTATAAAGGGGAAAACATTTTTGCTTTAAAGGCAGAGAAAATTATCCACAGAGACAAAATTTGGAGTGGACTCCATCATATTTTGATACATATGTAGTGATTTTTATATTTTCCCTCCTTCATGAAACTAGAACGAGAGAAAATGAGAGTATTGTAAATGAGAGAGAATATAAAAATCTACCAAAACATAATATTTTAACTTAAAATGACACAAACTTATATCTTTTAA
This sequence comes from Gastrolobium bilobum, assembly GCF_033153095.1. Lineage (NCBI taxonomy): Eukaryota > Viridiplantae > Streptophyta > Magnoliopsida > Fabales > Fabaceae > Gastrolobium > Gastrolobium bilobum. The sequence goes on from NW_026899533.1 coordinate 620,864, forward strand.
ATTGACAAACACTTTTCACTCGAAAGAATCCTACAAGATAGCTTCATTAGAATAGTTATAAAATAACAATGAGAGTACGTAATTCTAAACCCTATAATGCACCCTATCATTTTATTCTGTGAGCTTCTCCAAGACCTACCTATATCGTGTTCCTCTCTTAAACAGTAAAAAAATTGATATATTATATTTGGATAATGGTCATTTTACACCGGTGTAAGACTAATAAGTTTTACACCACAGCTCAATCGTTGATTTTCGTGCATCCAACGATTATAATTTAGCAAGTCATATGAATTAATTAATCATTAATTATACTACAAATACCAACCTATGATTTTTGTCCATCAACGGTTGAGATGTGGTGTAAGAATTGTTAGTCTTACTCTGGTGTAAAAAGAACCTGCCCCATTATATTCATAGGGTCAGGATAATTTTACACCAGTGTAAGTTACATTCTCAATTTTGTCCGTTGATCCCACTTATATCTAAGGGCTCTAATTTTTTAGTAATGTGAGTCATTGGATGCAAGTGGATCAATGGTCAAGATTGAGTGTAAGACTTCTAATTTTTACACCAGTGTAAGAATATTCTGCCCCATATTCATATATTGTATTGTATTTATTTGTAGCGAATTGAATTTAAGCAATAAATGATAAATTATAAACAATGTGTATCTTAAAATGACATTCCGTTTAACTCCTCTTGTCTCAAAAATAAAATAAAATGACATTCCGTAAATACTATGGAGTAAAGATATATTCCGGACAAGATCACCGATGGACAAAAATGGGAACATGTCAAACTGTCATTTATTCGTATTAATTTAAACATATGTACAAGTCAATCTGTCATTTTTCTTTTTATTTTAGGAGAAGTCAATCATCATTTATAAAAAAATCCGTATCTTTTATTTTCATCACATCTAATGCATGTTATTTACATTCGAGTTATAACCTTCTTTATAGCTACCTCCTCTTCATGAATTAAATTTTTCTCCACTTTGCTTTCATCTCATGCTCAAGGTCAATGGAATTTCACCTTTGTTACTTACCTAGGGTAAGACATTGGTCAAAGAGACATTTCTAGAGTTATTTTATTAGCATCACCTCTTAATTCTCTCTCTCTCTCTCTCTATATATTCTTTGCTTAATTCATTTTTATTTAATATTAATTATATCACTCACACTTAAATTATTAATTTATCTTTATCGCCAATATCTAAACATAATTAATCATCATGGTAGGCATGGTAGCCAATTTTTCAGGGAAATGTAGATATTCTCTTAGGGGGCGTTTGGTACAAGAGAAAATTTTTGTGATCCCAGAAAAAAAATTTGCGGAAAAATAGTTAGCAACTTTTTTTACAGGATAATTTGCAAAAAGATGTTTGGTAGCCCAAAAAATTTGACAGGAAACTTGGATTAATTTGACTAACTATGTTTGGTTGATTATAAAAAAATGATGGGAATCTTTACCAAAATTACGAAATTACCCATACATTTTGAATATTGTTGATTTTCTTTGTGTCACAACGTTATAATTTACTGCCGTGTCCAACTCATTCGCTCTCTCTCTCTCTCTCTCTCTCTGGCGCTGACGAGGTTTGTTTGCTTCTTTGCGCACAATTTCGCTCACCTCTGTTCGTGGAGCTGGAACTAGGGTAGTTGTCGGAGATCTGCTGCACACCGCCAAGGCCGCCTTGTGCCAGACCTTTCCGTCCGCCACCCACACGGTCTGCTACTCCTGCATCGCGAAGCTGTGGAAAGGCACTAACGGTTAACCTCAACCACGTTGCAAGCTGCATATTATTGCTTTCTTTTTATTTTCTCAATCTAATTTTCCAAATAAGAAAAATCACTTATGGCAATTTTTCTTTTTTCTTCTTTCTTTTCTGCTAATTGTCTTCGTTAGAACCTTGTGCTATTTTTTTCTCACGTCATCACGAAAGTTTCATGTCTTTGTAGGATTTTGATTAAGCTCCATTTTTCAATTTTGTTCCTAGGTTTCATTCTTCCAGATCTGGATCTTCTACTGCTACAATGGCTTCCTTCACTCCTTCTGGTTCAGCCTACAGTGACCCAAGTAAGTCCCTCTCTATCTCTTTCTTGATGCCAATTTGCTTCTCTAACTCCGAATTTCTCTCTCCAAATCTGCAGCTACCGTCGACACCCTCTCCGACGATCGAGCCAACCATCCCTAGGGAAAGCTTCTATAAGTAATCGCATCTTCTAATTTTCCCGATTCTAAGGTTGCTGATGCTGCTTCCCAATTTTTTTCTTAATTTAATATATTTTTTATTTTCTTTAAAATATTATCAATGTGCATGCCAACAACATAGCATTGCAGTATGATGTTTCTCTTCATGATTTAGTTTAAGTGTTATTTTCAGATCTCTAACTCAACTAAAAAATATTAAAAAAAAAAGAAAAAAGAAAAACAAGATCTTCTAATAATATTTTTTAAACGATTTCAGAAGTAGTTTGAATAATAAATTCACCTCAATGTGTAACTAGTTTTTGCCTGCATCTTTGTCACATGGAAGAACAAGTTCACAAAGTCATGGTAATAAGGGGAACAAGATATATTGCTTTAACTTTTCTGTCCGAGGGAATTGAGTTTCACATATAAATTGGTTTTGTGATCTACATTGAAATTTAATAATTTCTGTTGAAGTTTGCCTTGTGGTCAGCTATTCATGATCTAATAATATGCCAATCTTTTATATTTTATCCTTTAAAATAATGCTGATTCGGTGCGTAGTTATCATAAACCCGATTACGATTACAAAACTTTCTTTAAGGATGAATCTGATATGCAGTATACAGGGTTGATGAGAGAATATTATAACTATAATTAAGTGGACCACCCCTTGTCTTTGCTGGAGGTTAAATGTACTCTCCATAAGTGTATATGTATACATAAGATATTCTTTTATAAGATATTCTCCAAAGCGATTAAATACTCGTTTAGGCCTTATATTGGTGTCTTAAAAATGACAATATACCTAACTTGTTATTCAAATATAGTTTAGAAACAAAGTCGTTTGTTAATCATCAATGCCTATCGAATACCGAGTATGATTATAATTGTGCAATTTGACATAGACATTGTTCATTGTTATTTTAGAGCTGAGAAGTAGGAAAGTTTTAACTCCTTACAAGTATAAGTCCATTGTGCTTTCTGTTGGTGCGACCCGACCAGCAGATGAAATGGTTATTCATGAGTTTTATGCCCCTCTCCCACTAGAAGTTTTACTATGCTTATGAAAAACCATGCCACATAGGTACTCAAGATGACTGCAGAGAAATAACTTCTTCAAGACTAAGAGATGGGTCCTCGGATGATATGCACAGGTTAGAGTATTTCTATCTTGTTGACATTTACTTTCAATATACTTTTACAGGTAGATTTTTATCTGGTTAAGTGTGTCACTGTCACCATTTACTTTCTGATATTACCTAATTCTCCCTTCCCACCCCGATTTTACTTTTTCTTTGTTTCGTTTTACTTGTTTTATTGATGAAGTAAATGTACAATACATTTAATGTCCTTATAGTTAAACCCATTCATCACCTTTTTGACATTTTCTTTAGCTGATAAGTGGAAATTTTAACTTTCCTACACCACAAACATTTCGTTTTGTGCTACTGTGTTCGAAATTGACAACTCTTCTGACTAAAGTGTCCAAATTCCCAGTATTTGATTATTATCATGGTACTTTCTCTGGGTAATCAACCCATAAAAATACTGAGATCTGATTCCTATATAATGACATGATATGTCACAATTATATTTTGAAAGTATGTGAAGATATTTTTTTTATTGCTTAATAAATAACAACTTTTATTATGCTATAACATTGATATCTCCCTTGTCCTCCACTGTTTTCATATACATCAGATAGCAGGTATATGTCACATGCACGAGGAGGTGGATGTAATGAGTAGCATAGAATAAGTCTAGCATAAAAATACATCATGGATTTTGTTTCAAGGGTCTTATTCCGATAATTAGCAATGCTGATCAATAGAGGTGCACAGTTTTTCTATAAGCTCTCCTTTTATTTTTATCTTTTCATTTTGCTTACATGCTAAGAACATTATTAGATTATTTAATTGGATTTAATAGTTCTTTTTTTTCTTTTTTTTGTTGGTCTTCAATGAAGTTGAGGTGCAGAGGGATTAACCCAAATGACCATTTTGTCAAATCGGAGCTTGTAAGTTTCTTTAAATTCTGTTGCATGACATGTTTCTCATTCAAGTTTCAACCTTCGGTGATGCATGTTGCTTAAAGTTATTGAATTTGTATCCCCCAGGACAAGTTAAACGAGTACCAAAAGAAACTGGATCACCTGCAGAGTTTGATTTAAGGTACTTACATGTTTCTTCTTTTTGCTGAACCATGATGTTCATAAGTCCGGTTTGTTGAATTCTCAAGTTGAGAATGAACCGTACTGCATTATTTATTAGTCTTTCTTTTGGGGTATTTAAGAGTTTTAAGTTTGCATTACCAAGGTTCTTTTCTCGGTTGGGACTTAATCACTACAAAAACATAGATGATTAGTGGAGGTTATTTAGTGTAGGTCAAAAAAACCTCCACTAAATAAAATAATTTTTGGCAGAATTTAAACCTCCACAATTTATTATTGTTTTCCTTCTTGAAAGGCCAAATTTGTAGTGTTAGGATGCGCTAATTTCAAAGGGGGTCGGAAGTGTAATTTTTTTGAGTGGGTTAATGAACCCACATGTCTTAATTGCATACAAAAGGATAAATTGTTGAAACTTTATATGGTATTGTTTATTGTACTTGTAATAGTATTTGGGATTGTGATGTCTACAACGAAAAATGCTTGTTGATTTGTATTTTAGGCAGTAACTACCCAAGTTGTAAGGTCAGTAGAAACTTTTTTGTTAGTGTGAAGGTTTTGTGGTCTTTTTGTTTGTGTAATATGTACCATGTCCTTAACGACTTGAATGTAAATTTTTATGTACAGTTGTGTGCTAAGAACTATGAAAGTAATAACTTGAAGTTGGTATTGGCATATGTAATAGTATTTGTAGCTGATGTCTTTCGACTGACGTAGTCCGTCATTCACATGCATAGATGAGAACAAGTTGTGGCTACCAATACTTGGATGGATATCTTATGTGTTTGTAATTTATAATGGATGTAGATGGCATCAGTTTCAAGTATTTTTTCTGAAATTAACTGGGGATGTAGCTGTTGTGATGTAAGTTGTTAAATTTTAAATTGGAGTGAAAAATATAAACCATGTTAGCATAGAATTCCTACTTACCCTTGATTATATTGTATGTTAGTTTAGTACTAAACTTGTATGCCCTGTTATGCATAGGTGTCACTTGTATGCCCTTGATGATATTCTTCTGCAATCTTGGAGCTATTGAGTGGCTCTGCCAGCGCATGGAATTACTTTCAACCTTTGTATTTGCTTTCTGCATGGTATTACTTGAGCTTTCCCCATGGAAGTTTGACCCCAGTGAGTATTTAGTTCTGATTACTTGTTTTGTCTCCCTATTTTCATAAGTGATATCTCTAATCCTGGAGGATCAAGTTACGTAGTTTTATTAGAAGTTATTATTGTATAATGATCACTTCTAATTAAGTGATATTGCCTGAAAACAGAGCATGGGAAAGAGACCTAAACTCATGGTTATAGTGGGACCATATATATGTAACAATATTCTCCTTCTAATAGGGGAATTATCTCTCATGTTATTGTTCTCAGCTTTTGCTACCCATATTTTGGAAACTAATATGCATATTTTATAAACTTGATTATGCAAATAGTTCAACCTTTTTTGTTTTTTCGTGCGTGACAATGTTACAGTCATAGGCTGAATGACTTATTTGCTTAATCTACTCTGTTGCTCTAGAATGAACTGAAGACTTGCAGTTAAGTTTTTTTGAGTCCTCTGATAAACGTTTGATATTTTTTGTATTTCTGGGTGCTCACTGCTAATGGTGGAGGCAACGAAAGTTCTCTTGTATCTGTTATTAGATAATTGAAAAACAACTTTTGGATTCTCATCATAAATATAAGCCTGTTAACAATTAAAATCCCTGGCATGTCACTAACACATATTATTGGGCTTCATGGACATTACATATGACCCTTTATTAGCTTCAATAATGTTTGGGAGTTTTTACTCTTCACCTTTTATTCTGATATTTGACAATTTGTAATCCGTGTTATCTATAAAATTCAACCAGTTTTTATTCATTAGATGGGTTTCATGGGTGGCTGAATTTTATATTTGAGAGTTGAACCTTTTTTTTAATTCAATCAGTTTTCAATGTTGCAAAAAAAGCCCTTGCAAAAGTTGCGTGGAATTTTAATGTTTGGGAATTTGTTTCTGTATATCCTTCTGAATCTGATGGGCCACTGGAACCTTTCCCATGCAGGTCAACAAGAAGGAGAGTTGAAGATGGTGCACCCCAACGTGACTGAAGTTAGCTATAGGGAAAGAAAGCAAGCAAAAGGGGTATGGAAGATTATTCACGAAGTTGGGAGGGGTAGAGGAGTTCTTTGCAAACGGGTTTGTTTTGTGGGGAATAGTAGGAGTCTGAGAATTTGAGAAGAGGAAATACTTGTAGTAGTAAAGGTGTCTATAATAATTCACTTGTTTGTATCCTTTATTTCCATTGGAGTCTGTAGTTGCAGTAACTTGTTCATTTGAGTATTTTTTGAGAATAGTCTTTGTTCATGTCAATGTATTTCCCTTTCATTGTGTGAAAGGTAAGAGTCTGTGTTGCTTTTCTCCTGCATTTAATGGTGAAGATGATTCTGATTAGATCCCTTTTTAATGGATAATATAGCATATCTATGTCTTTTCTTATATTTTTGTCTTTTCCATTTTTACGCTATCATCAAGATTGAAGGACCTCCCAAAAAAACTACTTAGGGGTCCCGAGCCTAAAAATTGCTCTCCTCTACTCACTGAGTCAATTTTTAATAGACAATTTTGAATTTTTCAGTGTATTTGTTGGCTTGTGTAATAATTCTATGCAAAGTTGTTCCCTTAGCTGTGGTTTTTATTCAAAATTTGTTCTTGGGTGGAGATATATGCGAGTTTGATGGTAATTTAAAAAGGGGCTGTCTTAGATTGAAGACATAATTTAAACACGGAGACAAGATCCAAGTTATATGACAAGTTGGCAAGAGATCTCGATGAGCATGGAGCTGCTTTCCTTAAACATGGTGATACCTCACAGTAATGGCAATATTACACCCCAAGTCACATTTACGTGTGAAGGATTGGTAAATCATTCGTAAGACAACTGATCATGTAAATCCCAAACTATATCATAATTGGTTAGATTCAGTCAGTTTATTTGAGCAAATTCAGATTCATGAATGACTTATTCAGAAGAAATTGTGCATTTTCTTACATTTGGCTGAGAGCAAGAAACGATGGCCATTTGTAATATGCAGGTTAAGGACTTATGCAAGCATGGAGCCGTATATTATTGCTACTCATAGATGGCTAAGCTTAATGAAAATAAGAAAGAATGGGAAAATGACCTCCACAAATAAATAACCTCCACATACAACTTAGATTGAATTACTTCACAGTAACTTACAAGACATGGAAGTCTTATATTCCTGTTCTTGAACAAACGTACATTAGGGAGCTAATAAAGTACATAAATTACATTTTGACAGCGTGGAATAGTCATAGAAAACTACTTATATATATAGTCTTATATAACCAAGTGTAGTTGTGAGATAAGCAGAGAAGCAACTGTCATCATGGTAAGCCTTCATTGACATATTGATTGTAGCCACACCAACCAAATTATAAGGTAAGTTCTTGTTGTCTGCAACGAACACAGAATAGTCTCCCATCCAAGAATGAGCATATGCCATTAACTAAACCAAATATGGAAAATATGTTAGCAACAAAACATAAAAATGGTTCCCACACCTATGGTTCTTATAAGCAGTGTTAGGTGATCAATTAAATCACAGAAAAACATTAATAAATAGTTACCTTTCGTGTAGGGGTTCATGCATTGTCAACACACAAGAGGCCAAAAATCCAAATTCTCCTTCTAAATTCTGAAACAAACAGTAATGGCAATATACTATGAAAAAGGTTAAATTGACTGTTGTTACCAGGAATTCCACCATCAAGGTCACATACACTAGTCTAACGATGCTGTAATGTAACATCATCATTTTTATACACAGTAGAGACGTAGAATACATACCATCGGTTGGATTTTTGCAGATGCATTTAGCTGACAGTGTTAGTTGGCTGCATTCTACAATGACTGATAAGTTTGTGCCACTGTAAGGCCTAAGATGACACCAACTTGGCAGACACATAGTTAACTAACTATAACACACCAAAAAGATATTAACATAAACATTAAAATAAAAATATAGACATGCTTGTACATGTTATCCCCTAATTCCCATAATTAGTCACCATAAAAACCCTATGTTTCTTCACAGGCTTCCTAAAATTGTCAGCTTATCAACCAACTTGCAGCATAGTGTGAAGGCATGATATACATGCGCCAAAGGATCCCTGAAGACGTAGACTGCCACAATATGTAAGAAAGGATATCTTCAAATGTACAGCTGAAAGATGTCACACCAAAATATATTTTTTCCACAAACACCCATGTACCTACAATGGGTTCCCAAAAAAAGTTGTGCTCGTTCTACCGAGCGGTTTCCAACAGCGATGCCACCACTAAGATTCTCTCCTCATAACCTCCACTCATGAAAACATCAGTCAGTTTGCTATCTCTACCCATGATCATTGCAACCTTCACCCTTTGAGAAGCATTTAATCCTTCAATCTGTTTTAATTCTTCCAGAATTGACCTTCTCATCTCCCTATCCTCTGCCTTATGTTTAAAACAGCCAACCAAGTTATCTATTTTGTCAGCTGTTTTTGAGTGTGACTGGGTAAGCTTGTCCATTGCTTCAGAGACCACGTTAATGACAGCATCCTCACTCCTTGCACGTTTCTTACCCTTTTTTGCTACAGTTACTGACACAGGTGAATGTACTTCAGGTCCCTCTTCAGTTGTAGGCTCAGGCATTGGACAGTAATTCTGACTCTGTGTAGGGTCCAGCATTTGTTCAAAGAAATCATCTGCCAAATTCCCACTCTCATCATAAATAGCAGCCTCTTTTTCCATCTGTTGAACAGCATCTTCAGGTCCCTCTGCCCCTTCTCCAGTTGCAACCTCTTTCCCGAAGATTGGTGCTAATTCATCAAAGAATGGGAATGGCTTTTTAAAAAGCCCTTTGGCACTGGGGTGGGTCTGATAAGGTACAAATTAGTACAACCATGAAGTCCAAAAAATATAATCATATAGCAACAATTGAAGACATAATTTAATAAACTTAATTTACCTTAATCCAGTCATCATAAATATGTTTTTCCACGTTAATCATCTTGTCTTTGTCGTTCCAACCGAAACCGCTCCCACCATTAGGCCCTCTCATTTCACAGATTGCATTATAGTGCTTCTTAAGATGTTTAATCCGGGAAGTTATATGAGGGGATGCTTTCAGTGAACATCCGGGGATCTTGTCGTCCATCATCTTTTCTAATTGATTTGCAAATCCTGGCTTAAAGCCATTATCTCCCTTCCAGGCTAAACCAATTTCAAGAAGGCACTCCACAAGTGCTTTATCCTCTTGTGTTGTCCAGGTGTGATTAATTCGTTTCTTCGATTGTTGACTGTCACCCGCCATCTATAGAATGCAACAAATTTATATATGGCATTGGAAATGACCACAACAGACAATATCATCATGTAATCATATCACAAACATGGAACCAAATAGATTAGTACACAAACATAATGTCATAAATAGTCTAATAAGAGTTAATATTACACAAAACATACGTTTATAATTCATGTATTTTAATATAAAATAATACATAACATAATGCAATAACAGCCACACACAACGATCATAACATATAAATCCAAATCAATCATGTCCCCTCCACGTGTTAAACATCTGATGTGCCATCTCATCCCTCATAAGTGTCCAAGCATTAGATGACTCAACATGAGTGATCATAGCGTTCTCCGCAAATTCATTATGGGTCATTTGAGTTTCCACTGCATCATCTTCTAAGGGATCAACTGCCATTTCTTGTCGTATGTGATTGTGAAGCAAGCAACATGCAGTTATAATCCTACACTGAGTTTTAACTGGATAAAAAGATTTTCCCCTTAAAATGGCCCAACGCCCCTTCAACAATCCAAAACATCGTTCGATTACATTCCTAGCAGAGCTATGTTTCATGTTGTAAAATTCTTGTGGAGTTGTTGGTTGCGCCCCTTGCCTCCACTCACTAAGATGATATCTTTGCCCTCTGTATGGTGTAAGGAAGCCTTCCCCGTTCATGTAACCAGCATCACATAAATAATAATAACCTACACATGTAATGAAGAAATATTTGTTATAAACAATTCCCATGTCTATTTTACAATTTGAAAAATTGTTAAATGGAAAGTAACGTTTAAAATGAAATACCTTTTGGCACCCTCAATCCATTCGAACGGGATATAGCATCTCTTAGGATCCTTGAATCTGCTGCTGATCCCTCCCATCCAGGTAATACATAAATAAATTGACAATCTTGAGAACATACGCCTAAAACATTTGTTGCTACCTCACCCTTCCTTGTCCGATACCTTGGCTTATCAACTTGCAACGGATTCACCTTGATGTATGTCCCATCTAACGCTCCTAGGCAATTCTGTAATTCGTAAACAGGAAAATAATAATGAAAATGACATAAATAATAATTAACATCTTCAACTAATTTGTAAATACAGCAAAAGAGTGTAAGTAAGAAGTTACCTTGAACCATTTCCACCTTTCATCGGTTGAATTTTCAGGGACTGGCTCAGGTCTCTTAAGTAAAACCGTATGGCACCGTAGCACAGCCTGCAAAACCTTGGCGAACTGTCTACTAATAGTTTCACCCGACCGTAAGAATTGTCTTTTAATGATCCTATTCTTAACATCATGAGCCAGAATGTGTAGAAATATTGCAACGAGCTCTTCCACACTCATGTGCTTCGTTGGTTCAAGGCCCCCAACAACTTTAAGTAATTCACACAACCTAATGAAGGATCTCCTATCCATCCTGGTATTCTCAATACAAGCCGTTTCACTAATGTAAACTATTCTATGGAAATATATAGTCCTTAAATTCGCCCTTCTATAACAATTCCAGGTGACTCTTTTCCTAGCATTTCTTCTTTTTTCGAGATCAGCTAATAATAAAGCAAGTATAGTAATAAACATCATTGTAAGTTCATTCAAAGACTCCAAGTAACATATGAGTACAACAATGAGACTGCACTCCATTCCATTCATGTTTGTCAGTGGGAGTTTCGGTTTCTGCAAGCTATAAAGATTAATATTAATAAATTTTGCGTGATGCCCACTCATTGCTCATAGCAAAGCACGAGAATAACGAAAAGGACAGTGGCATACAGAATGACTACATTCAGTATTGATTTACCTAAAAAGGACTCCGCTTTGTAATATCAATTGTGGTTTGCCATTGCGAGACATTGTTCACTAATTCTGTATAAATTTTATTCCTATTTGAAATATAATTGTACATAACAACTCAAAGGACAAGATCCTATTTTATACCTTATTTTGTAAATTTAATTCGAGGTATATTGTTATATATATACAATTGACAAGTGGATTAGAAGAACATTAAACACATGCTGGAAAAAATATGGAAAAAGATAAAACAATTCAAAAAAAAAAAATTGGCCATTTAAGGATATGCCAAAACCTTATCTGTGAATCTAGAGAATTAGCAAAATAGCCAAAAGATGCATACTAATTCATACACACCAGTCCTAGAGGAATCAAAAAAGAAGTTGTACTAATAATTTTACAACAACAACATCCACTCATGCTTCTTCAAGACACAAGCCCATCTCTCTTTTGTTCATAGTTTCACAAAAACAAGGTACCCCACATTGTTTGTGGAATAAATGACAATTGTTTATAGATCCAACACAACCCAAAAAAGTAAATTTTTCACATTTGTAATGAACTCGGTCGAAAAATAAAATCAAAAACACAAAAAATGAAGAAATATTTCGACTTTTATGTATGACAATTGTAATGAAATGCTGTAAAAGTTATAAGTTAACAGATAACATTGCTTCATGGGAACTTTTCGAGCAACTGAAAAAAGGGAAAATAGGTCCAATGTTCAAAATCAAACGACAAGTGAAAGAAAAACAACAAAATGTTAGCATTTAGGTAAAGTAAATGCTTCATGACAACACATTTCACGGCAAAAATCCAACCTTCGTACTTATGGACCACAACGAACACAGCGTACCTGAATCAAACAAGTTTGAAGTATTTTTTTCGGCCTGTGAAGTCCGACCTCTTCAAGTTTTTGTCTTCGTCAAATCTATGAAATGATAAAGAAGGTTAACAATAATCGATGAACATTCAACTGTTAGTTAGAAAAGAAATTACATGTGATTCCAAAACCTACCAGCAACACGGTGGAGAGGCAACAGCTTCACAGCAAAACGATTGTGGATGAAAGGATACTTGTGATTAAATTTTCTCTCACCCCTCTCTTTATATCTAGGGCTAAGGGTGTTTTGGTCTTAAAAACTTGGACCCATTTTCCCCCCGCGTTGGCAATTGCTTATTCCACAATTTCAATGGCAAACTTCATCAACGTAAAATGGTGGCAAACACCTTCACCGCAAATTAAGTTTCCAATGGACAAACTTTTCTCCCCCCTACCAAACACAGCAAACTACTTTTCCATACCACACTTTCCATTGGAAAAAAAAAATTGCTGCATACCAAACACCCCCTTAATGGATAATTAATTGTTATAAGGACTGGTCGGACCTATAGGGGTCCTTTTAGACTGACTTCGAAGGCAATCAATCCGAAACTCTCGGGAGAGTAGTAAGGCGTCCGAAAAGAAAACTTTTTAGTACCAAAAAAATAAAAATATTTTTTTTTTAAAAATCCAATGAAAGAACAAGACAGTGATGATGTATCATCCAACTGCTTGTTTAAGATATTGTGGCGTTACATAAATTTACATGGTATTTTGACAAAAGTGGTAATCACTTTTGCTATCGCTAACTGAATATAATATATTAAAAGAAACCCAATCACGCCTCATATTTGGAGGAGTCAGTTTAAATAAAAATAATCCATCCTCTAAAGAAAGTTAAGTAAATAATTTCATAAAAAATGGTTCATCTAAACTTAGTTTATTTCAAAAATAAGCAAATAAGTATATAAATCTTTAAATTAATAATTATGTTCGCTTCATCATGTACTTTAAATTAAAGGATAGATACATATTTAATTAGCAATTGGATAAAAATACTTGAATGATTTTATTATGTCTTTGGACATATTTACTTATTTATTTTGTAGACAAGTTTATTTAAAGAAGTTTTATTTCTGTTTTTTTTTTTCTGTAAATAAAGTTTAACTTATAACAGAGAAAAATTATTCAATTCTATATCTTTAACTTATTTCTTCATAGAGTAATTCTTTGAAAATGAAGCATAAATTATCACATTTGTGGAATCCCCATGATAAAAAATAATCTAAATATATCACCTTGATCTTGATAAATAATTTTCAAACTTTATTCCATTGACTGTGCCTTATGCCACTTGGTTGTCTGTACCAAATCTTGTAAAACTTAAAAACAATAAGAATATATTCAAATTACTCTTATTTTATATATTTTAAAAGTATATATCAGGTTAAACTTAATGTATATAAATAAAGTATTAAATGATTTGAGATGAATATAATATTATTTACATATGATCTATAATATATAAACTTTCAATCCAACGATTGACTTTGAGATAAAATTATTCAGTAAAAAAGTTATTGAATGATGTAAGAGTAATTTTAACTTATATTTAGATTAATCAATTTACATCAGTACAAATCTAATTCTATTTTGCATATAATGATTTTAATTTATTAAATATTAAAGATATTAGTAAAATCACGCTATATCTTTTTTAGCATATGTTTGATTGTGTTCTGCTTTTTTCGTTTTTAAAACATCAATGAAATAAGTATTTTTGTGTTTTTATTGTTTTAAAAATTAAAAATCAAAAATCAAAATAAAAATAATTAAAATTTGTTCTCTAAATTTAATTCTAAAGACTAAAAAATAAATATAGTTTTCAGAACTATTTTTATAAAACAGGTATTATCAAACAGATTTCTTTATTTTTTATTCTCAAAATTAAAAAAGTATTTTTGGAAACAAAATTCAAGCATAACCATGTTTATTTCTTTGTTTTTTCTCCTACAACATTTTCTTTGCTGTGCAATCAAACAAGGCAGACAAACACAATGACAAGAGAAGAGAGCATAGAACCGATCGATACGGGAAGATTCAACGGCTTTTTTTTTTACCAAAAATAAAATAAAAAATAACGCCTTTGAGGTAGAAAATTTAGTTTCCAAAACCTTTTTTTTTCTGTTTTTATTTTTTATTTTTCTGAAGTCCCTATAAATTATGCTGAACCCATTATATTTTTATTTTTATTTTTTTTTTCCAAAGAGAAATGTTCACACGTAAAAAAAAAAAAAAGATTTACTAACTAATGAACAGTAACACTTCACTTTATTACACTCGGTTAAACAACTGAAATGGTGAATCACAAGCGATGAACCAATTATATCAATTACAACATTACACAGTAAGATGTAAAGAACGAAGTGAGAAAATGATGGTAATTCGTACTGCTCATCAAATCAGATATTTGAATATGATGACATATTCCAACAAATGTAGCTTTCATGCATGTTCCAAATACATAACAATAAGGACAATACATACAGCTGAGTGGCATACCGTAATAGGGGCGGCAATCTATTTACTGGGTGTCTTCGTACCTCAATATATTGGAGCTTATATGATAATTTGTGGTAGTTGTTCACTCACATATTCGCTAACAATTTTTCTAAGGCCGGCACAGTACAATAGGCATATATATAAATAAAAAGGGGAAAAAAGAAAAAAGCTCGATCCACCCTGTATAATTTATTTAGTCCCGACATGTATGGAAAAAAGGTAGCGCTATCTTATTTCAATATCGGGTAGCTACCCAAAAGAGCCAAACAAGATTGAGCCTCCGAAAATAATCAGTAGACAAAGGAAACTGGAAATCTATTTAGTATTTATATTAAGTAAACTATGATTCCAAACAATTAAGCAGACAGTAGTAGCGACAGTACTTTCTATGAACTTTGAAAGTAATTGTATACATTTCTTTTTATTTTCTTTTGCAGTCTTCTAAATTGGAATGTGCTCGAAACATATACGTAATTAGAGATATATGACACGTGAATACCATAATAATAAGGAAAGAGCCTTAAAGAAAAAAGCTGTCATCATCCCCTTGTTGTATATTGTTAAATGAGGGGCTAGGACAGCTCCTGTCGTTAATAAGGAGTTCCTCTATCATTTGGAGGGCAATTCTGTCCTCCTCATCAATCTCTGATCTCACAAGTTCTTGACCAGTTACTGTGGATGATGGGAACTGCTCAACAGACGAAGGCAGGGAACTATTATTATCTTCAGCCTCATTGGTACTCTTTTTTCCCAGCTGAACAGTCATCACCCAGTGTGAATCAGAACGCTGCCCAGCACGCTTTTGCCACACACCAATGTGAGAGTTCTCTGTGTCGAGCCTCAAACATGTCATGGAAGGGGAAGGTACCTTGCCACATTTTCTAAGCTTTGCGTGTAGGATTTCTTCCAGATCCTTCGAGGTGGAGGAGGGTGTGTCCTCGCTGGTACTGCTCTTTGGGTCACCTTCTGGGGTTTGAGTTATTGGGAAATTGGTTTTGGCATTTCGACCACTCATCAAAATTGCAGCTTGATCATAAGCTCGAGCTGCTTCTTCTGCTGTTTCAAATGTTCCTAGCCACACCCTTCTCTTCCTGTTTCACGCAGTAAAATCAGTTAGCTAGTGTTAAGAAATTCAGAAACTGACACACAGAGAGAAAATAAATAAAAAAAATAATGTGGTATAGAAAAATTGAAGTGGAATTTAACTTACAGAAGTGGGTGGCGAATTTCGGATACCCATGAACCCCAATGACGCTGCCTGACACCTCTGAACTTCCTTGATTGTACCATGATGGTGTTAGAGTTGTTGAGGTTGAGGGGATTGTGTGTAAGATAGTATGAACTCACAAATAGTGGTGGCCAAGTACACAAGGAGCAGAGTACCAAGATATAGAGGGAGATCTACCAATGTTTTAGCCCAATGTGGGGGCAGTGTCGGCGAACTAAAAGGTTATCGTACAACCCCATTAAACATGTTCACCTAAATCGTTCCTTCAAACAGTTACCCTTCAATAAATGTTTGTGCTTGACTTGTTTGCGCATAGTCACTGGAATCTTACCTTCCTTGCACTGTTCTTATTGTACTTGTCTTTCTCTGGGACATGGTGTATTTGTTTATAAAAACGTTCTTGTTAGCGGGCCATTTCAAATGAAGTGTGAAGGGGACACTCACTGGAATCGATTACTTGGCATTATTATATGGAGTCACTCAGAAGTCATCACTCGGTAGTTGGCGTGTTATGGAGAGCATAATTCAAAATGGTTGATGAAGATAATTATGGCAATTCGTACTAAACCTTTTAAATCACAGTTTTAAGATACCTTTTGCATAATTGAGTTATAAATGCGGCTTTTAATTTTTTTAACTAGAAAAAAATATTTATGGGTTATAGTAGTAGGTGTATAAATTAGCTAGAAAAAAAGAGAGAAGAAAAGTATGAAGGTCGACGTGGATGAACCGAAAGCGAGAACATAGTTGTTGTAGTCGCAATATTGAAGATGGAACATGCATGTTCCTATTATTGAGGACGATGAGTGGTGAACTTGGGTTGGGTACATGTGGTCAGTGCCAGCATCAGACATAAAACAATCCAATACCATATCCCTGATTACAAATTCACATCTTGCGGAATCAAGAAAAAGAAAAGTGTGGTTTAGACATATGTATATGTTAATTAGTATGAATTATGCGTGCATTCTTTATGAAAGTATACGTGATCTAGTTAAGTAATTATGAATAGAACCACGAAGATGAGTTCGGTTCGGCGAGCCAACCTGTCCCACCTGATAAATGGGGTGGGATGACCTGAATTTTTCAACCCATTTCAAAAATGGGACGAACTCAATTTTTTGACGAGTTTATGACGGGCATCGAATCAGTGTAAAATAGGCTCGGGCTAGCGGGTCAACTCGTCAAACAGGACGGAGCGAGCTGAGTTTTTTTGGCCTACTCTCAAAAGCGGGATGTGGTAAGCTAGCTCATTTTTTAGCGTTGATGGCGAGTGGAACGGGGCGGGTCTTCCACTTTACTACCTCTAATTATAAATCACTTCAAATCATAATTATGAATTTTCGTATGAGAGAATATGTTAGAATATAATATAAATCATTAAAAATGCATTAACCAATAACTTTAAACTTTTGAGTCGAATTAGTGCTTTACATTATTTTTTACTTAATTGGGGGTATTGGTTCAACAATTAAATTGTTTAATTTGAATTTTTATGGAAGTATATAATAATAATAATAACAACAATAATAGTAAGAACTCAAACGGACGAGTGACATTGTGGTAGTTGTAACTTAATTCCTCCAACAAGTCCCGAGTTCAACTTTTGCCAGTTAAACATAGTTTGCAAGCAGCGATGTATACATATGATCTATTGGTTGGACATTTGGACTGGACCGGTAGGGGTCCAATTTTCGAACAAATTTTCAATACTCTTGTCCCATCCCACCAATGGGAGTACGACACGTCAGCCTTTGCATATTTCTTGAAGAGAGAATATATTAGATTTCCCCCCAATTTCGAGGTGAACCTGTGATCCAATTCAGTTTTCATAACATTATATTTATATCAATGGATGTTTCTATTTAATTATGGGATATATTTTTCTTATGTTATAAGAAAAAAATTATCTCATGTTATAGAAATAAAAGTATAAGTGAAACTCACAGGTAAGAGAAGAGAGAAAAAAAAGTGGTGGGACCCAACCCTTTTTTGTGTGTAGTAGAGTTGTTTATCTCATGTAAAATAAGATAAACATAATCCTTTAATTAATCATTTTTTTTAAAAAAATAGCTTTTTATTCAAATTAAGTTGTTTTCTCCAAAAGCAATTATTATTTTATTGAAAAAAAATCATACTAAAAACAATAATTTTAGCATTTTATTTATTTGTAAGATTATTAAATATTAGGGAGATCTCAGCTCTCATTTGATACGACCTGCACACACACATTTTTTATAAATACAATTGTAATGGTCCCAAAATAGGGGTCCATTTTGTGGGTAACATACCCTTAATAGTGGTTGCATCCACCTGCATTATACGAAAGGGAGACGTCTCTTGTATTATATGGTTATTTAAGGTGTGGTGATGACAGCTTTGGAAGTCATTGCACGTCATTAAATGGAATATCAAGACTCCTCCAATCTTTCTCAAATCCGCTCGTGATTAGGTTTATACATTCGAACAATATTTAGCATATACTTTGTGTGCTTGATTATTGGTATTGAAATAGGAAGCTCTCCCCTCATACTATGAATTCAGAGACACTGAGGACACTGCCTATCGGTTAAGAAGCAGTGTTCTCATTTTTATTACTTGAGTTTGGATTAAATTTTAAATTAACACTTAATGAAATGAAAATTTCAAAACACATCATGTTAACATAAAACTGTGATTTAAAAATTGTCAGGAGAAGTAGCTCAATACTAGTTAACATAAAACCTAACTAAAAAATACTATACATTACTAGAAAAAGCTATTTTTATGAAGGAAATTTTTCGTCGAAAATAAAAAAATTCTGTTGCGCATATACCTTCGGCACAAGTAATTGCTTTGAAAGTACATGTTTGCACAAATGTGCACAAGTAGTCACGGATGCTTGATGCGCAACTATTTGCACCTATGGTCAATGTGCAATTCACATGAAATTATCACGTGGCAGTTGCATATGAATTATGTGCACAACTAGTAATTTGTTAAATTTATCAATGGAGTACTTTTCTTTAGCCACTATTTGTTAAATTTGTTCGAAGCTTAATTCTATCAAGATTAAAAAGATTTTTTAGCAACGTATTTATGTGTTGTCAGTTCCATTATCATGTGAGTGGATATGAGCATCGTTTTTGAATACTAACAAAATGAAACTCTTAACTCCACCAACTACTTCAACACTTTCAGTTGTTGATAGCCTGTAACGGGAATGAATGTATCTCAATAACCAATCTTATAGTAGAGTAACCAATCCTTATAATAGGGTAACCAGTCCTTATAGTAGTGTCCTTATTTTAATTCCTTATTTGTAATAGGTTTTCTATTGTAACAACTTTCATGGGTATAAGTAGGTGTGTGACTGTTAAGAAATGATATCAGAAAATTATTGCAATTTCTCTTCTCTCTCCTGACTATTCCTCTCTCAATTCCCTTTTCTCCTCTTCTTATCCTTTCTGCAATTCTTCTTCTTCTGTAGCATCCGCTACAATGGTGCTTTCGTCGAGCTACTCTTCCTCCATAGCTAGAAGTAACATTCATCCTCTTCCACAACAAATCACTGATCCCCAATCTAACCCTTCAATTTCATCTACGATTACATCATGTTGGGATGTTGTCTCTGTAGCACTTCATGAATTAGATCGATCTCTTACAAAATCGTGTGCTGACTTTGCACGGGCTAGGGCTGAGATGCAAGCTGGTTTTGCACAGTTTAGAGCTGAGATGCGCGTTGATTTTGCAAAGATCAGGGCTGATTGCGATAAGCTGCGAGCTGATCTGGAAGATATAGCTGCTACTAGGATTCAACGGATATTTCGTGGCTATTTGGTGAGGCGTCACCGATTAGTGATTGATGAAAATGCACAACAAGCTGAGACCAAATTTCAAATAATATTTCGTGAATTTTTATCCAAGCGTGTCATTCACCGATTGAAGGATGCAACCCACCCGCAAATTGATAATTCCAACCTTTACCTTCTTCAACTGACCACAAGTGATGCGACCAACAACCGTGTCTTAAAAATGGATCCTCCTCGATTCACATATGATGACCAGAACCGCACCGATGGGTTTTTGCTGGGGGACAAAGGTCGAGCACAAGAATTGGAATCTGTCCGCGACGTGAATGATGCGGTGATTGTGGTTTCATTGGCTCTCTTCTCATTTCCTCAGGTTTGTCTTTCCACCATGCCTTTGACTTTTAGACTTGACGCAATGATGGAGGATGCCGGTGACCCACCTTGGAATCCAGGGATTGCAGTTCACCCATATGCCATTGCTTTGATTAATTATAATATTATTTTACGAGCAATTGGTCCACTCACTTGGCATTTTACTTGGACCAAGCTATTGGTCGTGTACGCCTGGAATGTCGATAGGATATTTGCGCGAAACCTGTTCGATGAATTACCTGTGCATCTCATGGTGATTGGGAATCCCTATTCACTCATCCAACAAATGATATGTTTGGATTCACATGGTCGTTGTTTCGAAGCAACTCTTAGTACTACAAAAGATGTTAACAAAGAGGTCTTCTCGAGAGCCTTGCAGCACAAAGAGGGCCATCCGAATCTTTCGTTGAAGCCTCAAGAACAAGTTGATAGAGTGGGGATTGTTATTCCAACCATTGTCATTCGAATTGGTAATGCTTCTGTCATCGATCTGGACTATGAACTTCATGTTGATTTTGTGTTTCATGCAAACACACATGTTGCTGCAGTTATAAATTTAACTCATGGTGGAGTGTGTGCTTATGGTGCTAAAATTAATTTTGCATCCTTGTTATCCTTCATGTTTGGCTTCTGTGATAATGCTTCATATGGTGACTCTGTTATTGCCAATACTAAGTTGGGTGATGGAGATAATTTTGACACTAGTTATCGAGCACTCAATTATGGATTGTTGTTTGAGGGTATGGAAGAAGAGGCAGCATTGCTTGGACAACATTTGCGCATGTTATTCTCTGGTATTTTTGGCTTCAAGTTACCTGACAAGTGCTGCAGTAGGGTGCCAACAATTGACTTGGTTTCAACCATGACCCAAGTGATTAGGAAACATGGTGTTCTTGGAAAATTTGTTGAATTTTATGGTAATGGTAAGCGTAAATTTTATAATATACACCGTGATTGCTTGCAAAATTTTCAGGGGTGTCAATCTCTAGGCCTACAATTGGGATCTACACTGGGTGTCCTATTGCATTTGCTGCCAAGGGGAGAATACTTGGATCAGATTCTGCTTACTTTAGTGGTTTTTCCTTCTCACATGGCTTCTGATATTGTATGGGAACCTCACAATGCTACTTTCTCTGTTCACCAACTTGATGAAAAAGTAGATGAATGTATAGTGCTTGACACTAAAACCTTGTACAATTTTTGCTTCTGTACCATGAAGATCATTACCCCAAGCTTTGGTCATCTAAACCAATTCGTATCAGCAACCATGCATGTTCTTACTTCTTGTTTGTGCTTCCCTATTCTGCTATACTTTGATCTGGGTAAGGTTGTTGTGCCTTCCTTGGGTGCAAACGGTGGTACAGACATAAGGCCTATTGCAAAGGCTGTTGTTATAACCAATTCATTAGGTTTGGAATGTTTTGAAGCAACTGGCACAAAAATGCAGATTTCTTTGCAAAATGCTCTAGAAATGACGAGATATAAGATTACCTATGGTCCAATGGCAACACTCCATTTAACTCAGCATGCTATAGTTTGGTTACTGCTTACTTTTCTTGATACCTTCAACTTGGAGAATCTTCTTTTTATGGTTCATGATAAATTACATTACAAAACCTGTGTTTCTCACTTTTCATTGATGGATTTCCATGACTTTACCTTTGAAAGGCTTGGAGGTGCAAAGTTTCCTTCTATGTGTTGTACACTATGTCACTGCATTGTTGCTCAATGTTTCATCTTTGATCCGGGTGGTCAAGCAACTCAACCTCGAGGACGAGGTTGGTCTGAAGGAGGATGGAATGTAACGGGAATGAATGTATCTCAATAACCAATCTTATAGTAGAGTAACCAATCCTTATAATAGGGTAACCAGTCTTTATAGTAGTGTCCTTATTTTAATTCCTTATTTGTAATAGGTTTTCTATTGTAACAACTTTCATGGGTATAAGTAGGTGTGTGACTGTTAAGAAATGATATCAGAAAATTATTGCAATTTCTCTTCTCTCTCCTGACTATTCCTCTCTCAATTCCCTCTTCTCCTCTTCTTATCCTTTCTGCAATTCTTCTTCTTCTGTAGCATCCGCTACATAGCCACTATTTTCCTTCACATTTGAATGTTTAAATATGTATTTACAATACCATAAACAATTATATAGGTCTGCATTCTTGCATAGACGAAATTTAGGGTTTTTCATAATGTCAAAATCATATCATAATAGGATTAAATAACATGTGATTCTTGACAAGTAAAATTTACTCAAAAATCAATAGTTTTTTTGTTGAAATTTTTCGACGGAAAATAGATTCTGTCTCGTCAATTTTTTTGATGGATTCTATTTTTCATAAAAAAAAAAATTGACGGGGTCTATTTTTCCTTAAAAAAATTTGACAGAATCTATTTTCTATCGAAATTTTTTGATGAATTTTTTCAGTCAAAAATTTCGACGGAAAGGATTTCATCTAAAATTTCGACGGAATCTATTTTCTGTCAAAAAAATTCAACGCAATCTATTTTTCTTTGACATAATCTATTTTCCGTTGAAAGATTCTGTCAATGATAATGACCAAAACGGATTTTTTCTCTATTTTTTACGGAATTTAGTTTTATCTTTACTTTTTTATGCAATATGTTTTCGGTCGAAAATTCCATCAATAATTTCGACAGAATTTTTTCTGTTGATGAATTTAGTAATAAATAGCGCATTTTTTAGTAGTGATATATTAGCTTTTTTTTTTTAAAAGAAGAAGACACTACGGTTTCCTCACTACAATTTGGGCTGTAGTATAGTGTTTCTATTTTATGTGATATTATTACGAGTAAATCATTTTTTTTTCTTTAAAAAGTTCAGTTGATATTATTTTAGTCTCTTTAAAAAAGGTAACATCAATTTTTAGACTTCTAACGATTGAAAAACTGATTTGATTCTAATATTATATTATTAAAGGACAAAATTGATATTAGATTTATTTACAGAACAAATTAAATCAATTGATCGATGAGATTCTGTCCTTCAACAACTTAACTGATATGCGATTTATTTTTGGGACCAAATTGATGTCAACCCAAATTTTTAGGGGCTAAAATGATAGTTTACTTTTAGGAAGTTTGAATCTATCATTATTATAGTAGGAAGTTTACTTTTTTCCTTGCTAGCTAAAAATTTGCACTTTTATTTACATTTATGTTAAAACTAAATGCTATTCTGATTTCATATAATTAAAATAGTTTACTAATTTTAATTAATGTGATTCATTAAATTATAATAAATATTAAAAATCCATTATTAACTCATTTAAGAATTTTAACATAATAATCACAATCATATATAAATATATAATGGATTTATTTACAAAAATTCAATTTAAAATATGATATAATTATATATATATTTCAAGGAAAAAATATTTATCCTTTTAAAGGATGGTCCTTATTCACCAAAAAAAAGGATGATCCTTTTAGTTAAAAGTAATGTTTTTTATTTTAAAAAAAAAATCTCTCACCAAGACAAACTATCAATCTCAACAAACATTTATAGTAAATGTATAAATTACCCACTATATCGAGATTCCGAAATTCACGTAGTTATCTTGAATGGAAAATTCTAACGCTCGGTCACTTCAAGAATAAATGACTATCCCCATATATTAACACGTGTGCTTTTTCCACACTCGCACACTTTTCAGAAAAATTTCTCAGGAGGTCACCCATCCCAGAATTGCCCAAAGTCAAGCACGCTTAACTATGGAGTTCTTCCGTTTCGGGCTACCGCAAAGCAAATGCATCTTTTTAGTATAGGTAGTACTAATTAATTCTTATAAGCTAACTCAAACTGTGCAGTCTCATACCTGCACAGTCTTTGGAATCCCTCTCTTTCGGGTGATTCATTCGTTCATGTAACCTCTCGCTGGAAGCCTGTCAGGAGCCGCTCCTTGTTCATGTCCTTTCGTATCGGCGATCACTCCCTGCCCTCGTAGCTCGGGATGTTACAAAAATCAACTAGCTAAAGTTAATCTCCAATGGAAATTACATCCCTTTTTTTGTTTTTTGTTACAAAAATTACATCCTATTTAAAGTATGAATTGTGTGTTAAACTCCAACATTACGAAGTTTTGTATAGAAGGTGATTAAGTATTCTTAATTTATATAGACATATATATGTAACAGATGCAATTGTGGTAACAAATTTCTTAATGTATTAAAAATTGGCGTAGTTTATTTTTTTCTGCTTCTCTGTTTGTCTGGGCTGTGTGCCCTCCCAATGTACAAAATAAAAATAAAAATGATCGATGTTACTTGTTATGGACCACTTGTGTGGTGCCCACTCCTTATCCCCACTACATGGAGCATCTCATTTCATCACTCTCCCTTAACTTCCATCCACTACCAATAACCACTCATTAAGCATTGCATCATGCCATTAAGTCACCTGCAAACTACCCACTAGGGGCAGAATCTCCTAGTGCATTCATCTATATATAACCCCTTATAGCTAACTAAGGGGATCATCTCATAACTCATCTAGGAACTCATCTGATAACTTATCCTGGCCACCATGGCTACAACCTACATATTTGTGCACATAACACATCTTATCCACCGCAGGTGACTCACACACACACCCTTGTTCATACCATCGGACTTTGGCCTAAAGTGCAGGACTTCTCATTGCCTGTCATCTTTACCATAAGCTCCGTAGATGCAAATACTAGCTATCCTGCTAGACAATTAATGTTCACTCCAGAACATTTGGCGTTGTCTGTGGAAAAGTTCATGACCACCAACTTTCGCCACCATGTGGAACACCCAGCAATGTTCCTTGGAAACCGTGAAGACCCACATGCTAGATCTCGGTTCATGACCCATAAAAAATTCGCAAGCTCTTCAATCGGTTATGAAGAACCCGAGCAGGTGTTGCCCATCAAATGGGTGCTGACGGTTAAACATTGGATGAGACTTGAAAAGCATAGAAGCTAACTCCTGTCAGGCCTATACTCTCAAGATCATCCAAGAGTTGTCGAAGCCTTTTTTGTCAGGCCATGCTGAGTTCACGGTTACTGACATAGACATTCCCCTGCTCAATGGCGTTAATGTTGTATGACAACCACTACATGACTAGGTTCAATGAGATGAAGATGTGCACCTCTATGAGGATATCCAAAGACCTCGAAGCATTCAAGAGAAGTTGCTAAATCTTTGAGGAAAATACGGTTAATTCATACTCAACGTGGGGCCACTAACTTTTCATCACTACAGGTTAGTTTTTAATTTTGGAATACAATTAAAGTCGTTGGCTCATATTCAGCCAAATGCGCTACGGCTGGATAAAAGCTATGGACTCTGGACATAGTCAAGATCTTTCACCTGAGATCTAACAGTTGAGAAAGTGGTGAGTTCAAAATATAATTGTTATTTTATATTTGTTTTTCTGGCTTTACTCTTCTATATACTTCTTTTATTATTATATGAATATAAGCGTTGTTATATGAAAATATTAATTGAAGGAAGATTTCTAATTTGTATTCCTATTAAACCCATGGTTTTTGCAATATCATTGTCATTTATGGATGCAATAATTCCAAAGTTGCAAGTTGTCAATCTCTCGATTATGAAGTTGCTTTTCTTTTATTTATGCTCAGCAATGAAATCTTCTTTTGAGGAAGAAAAATGGTAACAAGTCACGTAGTATTCCCCATCACATTATCAAGTTGGTAATAAAGAGTAATATTAGAAGCACAAAATCTAAGTAATAAAGAATATGAAATAATTTATGTGGAGGAGACACCTCTTTTAATGACATTAGGCATATGCATTGTCAATTTTTTACAGCCAATGCAAAGTTGGTCTTTACTGGTTGGTATGGTATTTGTGTGTTTTTCATAGATAGCCTTACATACGAACGAAATTTAATGATTACTTTTTAATTTATTAAGCAAGTCTTACCCATCCTAATATATCTTGATTTTCATGTCTTATGGATTGTTGCAACTGTTTTGTGTCATGCAATAGTCTCTATAGCATGTATTCTCCTACTAACATTATGGTAATGTAATCGTCTACCTTTGAATTTGTGATAAGGGCTCATCGACCTGACGTGGTGGAACTACACGATTATTCCTTTTTGTTATATTGAATTGGATATTACTAATAGTTCCCTATTAACATGTTTAACTTTGAGTATACAGAATTGTCAAAAGTGTTGGGAGGCTTTTTCGGTAACGATCAAGCAATAATGGTGCAACAATGGTTGGCCACTAATAGAGGCCCACTGAACATGCAGGGAGATGATCAAACATTTGATGAGCTTTCACAGAGCAACTAATAATAAAGACAACTTGGTGATATCCCGTTTTTGCTGAGCTTATAACTTGGATTTGTTTTAAAACTTAGTTGGATTGGCCAAATGAGGAGAAGGAACAGTTTACTCCTGTATCGATATTAGATTACCCAGTATTTGATGATGATGAAGACATTACATCTCCTATCAATTCTACATCGAGTTCCGGCGTAGGAGGAGCCAAACTCAAGCATATGCTGAAGAGGAAACATTTTAATCGCCTGGCTTCACTAAAGCCGGTTGTCTTAAAATAAATAAAAAAACAATCCCATTTTTAGGCCACTGCATCCTAAGAAAATTGCTGAGGAAATTAACCTGTGTTCAAGCGTTTTAATCAAAAAACGACGTTAATGGCGGAAGACAATGATATATGGCCGGGTTTAATGAGGCGAGGAAGGTAAGGGAACGAAAGAAAAGGTTGTGATTTCTAAATCAATTGCTTTCATATTTTTAATTGCAGATGATGTGCACCTTTATAATGAAGTCCGAGGACCTTGAAGCACCGAAGAGAATTTTTCAAATCTTTGACGAAAATATGGAACTCGGAACCCCAACTAATTGTACTACTACTCCAACGCCAGAAAATGAAGGTCATTGGACAACTTGCGAGTAACCAGGTATGGAAATTCCAAGTTCTACATTATTTATTTTAAAATATTTCTTCTTTTATCATTTGTATCAAAACCATGATTATAAATGAACACATTTTTAGGCCTTAAAAATATGGTCGAACCACTCTTTAATTTAAAAATCAAAATAAGACATGCATGGATAATTGTACTAGGCCATTATTCATGGCTTTTATAGTTACATATCTCATTAACAATGATAAAATTATTGTTACGTGGACCCAACTTTGTGGGGATGTAAAAGTCAGGATGCAATAGAATGCATGAAGTTAAGAAGTATATCATTTGCAATTTATAATAGGTTATATCATTTTTTGTATTACCTACATGTCATTACCTTAAAAAGGAACGCACTGTAAATCTATAATGTTATAGTTTAATATTGCCAAAGTGAAAATCTATGTTTAATTATATACGTGTGTGATACATTTGTGGTATATATGGGTCCTACATATAATACACATGCATTATATATTGTGAAACATATTATAGTAATTTTCAACAAGTATTGGCAATGATCAATATCCCAGAGCAAGAAAGTGAAGTCAGCATACCAAGAAATCCAGAGCGTTTATTAGTATTGGCTCCCATCATCAGTGTCTCAAATTTGGAAAAGGAGTAACTTGCGCAATACAAGTTGTATCTTAAATTACTTTATCTTTTCCTTTTGTTTATAGAGTTTTTTACTTTAACAATTGATTGACATCTTCCTTGCAAGTTGCAAGTTGCATGTTTTTCAGGGGGCAACATATCTACTAGCATTATAAATCACTGATGAATCAATCACAATCCGGCTACAAGCAAAAAGTCCCTTGCCGCCAAATATGGCCTCTTGGGCACCCGTCCAATTCCTACTCGAAAACGGGAAAGCAAAAGTCCCTTGCCGCCTTAAATGGCCTCCTGGGCACCCGTCCAATTCCTACTCGGAAACAGGAAAATTAAAGTCCCTTGTCGCCAAAATATGGCCTCTTGGGCACCCGTCCAATTTCTACTCGGAAACGGGAAAGCAAAAGTCCCTTGCCGCCTTAACATGGCCTCTTGGGCACCCGTCCAATTCCTACTCGGAAACGGGAAAGCAAAAGTCCCTTGCCGCAAAAGATGACCGGCCCTCCGGGATAAAAATGGTTTAATAAAATAAAAATAGTTTATTAAAAGAAGACCGGCCCTCCGGGATAAAAATGGTTTATTAAAAGAAGACCGGACCTCCGGGATAAAAATGATTTACTAAAAGAAGACCGATCCTCCGGGATAAAAATGGTTTACAAGAAGACCTTTGGGCACCCGTCTTTTTCCTAATTGGAAGCGGGAAAATTATTGAACATTTGATTCTGAAAGATCCTAATCAGCGCACAAGACATGATCATATAGGGTTCTCACACCCTACTCAGGTACGCAATAAACTATTATTGTTTTTATTTATTGCAGGTTTTGGCTGACAAATCTGAGAAACCACCTCTAGCTTCAAACTCGGAAGCAATTACAAACCCGAAGACGACTACAACCAACGAGCAACACGATCAAGCAACTTGGAATCCGAAAGCATTCGCAAGCTGGGTTTTCCCGGCATTCATATCCTTTTTCACAACACTAACATTATTTGATAGGCACAGGGGCTTTACTTTTACCCCGGCATTCTGACTATGCACAATGCCAGGCTGGGGGCTTATGTTATGGATCACTTATGTGGTGCCCACTCCTTATCCCCACTACATGGAGCATCTCATTCCACCACTCTCCCTTAACTTCCATCCACTACCAATAACCACCCATTAAGCATTGCATCATGCCATTAAGTCACCTGTAAACTACCCACTAGGGGCATAATCTCCTAGTGCATTCATCTATATATAACCCCTTATAGCTAACAAAGGGGATCATCTCATAACTCATCTAGGAACTCATCTGATAACTTATCCTGGCCACCATGGCTACAACCTACATACTTGTGCCCAGAGCACATCTTATCCACCGCAAGTGACTCACACACACACCCCTTGTTCATACCATCGGACTTTGGCCTAAGGTGCAGGACTTCTCATTACCTGTCATCTTTACCATAAGCTCCGTAGATACAAATACTAGCTATCCTGCTAGACAATTAATGTTCACTCCAGAACATTACTAATACTAATTAAGTGACCCCGCAAAGAAGACAAAAAAAAGGACTTAAAAGAAATGTGTGGGTCGTTGCTGAATAATTAAAAATCTGTTTAATTGAGAGAGAGCAAGTACAGGTGATTGTTTTCTGGTGGAAAGAGAAACAAGGTTTTGTTTTGTGGGGCTAATTCTTCAAAGAATCTAAATATCTAAAAAGGGAGCGGAGCCTTTGTTGAATCATGATCTCTTTGCTTCACGCGATGTATAAGATGGTGCGATGATCACTTTGTCCCATTTAAGTGTTTTGATACATCCCATATTGCCATGCATAAGATTTAAATTCAGCTATTCGTACAGTTGGATACGTATAGATCTTTAATTATATATAAATGTATACAGCCAGCAGTGATAGAGTGAGGGAGGAGAAAGACCGTCCAATACAAGTTGGTAATTGATGTGTAGTTGTGATGGGATTTGCTATTTTGTCACGCGAGATGTTATTAGCAGGATGATCCTAATGTTGTTGAGAGTGCTTAATTTGGAACAGTTGCAGATAGGCACATGCAAGATACTTCAACATTCAAATCAATATTTGAATGATGAGTTTATGTAATTGTGATAAGATGATCATACTTGGAATTTGAGCTTCTCTTTTATAGTAGTGACATGACTGCATGTTGCCTTGCTATTTCACCTTAGTATGGCAACATGTGCTCTAATGGATAGATATGGTGGTTTTGTTGGTCTATTTCGTCTGTGGGATGCCATTTGATAAGTTACATTATATAACCTTAGTTGGAGATTCGTGTCTATCCTTTAGCTATTGGCTATTAAGGAGACTTATAAGCTCTCGGTCATGGTAAGACTAATTGTGTCCTCCTAGGATCATATAATATAACAATATGTATGGATCATATTTTGTCTTTTTCTTTTTTTCTCCTCGTAATAGGTTAATATGTATTTCATATATTTTTGTGTCTGTATAAATTTAGCTCTTATGATATGATAAACATTAAATTCTTTATTTTGGTAGGAAAAGATATCCAATCTTTTTGATTGATACCATTAAAATAAAAAATCTAACAAAAAATATTTAAAGATGTTATCAATGTTAAACGAGATGATATACAAGCAATAAAAAATAATTTACAAAAACGGTTTCGTCTCCCATGGAAAAACGTGCTAGTTACGATTTACGAAATACTCAGACAAGTGAAATTCATTGTCATAGTGGAGGATATCTTTGCTGGAGTATGTACTCCTTTATTAAAAGTAAAAGAGATGATGATTTTGAGAAAAATAATTATATAAGAAAAGGTAAAATAATAAAATATATATATTTTTTCAAATTAAGTAAATGATGCATTAGTCTTTAGTACTCTCGCATTACTAAAGATATTTCTGTCATAGTGATGTGAGAGTGTTGCATTGAACTTAAAAATGATATAGAATTGCGTCATTTTAAATAAAAAAAACACATAAGCAATTGAAATCATAGAAGAGAAAGTAATTATTTTTAAATTTAATTTTTAAATAAGATATATTAATTAATATCTTTTTTTTACTTAAATTGACACAATTCTATATATCTTAAAAAAATAAATATTTCTTCCATAAATTAATAATCAAATTAATCAATGTTCTTAGTGAAGACTTGAATATAAAATGAACGTTCACTCAAATACAAAACAAAAAACAAAATTTTCACTCCAATTTAGGAAAAAGAATCACATTCCCTTGCAGTAACATTTCTTTCTTGTTAATTGGTGCTCAAAATAAGTATTTCATATTTTTTTTAAACCATTTTATTTTAACAATAAAAGATATCTAATATTTTTTTATTAATAACTGAGAAAATATTAATACAATAATGGTCAAGGGTGTTTGAATGATATTTTTATCCATTTGGCACTTCCTTAAAATTATTTTCCGGTGAGGTGCATTTAGTTTTGTCCCTGGAGAATATATATATATATGTATATATATATATATATATGGAAAAGTGTATATTATTTTAAAAGACATAAAATTATGTTATTTTAGGTTAGAGAAATAGATATTTCATAGGAAAAAGAGTAGGTGAAAAAAGTTTTAAAGGTGTGGGTCTCACTTCTTTGTGAAAGTGAAAGGGCACAAGATGTATCATTTAAAATGAAATACCTCCCCCCCCCCCCACACACACACATATATGAAAATATTTTCTTATGTTACGCATACAATACAAAAGTGGGGTCACAAAAAAATGAAAAGATAAAAAAATAAAGATGGGACTAGTTTTACTACTTAATTGGTTACTGATAGATCAATTAGATTACTAATCAGGTAGTAAAAATAGTAAGCTTAAAATGATAGAAGTATTGTTGGAATTCGATATATACACACAAAAACAAATCGCAAAATAGAAAAGAGGTAGAGGAAGAGAAAATATATATATATTTTTTGGCAGAGCTTAGACTTGATGGTCATAATGCTTCAGTTCTAGTGATATTAAGTTTCAAGTCATGTCCTAATGGGTTGCATCATTTTCTGTAGTTTTAGTGAAATAAGTGATCTTGTTATTAATTTTTTGGGAAAATTACCAGTAAGGTACACTTGAAAAAAAACAATTTCAGCTACTTATTAACTAACCATCATATTGGTGGTTAATTGAAAATTATTTCTGAACTGGAAATATTTTTACCATTAAATTCTTTTAGTAATTTTTAACCAAAAAAGTTTTTGAACATTGGTTCTTGGCACTTGATATATTAACTTTTAATCGAAGTGTACCTGTGAATTTGAATGGACTCAATTGCAGATATAAAGGTGCATCTTCTTTTTAATGGTATTATAGTGTCATCGAGGGCGAGCCTTGGGGCAATGGTTAGATTGCTCTGTGATCTGAAGGTCACGGGTTTGAGTTTGAGAAACAGCCTCTTTGCAAAATTGCAAGAGTAAGACTACATAAAATTGACCCTTCCCCCTTCCCTCATGAATTCAGGGAGGCTTATGCACTGGGATTAGCCCTATTAAAGAGTGTTATCCGATTTTTGTTAGAATCTGTAAGTTCAGTATCTTAAATTAAAACTTAGTCGTCTAACTCCTTCAGAATATATTTATGTTTGGTTATTGGATACTCTAGATTGTTTAACCAAGCAAAAATAAAGTTTGCATCTTCAAGTTTGAAATGGTATCATGATTTATTTGTAAGCATCATCATCCATGCATCTTCCCAGTCGCATTCTGTACATTTAATTGATTGATATTACCATTGTTGAATTTTCTATGGAGCTATAGCTGTCTGCAACCAACATGACATGAGAGGAGTGATGATAAGAATTTTAATATACAAATGCTACCAGCCTACCGAGCTTTTCTTGTATGGGTTTTGACATATAATAGAGCTGAAATTAAGTTAGTACTTCCCAATGAGTGTATGTTTTTTTTGGTGTTGTGGTAATTTGTTGGGAATGGAAGTGGGAGCTCAAAACTCTTTGTAAATGGTACATCCACCAATAGGCCAAATAACAAATCATAATAAGTGGGCCGACACCACATCTCAACCCAAAACCTTAAGATTGTAGGTTTATGAGTCTTTTTGCACTTATATAGTCATCACTTGGTCTATGTCTAGACTATGTGGAACTTACTTCACCACCACTCACCCACACTTGATTATTTCCAACATCGTGTGAGGCCCAATATCATTCTTACTCTAAGGTCAACTTCTGCGGAAGTTTTTTTTTCTCTTCAAATATTAGGGTCACACTACCCACACTTGATTATTTCCAACATCGTGTGAGGCCCAACATCATTCTTACTCTAAGGTCAACTTCTGCGGAAGTCTTTTTTTCTCTTCAAATATTAGGGTCACACTAGTCTTCTGCAGAGGCCTTCCAAACACTTGGCCCAGATCGTTAGCTCTGATACCACTGTTGAGAATGGAACGAGGGAGCCCAAAACCCTTTGCAAATGGTACATCCACCAATGGGCGAAATAACAAACCATAATAAGTGGGCCGACACCACATCTCAACCCAAAACCTTAAGGCTGTAGGTTTATGGATCTTTTTGCACTTATATAGTCATCACTTGATCTATGTTTAGACTATGAAAAACTTACTTCACCACCACTCATCCACACTTGATTATTTCCAACATAATTTTTGGAATACTACTTGTTCTAAGCATCATCATATTCTTGTAACAGGAGCATATGGAGTTAGAGAAACGATATCGGGAACTGACTGACCTTTTGGTAATTTTGTCATGGTTAAATTTCGTGCAATTACTTGTGATGTTCAATAAATTTATGCGTCATCTTCGTTTCAGTACTACAAACAAACACAATTAGAAACCATGGTCAGTGAAAAAGCTGCCGCAGAGTTTCAATTGGAAAAGGAAATTAAGCGTCTTGAAGAAGCACAGGTATATACTTAGGGTCCTGTGGCTGCTTGATTATGAGTTATGACTTCACCATGGATTTGACATCACTTCACTGTCATGTTGAACAGGCGGAGGCTGAAAGAAGAAGAGTTTCTCGTCGAGCATCATCAATCATCTTGGGAAGATGAGACTGAAATAAAATCCCTTGAGTATGTTTCCTCTTGTTTATTATATTAGAGCATCTATCTTATGTCTTTTATTGCATTTGATTGAAATGACCATAAACTTCAGCCTCAATAAGGTTTTGAATTCTTTGCTAACCGTGAGAAATTGCAACAGGTGTTTGTACATCTCTTCTTGATGTATCTCTTGCATCGGCTTCAGGTAAAGATCCTCAGCTGATTGCAATACAGAATATGTGACAATTAGTGATACATGCAGCCATGTTAACCCTATCCCTATGGATTAGCTTATTGCAATCAAATCTTGTTGACTCTGGGTATATATCTTTATCTCCAATGTAGGAACAAGCTGACAGTATGGCTGCTAGAGAAGTTGCAGAATCTATGGGACTTCCTAGCCAGAATTTACCGTGAATTATTTAAATATTCCTTTTGGGGGCCCTATGTCAGGTGTTAATCTTTTCCTGGCTATATATTTTTAAGTGTACATTACCGATGCAGCTGCTTAGGATGGCTTGATAATGGTTCAGCAAATTATTGAAGTATGCAAACCAAAACAGGAACTTACACACAGGTATCTTAAATATGTCTCGGTTAGACCCCAGTTCGGAATATTGGAATTTGCTTAGCTTAATGATCATTGAACATGTATTTCGGGGTGGAAGAAACAACGTTGTGGATACAAATTTCTTGTGATATATCCTTCTTTTTCTCTCTTATAATGGCAATTGTCAAATCTAAAGTATGTACCACGCTTGTACGAGAAATATTTATACTTGTTAGAACGTATTATTTTGAATGCATAAAGAAGTGTTAACCTTGACAATCTGATTGCGATAATATTTTGTGCTATATCGGATACAAATGGGGACTATCACAGCGTGGCAATTATAACAAACTTCGTTTTGTTATATCTCCTAAAATAGTCCGTGCCAGATCCGTTCTTCTATTTCATTCTTTCAAATAAAACAGTAGAAGGAAACATTGTAATAAAATGAATGGATATATATAACACTACTACTAAAGAAGAATTGAATTAATTGCTCCGCTTGTCTTTTCTGCATTCACTAAAAGCTCCATCTTTTGTTTTTTGTTTTTAATGTAAGTAAAAAGAGAAGAATTAATCCAATACTTAGACATGAAGTTATCCATTTCAATTAGAAAAGAAGATGAAAATATCATATTTGATATAAGATTGCACACAAAAATCAGTTTCTTAATATACTCATACTTCGAATGTCTTTTTATAATTAGTAAAAGGATAATTCATCGACCCAAAAAACAAAAGGATGGTTCATCGGAATTTTTTTTTTCTAATTAACAAATCTTTAGAAATGAAGCAAATCAAGGAGTGTCTTTTTTTCTTCATGTTAATCGCCTTTTTTTTTTTTTGGTATGTCATGTTAATCGTCTTTATTATCTTATTTTACAATTTTTGATATCTCACTATTTGCCCCTTTTAAGGCTTTATTCCTCTTCTATGACGAAATTGGCTAAACTCCTTGCGTCAGTGTTAGCAGATAATTACCATCCATACCAACATACATACAAGGCAATAAAACTAAGGAAACGAAATCCTGAGCAGTATAACTATTGGGTTAAGATTTTTTTTTCTTTTGCATGAAATATTACATTGCCATCGATTGATGGATATTCAAATTGCTCTTATCCTTTAACAAAAACTGTTTCCCTCGAGATATTAAGTAAGCCACAAGTACATTGATGGAGCTCAACAGCTCATAGATTCCAGGGCAAGACAACGGCGTATTAAATCAATTATTTCCCCAAGCTACAAAGATATTGTTTTGTCCAATAGCAAGAAGAGACAGCACCAAGCTACAAAGATGTCACTAAATAACATCTTCAAGCCCATTGATTGTTACCAAGCACTATCACTAAGCAAATGTCTAGCACCTACAATACAATACCCAATGGTTTTTTTATCCTCCCATAATCGAAACCAACAAAAATACTCAACTATCTTTTAGTTCACTTTTTTTTCTTCTTCGTTCACTTCATATTCCTCATCATCGTCGTCTTCGTCCGCATCCTCATCATCAATTCTTCTGCTTTGGGAGAGTTTGCTCAGCTCAATTCTACCTTCATCCCCCATGAAGTCAAGCCCAAAGTTTGTGTCTCGATGTTTAACTAGAAGCCAACGTAGTAGCCGGTCTTCCTTGTTTAGATAATGCAGCTCTTTGTTGATGTTGGGTGTAGCCATCATGCTCAATTGCATCAGTTGCCCCTACATCCATAAAATATAGAAAAAAATGGCAACACATTACATTACAACTGCATAATTTGCATTCAAACTTAAAAGAAGGATATGTTTGTTTTTCTCTTTCACCAAAGGCACGCTCTCAAACTAAAAAAAGTTAACTAAAATTTCATCTGCAGCATGTGGAAAACAGCACATGTAGTAAACATTTCACTGTATGGATTTTTATTCCAAAGTGAATAGGATGTTCCACTTCACTTTTTTGAGCCACGTCCGGTGGAATAGTAATTAATATTCATAATCTTTGTAGCATAAACCAACTTGCATAAAACACCACCTCAAACTAAGAGTTATAAGCAACATTTCTCCAAATTCTTTAACATACCACCAAAGCCATTTTTACATTGAACTATATTACATTAATTTGGTAACTTTTGTGGCATGACTCAGTCCATGACTAATACAACCCACATAACAAAAAACAGTTCAAGCATTATGATTTTGACTTAAAAAGAAAAGAAAGGAACAATTCACCTAAAATATAGTGGTTTGACCACACATTCACAAGTGCATTTTGATTATAACATGATGAGTAATCAATCTCAATCTCACCTGATAAAATCTGCCATCTAGCTTTTTTATACCATAGCCCAACTGAACTGTTCCAAAACTCTTAAGATCAGTGACAACCCCATTTCTTCTGTAGACATGTTTTCCCACCCTTGCAACTAAATCCATGAGGGATTCCTTCCTTGTATGGGGCTTAAACAGAAGCATGCAATCGTAAAGAGGCATCTTTATTCAATTCACCTAGCTACCTTTCTGCAACACATTACAATTAATCAGTAACGTTAAAAGGAATATTGCTAATATCTTCTTTTGAATATGAATGATCACACTATTGAACAAATGTTAGTTTATTCAGACCAAAATCATATACAAGTTTGAATGGGATAAGTTCTAAAAGTTCAATTTAATCATAAATCACACATTGAATCTTGCAAGGTATCATACTAAACGTTCAGCGATATTAACCAATCTTTTAAAGCATTGGTTATACACATATATTTAAAATGTTTACGGTGCAAAATTCAGTCCAGTCCAAGAAAAATAAAGACAGAGACAGTGAGAAAAATTCTAGGGAGAAAAGCAAATAAAACCCAGTGAAAATGTTAGACTAACAATTCACTGAAGCATTGAGATAAATTTAACTATAATATAACAACAGTCGCATCATGTCACGTAGAATCAAAAACCAGTGAGAACAACAAAGTTCAGGTAGTTCCACAACGAAGGATGGCAAACATTCCTCTTCTAATTGCATCCACTACATCTCAATCAGAGTTGAGGAGAAAACTTAATGAGGTAAAAAATGAGGGGATCTGAGTCAAAGCTACTAAAAGAAACAAATATATAAGACATATAAAACCTTCCTTATATTCAAGCTTTGAAATAATAAATACATTATACAGTTGTTGTAAGTAAATATTACAAATACAAAGAGGGTACATAGAAAACCAAGTGGGAAGGATAACACCCGAACTTAACTTCCTTAGATCAGTCTAATAAAATTATTATACATTTTGCCTTCTTAAAAATTAACAATTAACAAGTAATCTTGACCTAATTTATTAAATTCTTGGACTTGCAAGGTCAAGAAAACTTGAACATTATTCATAAAGTTGTAAAAAAGAAAATAAAAATATAATAAGAATAAGCTCAGGAGAGATACCACCATAACAATTACCACATTTCCATTTCTTTCTGAATTTTGTAACCTTCACCTTGAGGGGCCATGACAAAGAGCAATGAAGTCATTTTTCTGCAGCCAACAGGACAGGGTGAAAACCCGTAGACTGGTTGAGGAAAAGTTGAGCTGAGAGGGAGGGCTTCAGCTTTCAACTCAGCTTGAATAGTGCCATTGTGAAGTGGGAGGGAGTGTAGTTAATATATATAGTGAAAACTTATCAATGTCATAAAGAAGTGAGTGGTGAGTGCTTTCTGAAGTGAGCTAGCTAACTTTTCCTTCCATAACCAGAAAAAAAACTCTCTCTTTTGTTTTTCTCATCTTTGATCTGTTAGCTATCACTAGCATTAGCACAGACCCACACGCAGGCACGTTCAAGTTCAAAGTTCAATATCAAAATTATGTTTATGCATGTGAATCGTGAAAACATCACTAAGAGTTTGAGTTAGAGATCAAATTCCTTTCAGCATCAGTTCTAACTTTAGTACCATATCAAGCATGAGCTTAAAAAGTGCAACAAACCTGTGCATAAATAGAAAATATGGAATATGCATCCGATAAAGTTCACGAATAAATCAAAAAAACTGAATCTGTAAATTAAAGAACAAAAAATTGACCAGGAAAATTAATAGGATAACCACACAGGCCTTGCCCGTAACAAGAAAATCACTGTCTCCCTAACGTCTTTCCATTTTCTGCTCTCATGGATTCGGGTAACAGTAGTGGGAGTAAACAATTCACCATCGTCCATCGCTAACCCATCTACTAACCTCCCAAACTCACACCCACACCCACACTCAATTCAGTGTCACAGTTGAAAAACCAAAAAAATATCCTACAAACATCTCAAAAAGCAAAGGATGAGATCACCGATCTGAAAGTAAAAATTGCATAAGGAATAAAATTGAATAAAAAATAAAAACCTCGTCAATTTGTCCAAGAGAGACACCGATCTGAAAGTGTTGAGTGAGTGATTGAAGTCTTTAAGTTGTGTGTACCATGAAGAAGATCACAAAAATGGGACTCTTGGGAGGGAAAGAAAAAGATTAGGAGAAAAAGGAGAGAAAGAGCGTACGCGGCGTACCTAAACGAAGGAGCTCCAAGCAGAGGTGGCACGTAAAAGTTAGGCTTAATATTGCTACTTGTAACATAAAATAAATATTATTATTTTATTTTATTTTAATAAATTAAATAAGTCCGTGCTTTAGGTCAAGTTTAATAAAATTGAAGCTTACGGTCTATTTGTTTAAAAAAATTGTCTTGTAAGCTTAAACCTACTTTATTTTTTTAAAAGATCTAGACTAGACTCAATATAAGCCGGGCTAATCTAGTTCATTTACACCCTCAATCATATGTATGTATTATATCCATGTTCCCTTACTGATTAGGTCTTTATCTTTGAACATTTTGAGCTATTATTTACACCGGACCCTTCTTTGCATTTATTTACTTACACTATCACTTCATCATGTATTATCTTATTAAAAAAGTTTATCTCTCATAATAACTACATTTAAAAAACAATTTTTCAACAATATATCATCATGTAATTGAGTGATGGTATAAATTACACTCTTGCTACATCAAAATTAATATCTATTCCGAAACTATTTTATGTCAAATATTACGCTAATTGACTCAACTCTTTCTATAAAGTAAAAGAATTGCACCATCAGTTACAGCGAGAATATCATCATCGATTTGTGACCTCAATTTTTGCAGCAGACAATCAAAACTTGGCTCTATTTGAATATTGTGTTGTTTTGTTTTTTTAAAAAAATTGTTTTGAATATGTATTTTGAAAACTGATTTTGAGAGTATGAGAATAATAAAACTTGTTTGAATACGATTTGATTTGAAGTTAAAAAGATAATCATATAATATTTTGTTACAAAAATTTTATTAATGAACTTTCATAATTATAAAATTGTCATCGTAAAATACTTAAAATTTAAAAAAATTATAATTATTTACAAAAATGTCATTAATGAATCTCATAATTATAAAATTGTCACTGCAAAAATAATTTTTGAGAACATTAAAATAAGTTGTTCTGATGTTTTAGTTTTTAAAACTAAAAAACAGTTATTGTTTTGGGAGTTATTTTACAAAACAATTATTTTCAAACAAATATTTTTATTTTACTTTTTCTAAAAAAAATGTTTTTAGAAATAGAAATCAAGCTTTTTAGAAATGGAAATCAAGCAGGCTTTTTCCTTTTTGATTTCTCCTGAATCAAATGTAACTTGTGATTAGTCTTTTTGGAACTGGACAATGGACACATTTATATATGTAACAGGAGTGGATGATTTTACAAGGGCATATGAAATAAAGGGCGGCGATTAGTGTTAGTGAGTCATGTTCAGATCAAATCAATGTCTGATTTGAATATTGTTGTGGACAACATTAATATTGATCTATATTCTGGTTATCTGCGTGTGTTATCTTTATTCTTGGTGTATATATAGGGCTAGCTTCTGAACAGTTACCTCTATTATGGAAGTGGTGGGTACCATCGTGGCAGGCCCACTTATAACTCCACTACTTGTAATATTGGCTGACTCAATCAACGGCTAACTTCTCTACGTGTAATACTTACTGACGTGATTAACCGCCTATCCGGGTAAAGTATATCTGGGTTCCGTGTCCTTTACTCTTACGAGCAAGTATGACTCAGTGTATGAACCCGGAACAAATATAAATGTGATTTATGAATATTATGTTAGAAGATGATGCTTACATCATGTTACACTCACAATGCAAGTGGGCCCCACCATTTTCTTATTTTTTGTTTTTTGATAAAAACTTGTAGGACTCACTTGCATTGTGAGTGTAACATGATGTAAGCTTCATCATGTAACATAATATTCATAAATCCCAATATAAATACACTCGATCCTAATAAAAATTTATATTATTAAAAATTTTGACATGAATATAACCCGGTTATTTTATGGGTCAACACAAATAACCCGTCAATCTCAAAGTATACTATTTACTATTTTAGTCGATACGACACAACATAATGATATTAACACTAATGTTATGTTGAAATGTCATTAACCCTTGAGTTTGGAGCGGCAGACAGTGGTGAGGAGTGGGATTCTTTGATGAGCAAGGGTTGGTTGATGTAAAGAATCGTTGTTTCGTCTTTGTTTGATGTTGCTTTTGAGTGGATGTGCTGTGATTTCCTATTTTAATCAGCATGTTGATTTTGTCTTACATAACAAACAACTATGCGTTTATGAACGAAATGGGCTTATTAGGGTTTGGTCCCAAAGCCCAAAAACGCTTTCACGGGTCCAAATACAGTGGCGCCTACCTGCCATTCAACCGTTAACTCCCATAACTACCATTCTTCTTCTCAGTAACTTACTGAGTTTGATTTCCGAGTCATGGAGGAGCTGAACCAGAACCCACTATTCCTCTCTCGCCCTTCCAATTTCCACTTCCTATCGTTTCAACTCGGCCGATTCCTCTCAGTATACTCGGTCTCAACTCACCCGCCATGCTCAAAGGCAAGCTCAAGCTTCCCGTTCCTGACAAGGCTCGAAGGGTCTTCCCCGACCGGCTCGGCAGCTTGGTCGCCGGAGTTGATGAAAAGGGAAATGAAATCGGAGGATCCGAATCCGGCGAAGAGCTGGAGCCCATTCAACCCGGCGCATTAGGGTTTCTCAGAGAGAGTGATGATGGCGACGAAGCTATCGGTGATGATGATGACGATGACGATGACATGGACCAAAAAATCCGACAGAGACCGAATAAAGATGCTGTCACCCCTGTTTCGTTGTTGAAATCCATTTCGGTGGAGGAGAAAAGATCGGATCTTGAATACGAGGTTGTGATTGGAGAAGAAAATTGAAAATGAAGTGTGGATTATATGTTTATATGGTTAAGATTTCCTTTAAATTTGTGCTCCTTATTGTTCCCTTCACTTATCCCTTTCGTTATCTAGCTTTCTCAAAAGGAGATTAATTTGGAAAAGTTACAAAGAATTGCAAGCACTGGTATTCCCAATGGAGGAGGTTTGCGTGCAACGGCTTGGAAGGTAATAACTCCACAATGTAGGTCTAAGCTGATATGAATTTCAACACTTTAGTGCTTACATGTTAATATGAGAAATAAATACCTTCGTGCTTAGAAAATTTTCAACATTCTAGTAATAAAGATATTCGACTAGCACCAATACAGATTTATGTTCTATTTTCAAAAGCACAAATCATTTGATTGTTGCTATTTCTGCATACAAGCAACTTATTGTCCTGCTTTGATTTCCACTACCAGCTACTCTTGGGTTACTTACCTTCATCTCATGACTTGTGGGAGAAGCAATTACAAGAAAATAGACAAAAATATGCTAATCTGAAAGAGGAGCTTCTACTGAATCCGGTAAGATACTGCTGATTTGCACATTTTCACATAAGCAGATATATTCATATTAAACTTTTACCCGGCTATATCTGGTGTGATATGGTGTTGTAGCTCTTGCTTTTCAGTTTTCACTGACCATGTTGTTGAATCTAAGACAGTCAGAACATATCTGGAAGGAATATGAAGAATTAAGTTCCGCTAAGCAGCACGAGGACAGTGATGTTGATGGTCCCCTTAGGCGGCATGAAATTTCTCAGGAAGATCACCCTTTGAGCCTTGGTAAGGCAAGTCTTTGGAGTAAATATTTTCAGGTAAGTTTCTCCTCCATTTCAAAGTTACTTTTGACTGAATGCTTACTGAATAACGAAATGGATACTTATTACTGTCAGTCCTTCTTCTAGCAGCATACAGAGATAGTAGAGCAGATAGATCGAGATCTACAGCGTACACATCCAGATATGCCATTCTTTTCAGGAGAGTCATCATTAAGTCGGAAAAACAGGGTAACTGCGCCGTTAAAATAATCAACAGTTTTTTTAATTTTGGTTTTAGCTGAACTATTTATCAAACTCATTCTCCTCAATTTTGTTTTCAGTGTTAAGTAATAGATTTTAGGGGGTTCGTCTCTGATTGAAGTTTATATTGTTGCTGTGAAAATAGGAAGCAATGAAGAATATCCTCCTTCTTTTTGCAAAGTCAAATCCTGCAATTTGTTACGTGCAAGGCATGAACGAGGTCTTGGCACCAATATACTATGTATTTAGTACTGACACTGACAAGCAAAATGCTGTAAGCACTTTCTTCGCATAACTACTTATTATGTCATTCGCACCAGTTCGCATTGTTTTCCTTTCAATGGGTTTAATGCATGGTATATATTAATATGATGACGTATATAATATATGTACTCGGCAGAAACCAAAATCCATGGTTGAAGGAGGGTCTAACTTGTGTTTTGAATATTTAAATTTTGAGTATATCTTACTTTCCATATTGCTTATGATTCCAGAAACGCTTCCTCTATTTACCCTATCATGTGCAGATGCCTCAAGTTATACTGCTAGACAATTTGGACGTTTAATATCATCTGTTTTAGAGATGAACCAACACCAATCAAGCATAATTCAATGTCCTTTTTAGTATGTTGACCAGTATCCATTACACCGAACAACCATAAATTGTATAACTTTGCAGATGGGTTATTAGACTAGATCATCTTTAAAATACATAATTAACGTATACCAATTGTCATCCTCTCGTATCCATCACAATTTTGTTCTTGAGGATTGCCTGCATAAATATCAGCTGGCATAAAGGGATATAATTTCATCCTTTTTATTTTGGTAATAAATTCTATCCTTTATTATTTACTTTTTGCTCTGTTTTCTTTGTCTTAGGTGAATG
The DNA here is from genome assembly GCF_033153095.1 of Gastrolobium bilobum. Taxonomy (NCBI): domain Eukaryota; kingdom Viridiplantae; phylum Streptophyta; class Magnoliopsida; order Fabales; family Fabaceae; genus Gastrolobium; species Gastrolobium bilobum. The sequence goes on from NW_026899533.1 coordinate 664,514, forward strand.
CAGAAGCAGATAGTTTTTCTTGTTTTGTTCGAATCTTAGGTGATTCAGTGGATCATTTCTGTGAACAATTGGATAATAGTTCAAGTGGCATCCTTTCTACTCTTTCACGTTTGTCAGATTTGCTAAAAGTAAATGATGAGCAATTATGGCATCATCTTGAATTTACAACAAAGGTAGAATCTTTCGACTTTTTTAATTCAACAACTTGTATAGTTTCATTCTATTTAAAATTGATGCCATGGAGCCTCATGAACAGGTTAAACCACAATTCTATGCTTTCCGGTGGATTACACTGCTACTCACACAAGAGTTCAAATTTGAGACTATCTTGAGAATATGGGATACACTTCTAAGTAATCCTTTTGGTGTTCAGGTATCTCTCTCTCTCTCTCTCTCTCTCTCTCTCTCTCTCAAATGAACTCCTCGGCATTCTTTTAAAATAAAATTAATACTCAATCTACAATATTCTTAGTGTAGACTTTATTGTGTTTGGCTGCTTATTATGTCATTTAGATGATTGATAAGTTGCCTGGCTAAACTCTTTTTTTTTTTTGGTGCAGGATATGCTTCTTCGGATCTGTTGTGCAATGCTACTTTGCGTGAAAAGCAGACTCCTAAGTGGTGATTTTGTGGCTAATTTAAAGCTCTTACAACACTATCCTGATGATATCAACGTAGAATACCTCCTCCAGGTAGCTCAGGACATTAGTCCTGACACATCTTCATATTATTTATCCCTTTGATTTATTACGCATGCAGAGTTTTTGTATAATTTCATCATGTTATCATCATACTTGGAAAATCGGAATTATAATGGTTATTGTAATGTGCTTCCAATTTTCTCATTCTCTTTTCCTTCACTATTATTCCCCCTAAATTAGGGGAAAAGGAACTCAATTAGGAACAGTTTTTCTTTTCTTTATCTTTTTTTTTTTAGATGGCCATTTCATTTAATTAAAAGTAAGAAAAATCAAAGCAATCATGTCATTACAAATTGTTCTATTTTAAAATGTAATTGTGAACTAAATTAGAATCTTTTTATGACCTTAATCAACTTATAGCAATTCCCATTGAAATTAAATCATCTGATCCGATCCCTAAATTATATATCCAGTTGGTAGTTCGAATAAAAAAAAGGTCGCTTGCTTATTCTGTGTAATCAAAGAAATATGCATCTCCTATCAATCTTACCAAGAGCCATCGAACCACACACCCATTAACAGCAACGCAATCTAACCATTGCACACCTAGAAGACATTGCCACCATCTGCAATCAGTGACCAGTGACCACGTCTACAACCAAATGTGAACCACTGGGCCTAATTGTTCTAAATCTTGCAACATAACACTTACAACCACCATGAACAGAGAGTTTCCCAATAAGCCAATACCAAACAATATCCTCACAGCAGAAAGATACGCATTATCCCAAACCAGAACAACCCCTGCCTTCAACCCATCACCAGCGCCATCATTTGATTCATTTCGCCATATGGGCACACTTCCCCGGCCTCAATCTCTCGCAGGAATGGCTTGAGTTTGTGGGTTTCAAGGGAAATTTAAAAAATTAACTTCACAAACTTCCTTTTTCAATCAAATACGATAACCCCTCTTTACCTTTTGCATGGTTTCTATGATTTCTTCAATCAAGTTGCCAACTTGCTGCTAATTCTTTAAAGTTTGTGAGTGTTGTATCGGGAAGGAAAGAGTGGAAGATGGAGATTGTGATGCCCTGGCAGTCAACGCCAGTGCATAGCCTGCGAGAAGAATTATTTTATTTAATTTTCTATTTTGAACTATTTTTTATTTATTTATAAAGAATAATTGATGCGAAAGTTCAAGATTGATGAAGGAGCGGGTTCATAACACATCATTCTTCAATTAAATACTTTATTGCAATGATTGTTTTAATTTAAGGATTAAATTAAAATATATTTTATTTTAAGATAATTGATTTGCAAACCAGTGAAAGTTAAGGGATTTGGATGTCGCTGGAGCACCGAAGCACTTTCCCTTGGCACTGGTCATTGAAACAAATCTATTTGGGATTCAGTAAATTTTATAAGAATTATGTTGTAGGAAAAGTGATTGTGTTATGTTATAGAGATTTGTTTTGCGTGCCAATTTTTTTTTTTTTTTGCTGCGGGCCCCACAAAATATTGTGTGTGTAGAAAATTTTTTGTGATCATGTTAAATGATAGATGATAAACCCTTCATTAATTATCAAAAGGGAAAAGTGTCTATCATTTTAAAGGATATAAAGTTATGTCATTTTAAGTGAGAAAAAAAAATAGATAAAGGAGGAGAGAGAGTGAACAAAAAAATATAAAGGTGTGGGTTCTGCCTTTATGTGAGAGTGAAAGAATATAAGTTGTATTATTTAAAACAACAAACATTTTTCCTTTATCAAAATGCTGATGAAAAATGGAATACTCAAGATCTTCAACGTTTGAGAGTTCTATAGTATATAACCTTTAAAAAAATTCATTCTCTTAATTAATTCGAAGAGAGATTCGTTCCTATAATCGTCCTGGGTAAAACATAATGCAAAAACTCACCCAAAATATCATTATCTTAAAATAATAATGATGATAATAAAACAATTTGAGGTCACATGTTTTTTCTGCGAATTATGGACATTATCAATCCTACCGAAGTTACGTCAAAGGGACCAATATTGTTTGATAAAATATCTGATTATTATCCACCAATATATATATCTGATTATTATTAGGCTGCCGAATTCAAAGTGTTTATTTTTAAGAAAGAAAAGATAACATATATTTCTGCTTAATCGCTGGTTTGAGAAAATTATTGGCACTTGTTTTCAACTATCAACCCACATGATTTAATGTTATTTGACTTTAAAATGTTGAATTATTTCATCACAATTCAAAACACTATGATAATAATGAGGATAAAAAACACATGACATGTTAAAATGTTTGGAAATCTTGAATTTTCAATATCTTACATTGTCTTCGTTTTATAATATAAATTTAAGTATTTTAAACATTTAAATATCAATATAATATATACCGCTACAAAAAATCCATGCACCAGATTAACATCCTGGTGTACTATACAAGTGTACGAGCTAGTTTGTTTAAGCTTTTTCTTAGAAAAAAAATATATTTTTACTTAAAAGATTTTTATAAAAATTTATAATTAATTTATAATAATTTGATAAATTTTTGTAAAAAGGTAAAAATCTAAAAAAAAAAAACAATTTTGATACTTCTTTTATAGGTTGTAATAAGTAGTTTTTTAAAAATGCTTTGTGTGCCAACGCGCGTGCGTGCCTTTTACTTTAACTTCTAATGGATGAATTTTCCATTGAAATGATTATTTGAAGAACAAGAAGACTTTCTAGAAGGTCTTCTCAGATAATGATGGACCAAAATTTGAAGGCCGTCTATTATACAAATTTAGCTTTTGAGAATAGTCATGTGAATGTGATATTGAATAGAAACATGATTGCATGTTCTACTCGATGGGTGTGGATAACATTGAGTCGTACATGATTACAGATGCTTTAAGAATCAGCAACTTACAAAGTATGATCTATGATGTACGGACACTGGCACGGATCACAGAACACAACATGACATGTCAACACGTTAGTTTTAAATTGATAAGTTTAAAAAAAATTGCTATAGCCTCTATTCAAAGGGGAGATTTAAGCCTAGATATTATGGTGATTCAGAGTCATAAAGATTTGACTCTGAAAGGGTTAAAGAAAACTAAAGAATTCATGAAAAAGAGAATATTGATTATCGAACCAGTGCGTCTGTCTAGAAAAAACAACGAACAATTTTTTATGTATCAAACCACAAGTTTTTTCTTAATTGACACGTTTTGATATTAAATAAAAAATTTAATATACATAAAATAATTTATATTTAATACATATAAGAGGCTATAATAAGTCATATAATCAATAAAATATTTAAATTTCATAACATAAATATAAATATAAATAATTTTTCGTACTTTGTTAATTTTTCATGTCAAATTTCATAATAGAAAAAATTTAATTTATAAATTATTTTTTTTATATTTAGTTAATAAAATAAAATTAAGATTAAAAAAAAATGTGTCCGAGCATTGCCCGCGTGTTCAAAAAAGTTGACTATGTGTCTGAAAAACATGTCAGAATGTGTTGAAAAGTTAACCGCGTGTCAGAACATATCCGAGCGTGTCCGTATCGAACACGTGTCCAATACGTAAAATTTTGAAAATGTTCGTGTCCATGAAAAGTACACTGAATAGCTAACATTCACGAGACACGGACTTTACTATCACGATTTCAAAAATTATATCTTTAACTGCCACGTGTTCAAAATATTTTTTCAAATTAACACGCGGCGAAATTTGTTACCGCACGTAACAATTTTGGTGTGCCCACATTTTATGATGTTTAAGGCATCAAATTCGTGGCATGAAGTAGTAAGTTTGGTAATTAAAATGTCATGCTGCTCTGAGTTAAAATGGGACATATGACAATCAGCCTTCAAACTTGCTAGGGGCATAGCAAGTATGGTGCCAATTGTACAAAAAAAATTTGGAAGTTGAACACATGTCAATCAGCCACAAAACTTGCTAGGAGGTTTAGCATGTCTGGTGCCAGCATTAAAAAAAATAAATAGGGATGGCGATGTGTGTTTCTCTTTTAATGTTATGTAAAACGATTTATAGGACCTGGATAAATTATGCTCCGTGAAGACTCAGGACGCGAGGATGCATCCTGCTCCATGGATTAAAGTCCTAAAATAAAATAAATAAATAAATAATTCAACAAATATTCAAATACTATATATAACTTTAATTTTAAATATAAAATAATGTACCCAATATCCTAGAGTTCAATGTCTATACAAATTAATATAACAAAATTAACACATCATCCATCCTAGGGTTCCATATACTAACGTCTATCACTAATGTACAAAAAATAATAAATCCTCTTACCTAAGGTTTCAAATCCTAAAATAAATAATATTAAATTTAAATATTTAAAACATAAATAATTCGACAAATATTCAAATGCTATTTATATTTTAAATTTTTAAATATAAAATTATATAACCACTATCCTAAAGTTTAATGTCTATACAAATTAATATATCAAAATTAACACATGTCATCTATCATAGGGTTCCATATACTAATGTCTATTAGTAATGTATAAATAAAAAAATATTAAAAATAACCTTGCAAGAGAATAATTAAAATAATAATAATAAATCCTCTAACCTAAGATTTCAAGCCCTAAAATAAATAATATTAAAATAAAATATTTAAAACATAAATAATTCAAAAAATGTTCAAATGCTATTTATATTTTAAATTTTAAATATAAAATAGTATACCCATTATCCTAGAGTTTAATGTCTATACAAATTAATATAATATAATTAACACATGTCATCTATTGTAAGGTTTTATATACTAACGTCTATTAGTAATGTATAAATAAAAAATATAAAGAACTAACCTTATGAGAGAATAAATAAATAAATAAATAAAAATTCTCTAACCTACGGTTTCAAGTCCTAAAATAATTAAAAATGTGCCATGCCCCTTAGCAAGTTTTATGACTGATTGTCATGTGTCCCACTTTAACTCAGAATAACTTGGCACTTTGACCACCAAACTTGTTACTCTCTGCAATGAGTTTGGTGGCCTTAAATAACATGACATGTGAACACACCAAACTTATGCGCTATAACGAGGCTTTTTGACCATTGCAGCCATTATTTAATAATTAATTATTAAATTGACTTTGATTATAAACTATTTCGAAAATTTAACCTTTCCACAGAACATAACATCAATCTGCCATTGTTTGACCATTGACCATGAAGCCTACCCAGGTATCCCCCTCCCTACCCAGGTATTTTTTGAAAATTTTACCCTACTCGGGTAGGGAGGGTGATACCTGAGTATATTTCATAAATCTGGAAAAATGCTTGAATTATTTACCCGGGGCTACTCGGATAAATTTCGCGGGTAGGGTTTTAAATAACCCAGCAGCCCCAATTTGGGAAACCCACAAAGGGGTACCCGGGTAGAGCTGCTGGAGTTGTGCAATAACACGATTCCCACACCAAAATCTTGCTGAAATTATTCCTTTTTGTGATCATTAATTCGCGCACGTTACATTGCTGCCTTCTACCGATTGAAATCCATTGAAGGTTAATTTTTTCCTTTTTATCAATTGGGTTCTTATTTTGATATGTTTGTCACTTGGTATCCAAAAATTATTGTGTTTTTGTAGTTTGCATGGTTAAACATTCGATTATGACCGATTAATTTTAAATTACAGACTGTACCCCTAACCCTAACTGTTATGTTTCTGATTTCTGATTTTGCCTTTTTTTTCAGTTTCATAGTGTGACGCAATGGCTTCTTGACGTGTTTCAAAGATGCTGGTGGGGGATACCGAGAGGAGGACCAAGCGTCGACACGATGGGTCATCATCCTCTCAGCCCCAGACTGCTATGCATCAGGCTCCAGACTTGTCGTTCGAATATTTGTTTGAGGATGACAGTGTTACACATGAGAGGTTTGTGAAGTCATTCATGAGCCAGAAGATTTGCGAGCCGAAATCACTGTATTCAGCCTTCTTCAACTTGGAGCGTTTCGACACCGTGCCGCTTATTGAGGAGACACATTTGCTTGTGCTTGCGGAGATGCGGTGCCCAGGTTATGGTGATAGCATTCTATCAAAACCTCAACTATGTGCATGGCGAGCTGACTTCTTGTGTCTGTGGGATTGATATCATCATGACTGCTCCTATCTGGACAGAGCTACTGGGGTTCAACTTTGATGGTCTCACAGGTGCAGCACTATATGATGGAGACAACCATCATATATTTAGTGGTTATGACTGGGAGGCCATTGTTGCAGAGACCAGGAGGCCATCATTTTTGTTTTTCCTTCAAATCGGACACCGTTCGGACCTTCAAAATGTCTCCCATTGTAGTAAATAACTATAGGAACCATGTTTGGACTTGAACTCATCTTTCACACGAAAATTAGGTGTAGGTTTTGGGTTTTGATCTTGGTTCGGATTTTTGAGCACAAAATGAGAATGTGGAGGTGTAGTGCCAATGTCCTACCAAGATTAAGCTTTTTGAGATGATGAGATGAAATATATCTGTGATGATTCGGAATAGAGATGTCAAGGGAGAGAGATTTGGGGGGAAAATCCTATAACTCGCAACAATGGCCGAAACCTATTGATATTGGGGTTTCTGGCCGAAATTTACTCGGGTAAATAATTCAAGCATTTTCCCAGATTTATGAAATATACCTGGGTATCATCCTCCTTACTCAGGGGTAGGGTAAAATTTTCAAAAAATATCCGGGTAGGAAGGGAGATATTCGGGTAGGCTTCATGGTCAACTGTCAAACATGGGCAGATTGATGTTATATTTTTTGTAAAGGTTAAATTTTTGAAAAAAATTATAATTAAGTTCAATTTGATAATTAATTATTAAATAAGGACTACGGTGGTCAAAAAGATGCTATAAGGAATTTCTCTGAAAAAATATTTCGAACATATAACAATTTGGGATGTAATTTCTGAAAATGTGGCAATACCGTTTGTGTCTCACTTTGGTTAGAACATATAACATTCACTAGGTTAGAACTGGAGTTGTGCACATTATCATTTTTATAGGTCCCACTTTGGTGAAAATAATGAACTAACTTTATACCGACACGACCCATTGATTGCAGACAAATCAAACTGAATAATTCGCGACATGTAGCTACATGACCGTCATCATTACATATTTTTTTCTTCTCGGTTTCAGTTTATTCAATTGTCAATTTACCACTAGAAAGCGCAAAAACAATACAGTGTTTTTTTTTGTTTTTTGTTTTAGAATGGTGATAACGAGTGTTGAATTTATGATTATTTTATGTAAATCCTTCGAAGGTATTTGGCCTTTTTCAATTATTAATAAAAAATCAAATGAAAATATAAATAAATCATACATGGCCCAAAATCGGATCCACATGGATCACCAGAATTTCGACTATATATATATCTTCTCTGGTGAAAATCTCATATTATCCATATCACAAATTCCTGACCTATATATAACGGGATTGGAACTTGTTTCGCTAACTCTCAAAGAAAGTATTTGTTAATTGTAGTATTCGTTTATAATAATTACATTTGTTAAAGTTTGAGACCAAGTGAATCAATTTTTGACTGTGGATGTAAATATAAATATGTAATGAAATATTAGCGTAGGCTATCTTTGTCTTAAAATATGACAATAAGGAAAGTAAACTTTTTTTATTTCCAAAATGAAGTAAATCTCGTATAGAATAAGGAACAAATCTGAAACTGGAAAGTTTCAGTTAAAATCAACATCAACATCAACAACACTTTTATCCCAAATTAATTGGGGTCGGTGGTAGATGAACTCAAATGAAAGATACAAAAAGTTAAAAAAAGAAACATAAAAGTGCCTTAGTAATGTAAAAACACAGGGATGCGAATTTTTTTGAAAAAATCCATGATTCAAAAATTTCAGTACCATATAATTGCTGTTTTTAATTGAATAAATATCTCTACTACTTAATACAAATCTAAATACAATTTCAATTCATTTAGCCTTTTCTTAGTTTGAAAGATTGATTACTTAAAATTCAAGAATTTAGGAATAGGGAATAAAAATAAAACTTTAGATAATAATTAAGGTCAAATTTCACTTTAATAAGTTTCCTAGCAATATTATTATTATAATCATGATAGTTCACATAAATTAACTTGTCATTTGAGAGTTTGTATTCTATTTCAAGATTTTGTATAACCTCTGAATGTCATACTAAATGAAACAGTCTGAATTTTCGCTTTCATAGAAAACCACCTTTTGCCGCCTAACATTAGTGGCGAAAAAGAAAATGTTTATCACCGTATATAGATCAATTTGGTAAGGGATTATTTTAACTTAACTAGTAATTTCGAGTTTGAATTTTTGAAAATATAATTGTATTAAAATTTGGTATGAAGAGATTTGCTGCATATGTAATCCTACCTGACTTGAATCAAACTAATTGAGTAATTGTTGAATTTTGATAGATAATATAAAAAAAATACTTTTGTTCATGTGCAGATGATGTAGCCATGAGTACATGAACAAAGATAATGCACTATAGTAGGTAGATCTACGGTCTAAGAAGAAATAATCGTATATGGTCTTAGCTGGATCTCTTTTTGTGGCTAATCCGAATGTGCTATAGCTGTGGTGAATTTCGCCTATGTTACGGTTGAGAAATAAGTGGTGTGTTCATCTAAAAAGTGCTCTAAATAAGTGTAAGGGGTAAAAAGAGTACAAAATGTTCAAAGATATTTCTCACAGGATAAGAATGTGATATGTGTAAATGATTGAAAAATGTTCTAGAATGGGAATGCGTCACCAAACAATGTGAAAGTGAGTGAGTGTGTCAACTGTGGAGAATCACATTATAGGCTATAGCTAACGGAATGTGGTTATATCATCTTAGTTAAAATCAGAATTTTATCTAAAATTGAAAGGAAGATAAAAAATTGTAAAACGTAAAATACTAACGTAAAAAAAATCATAAAAATATAAAAGTGTTTGGAATTATAATGAAATCGTTTTGATTAAAAAAAATCGTAAAATCATAAAAACGTAAATTTAAATCAGAATTTTAACTGCCATGAGTTATATAGAGAAAAAGAAAAATATTATATAATATAGATATTTTCTCATATAATGAGATTGAAGAATGAACTACACAAAGAATACAAAATAAACATTGATAATTAATTTTAGGACTTTATTATTTTCAAATAACAGGAAAATAAAACTTTCTCCTACCCTCATATGATGATTTAACTGCTTTTTTTTCTTTTTTTTCTTTTAGTAGATCCCATTTTTGGTTAAATACGCATAAGAAAGTTTTATTTTCCTGTTACTTAATTGAAAATAATAAAGCCCTTAATTTTACTTTATAAACTTTAAACATTTTTATAAAAACCAACAACCAATAAATATTTAATAAATTAAAAAAACTAGAAAATTCAATGCTTTGATTTTATTTTTATTTATAAACATTAAATCAGACAGGTTTTGGTCTACCTTTTAGTGTTGTCAATTACATATGTCCAATTGAGTTTTATCAAAGCTTCAATTGGCCGGATTGACATCGATTCGACGAGAGACACAAGGCATCCCCTTTCGCAATTTAAAAATGACATCATGGGTAACATGCAGAGTATTGTGTTAATCTTTTTAATTAAAGTATGGGATTAGAGAAGTGTGTGACTATTGGTGAAGAGTGTGTTGAAACAATTTATAAGCATAAAAAATAAAATAAAATCCAGCCAGAGAGACATGTCATGGATGACAGAAGCTCCATTTTTCAACTAGACTCCAATAATTTCACAAGTCGTATATTCCTTCTCCTTTCCACCTGTATACAATATTCATGGATGACGTACGTCTTTGTTTTCTTTTCTTTACGGGATAACGACGCTAATGACACTTGACCTCACTTTTAGATTTACACTTAATTGTACATGACATCTTATTTTTTAAATTACAAGCGAACCCCTTACTTTATGGTTTAAATTTTGGGTAAAGTGTGTGTTATTTTAAAGGATGTAAAGTTATGTTATTTTAAGAGAGATAAAGAAATAGATAAATGAGGAGAGAGAGTTGACAAAAAAATAAAGGTGTAGGTCTCGTCTCTTTGTGAGAGAGAAATGATATAAATTATATCATTTAAAATGATAAACATTTTTCTAATTTTTTCATATATCAGCATATAAAACTATTTATTACTTATGTGCGAGATTTATATATTATCATATAGGAAGAATAGAGATAAAAAGAAAATTAAACTTCACACACTTTAATGCTCATTATATATATATATATATATATAGGTCAAGATATTCTTACACTGGTGTAAGATTTGGAAGTTATATACTCAATCTTGACCATTGATCCACTTGTATCCAATGGCTCACATTATTAAAAAGTTTGAGCCCTTAGATATAAGTGAAATTAACGAACATGATTAAGAGTGTAACGTACACGGGTGTAAAATGATCCAGACCCTATATATATATATATGGCAAAATGATTTCTGCAGCTGCTGTACCTACAACAAGCATGGATACACGTCCGAATCCTAGGATACGGCAACGGATCCTGAGTTTTTTTTTTTTTTTTTTAAAGTCGTGGGGCCCACTTTTTTGTGTCAGCTGTAGATAACACTATCTACGACTGCTGCAGAAATGTTAAGCCCTATATATATATATATAGAGAGAGAGAGAGAGGATGGATCTTTTGACACCAGTGTCAAATTTGAAGTTTGACACCTCATATGAGAGTCATTAGATCAAAAAAGATCAATTGTGTTACATGCTTACAAATCAGAGTCGTTGATCTTTTTTTATCTAACGGCTCTCAGATGAGGTGTTAAATTTTAAATTTGACACTGGTGTCAATGGATCCTACCTCATATATATATATATATATATATATATATATATATATATATATATATATATATATATAGGATCTTTTGATATAGGATATCAAACTTTAAAATTTGACACCAAATTTTAATCGTTGATTTTCATTAATCAACGGTCATCATTTATCGAAAATTAATAATTAATTAATAAGTTTGATTCACAATGAATAATTATCGTTGATTAGCAGAAATCAACAGTTATGATTTGGTGTCAAATTTTAAAGTTTGATACCGGTGTCAAAAGATCATGCTCTTATATATATAAGGTTTATCATTTCTCAAGTTATTTGAGATAATTTTATCTCAACTACTAAATCATAACCGTACAAAGATGGATCAATGATGATAAAGGAAAAGAGATAAAAAGGAAATCATAGCTATTCAAAAGTGAATCAATTAATATAAAAAAATAAATAAACAAAACAACTTAATTTTTAAGTAGATGGAAATAAATATATCTCAAACTGCTTGATATATATATATATGCATACATTCTCAATTTAATTGAATAAGTTTATGAATCAAACATAAAGTTTCAACCTTTATAATTCTATTTTTTGTAATCAATTTATTTGATGGGTTTAGTGTGTGTCATTCAAAAGGATACAAGTTGTGTTCTTTTAGTGACTTACGCAGAGTAAGACCGGTCATACTCTGTGTAATTCTGAAAAAGTTGTTTTTTTTTACTTTACACGTTAGCGATGCGACTGAGGAAAGAGAAAAAAAACAGCTTTTCAGATTTACACAAAATATGACCGATCATATTTGATGTAAATTATCTAAAAGGACACAACTTGTGTCCTTTTAAATGATAGTCTTTTTTCCCTTATTTGATTCCAATCAACAACATAGATTTTATAATCATATACACAAGGCTCTGATACCAAATATAAGATTTAAAAATTTAAGGATATGTATATGATTATAAAATACTCAAATAATATGAAATTAAAGTAGGAATTGCGCGTACTTTATTGAATTTTCACAAAGTTGGATGAAAGGGGAATTACATGCCAGGATCTGATATGTAAAACAAAAATTTCTAAGGTTCTCAATTTAATTGAATAAGTTTATGAATCAAACATAAAGTTTCGACCTTTATAATTCTATTTTATTATATATATATATGGATGAAATGATATAATGAAGGAAGACTAGATGAAAAAAATAATTAACGCTCCAGTTAATATTGTCGGTGTAGATTTGAAAATTTCGGGAATATCTGGTGTTGCCCACACACAGTAACACGCGGTAGAAGCGTGAAAACTCGTTACTCTATTTTAGGGGTGACAAAACGGGTGGCCCGTTTCGACCCGTCAAAAGTGGGTTGATCAGCTTTTTTTGAATTTGGGTTGAAAATCTCAACCCGTTCTGTTTTATGATGGATTGACGGGTCAACCCGTTTAAAAATAAAAAATAATAAAATAAATAAATAAATTATATTTATAAATATTATAATATTACTTATTTTCATATCATAATCCTTTTAGTTTTTTTTAATCTTATGTCTAAATGTATGCTAATATTTAGTCAGATATTCTTTACAAATTTGTTTTTATTTCCATACATAAATTACCTTTGTCATAAATAAAGTTTTTCTTTTATATTTTTTCCAAAGAGTACTAAGACAACAAAAAATTGGATATCACACAAACTTAAAAACAACTAAAACACTATTTAATAGTAAAAAAAAATAAAAAATTTGACCTGGCGCCCCGACCCGCTGCCAACCCGTTTTGACCCACAACCCAATGAGGCGGGTTGAGGCGGGTTGATGAGTTGAAATATATAACTCAACTCGTCCCGTTTTGGCAGGTTAACGGATTTATCTGTCGGGTTCAATTCATATTGTCATCTCTATTCTATTTTAGGAAGAAAAATTTCAATATGAACTCGATATTTTCTTTTATTAAAATAGATTTTTCATTTTATTTTCCTACCCATGTTTTTATTCGTTGCTCCGGTATATTGAAGTTTTCCTCCGTTACGGGATTCTTACTAAATAAATAAATAAAAGTTGTCACTTGGCATCACTTGCACCACCTGTCTCTGACCCCCAATTCTTATAAATGCCTCCAGCATGAGAGCTTTTTTGTTTTGTTTTTTTTATAATAAGAGTTTTTTTGTTATTATGTGAGTACCATGTTCTGTTCTAAAAATAAAAAATAAAAGAAATTGAAAGAAAATTATGAAAAAAATAAGAATTTTAATAGACTCATTTTTTTTTATTATAGAAAATAATTTCCTAATTATTGATGGTTCTGATTTCATTCCATTCTCACTCAAAATGTGGATCCCACCATTTCTTAAAAAGTAGAGTTATATTGATAAACTTTTTTTTTACAAACTTACAAACTACGTTATATTTGCCCGATAATACTCTACTTAAGAATTTCTTATCGGTTAGACATAATATAATTTGTAAACAAAAAATTTATAAATATAACATTTTCCTTTCTTAAATATGAAAAAATATTTATACTTCTCCTGTGAAAAAATATAAAGCCCATAAATAAAAAAATAAACTTGCATTCATTTTAGATTGGAGTAAGACAAAAAGGAAAAAGAATCTAAAATGAAATCTTCGCAATTAATTTTTAAAAAAGATCTGAAAGTTTTAACTTGGCCAGAATATAAAAGCTTTTTAAACAATTAGATTGAAAGAAAGGAGAATTATGTGATGCACGTCTTTATATTAATTTAAATTATTAAAAAATAAATAAAATAAGGGACTCATTTCATTTTTTTCTTAAAGTAAAAAAACAAATAAGTATGATCAAATTTTTTAAAACAGTTATATAATTTTTTCAATAAAAAACTAAAATTGTGGGAAAAAAACTTATAATTTTTTGCTCATAAATTAAAAAAATAAATTCTAAAACGTTATGCTTTAAAAATACTGTTTTTTAAAAAAGCTTATCCAAATACATATTAGAACATTATGTATCGAGTCAATAACGTACAATGTAACGCATAAGTTCCGGTCAATAGGTTCCAGGCCATAACACATCCAATATATCTTTTTAGTTGTTAAAGAAGTAATATTTCATTTGGTCTTTTGCTTTAATGAAATTTCTTTATAATAAAAAAATGTGCCATTTGATTCAAATATAATATTGGCTCTTGCAGGGTGCTGCTAACCACTAGTATAATATTGCTCCTCTGCACTCACTAAATTCCTCAGTCCCCCACTTCACAAACCATCTTCACATTCATTCCCATCTTTTTTCTTTCTTTTTCTTTTTTTTTTCCCATCAAACTTTCTCTTTCTTTTCTTGAGACTATGTCTTCCATGATAAGCGCACAAGGGGTGGTCTTAGCAACAGCCATGGCTGTTTCCGGCACAGTAATCCTTCTTGCTCTGCGTCTTCAGAGGTCTTTCCCATCTACCCAATTCGCTGTTCATGAAATTCCACCTTCTCCACCATCTCCAATTTTGCGATCTTGTATATCCTCTGGTGGGTACTTTCTATTCTACTGTTTCTGAATGCATACACATTCACAAGATGCAATCTTTATACTGTTTCTTTTGCTGACTCAATTGTGGGTTCTTGAGCAGATGGGAAGAAGAAGAAGAAGAAGAATAAGAGGGTGCACTTTGCAGAGGACGTGATGGACTCATGTGAAGATGGAGAAGAGTTCAGAAGGTCTATGAAGTCAAACTCACGATCAAAGCTGCAAAAGAATTTTAATGGCGGAACAAAGATCAGAGAAATTCCTGCTAACAGGGTAGTCTTGTATAATGGAATTCTTAGGGATCGTGTGGCCCAACGATTGGCCTACTCTTGCTGATTTGGTTTTTACTGTGAATATTCTGTGATTATGCCTCTCCCTCTTCTTCTTTTTTCTTTTTTTTTTTTTTTTTTTTTTTTTCTTTTAGCAAGTGTATTAGGAGATAGAACAAGCAGAGGCATGGTCCACAACAAGAGCTGATATGTGTAGTAATAGCTCTTTTCAATGAGGTGATTGGAGGAGACACGGTGGATTTTCTCGTGAGTTGTGAATAGGATTTTGTTTATATTTTAAGATAATTTTCTTCTGCTCTCTCTTCATAACTCCAAAAGCAATTGTGCCTTTTTTTCTTTCTTTTTTTCATATTCCTTCCCTTCTCTCCACTTTTGTACTAAAAACAATCACATTCGGTCCATCCATAATCCATTTATCTTCAATCCGTAGTTATGTTGTGATTTGTGACATGTAAATACAAGTGATATAATTTCTTGAAGGATAAAGCTGAAGTTGTTGTTTTTTATTTTATTTTTTTAATTAATGGGTTCGCTTTTTCTCCCGTTACTGCATATGAGTGCATATAAGTTATCAGTTATCTGCAATAAGTCCAATACGACGTCGTTTAGGGCGAAAATCATGATGTTTTTATAATTTTAATTTATTTCAGCTTATAATAGTCTTTGTATTTATAATTTTTTAAAATTTCAATACCAAAACGTATTTATTTTGAAAATAAATATAGATAGCTGCAGAAACATTTTCCCCTTAATTTATATGATAAAACTTTTTTTTTTATATATTTTATTTTACCTTTTTTTCTTTTATCTAAGGTTAATTTTTATTATGTATAGTCATAGAAAGCATATAAATATACCATTGCTTGGTGCTAACTTGGGGTGAAGTGAAGGTAAAAAAACAAAGAAAGAAGAACCGTATCAATTGGGTGAGATTTTGATCTGGTCCAAACATGGATGCCATTGCCAATTACTTTCTGTTTTTCCTGCATACACCTGCTGTGGGTGGTCCAATTTGCAGCATGCTACGTGCTTTTGTTTTATTATTATTATGCCGTTCATTTGATTACTTTATTAGTCTGATTTTTCCTATCAAATTATAATTATATTCTCGGAACTGAAAATTAAGATCATTCATTAAGTTGAAACAATCAAAAACTAAACATCAAGATCATTTGTTCAGCTGAAACAACCTTCAGTATTTGGTGGTTCTTGTACTTTTTCTTACGTAAGATATTGATGCCTTCTAAATCATGCAATCGGTAATGTGAACATGGACATATGCAAAATGGAGTTACCTTTCTGAACAAGCAAGCAAGTACATGAAGCCAACCCAGTCATTAAATAATGAATTGACAATGACCGAACCGCATAAACGTTACTCAACGAAACTCATACATTCAGTCATAATAATATTTTAAGATATAACAATAAAGAGTACGTTAAAGGGACTGTTTAAAAAAGTGTACTACAAGTATTTTTCTTTTGGTAAATACACAATCTCTCTTTTATTCTAGCAAGTAGCAAGTAGCAAGTAGCAAGCTTCAAGGCGCAAGTGAAACTCATACAGTTTTTTTTTTCTTCTTCTCACCAGGAATATAGTCCTATGAGATACAATTCTCACCTTCCCCACTCTGCAAAAGAAGAGAAAAACGAAAAAAAGAAAAAAGGAAAATCATATTTACTTTTGTTGTCTCCAAAGCAACCTTTAATAAAACACTTGGCAATTGGGTGTTGGAGACAGACAAAAGCAGCATAGGCAAAAGAAAAATTTGTTGGGTAACTTGGGTTGCATTCATGTCAGCTTCTTTGTCCCATTCGTGCTAACGCTGCGTATATCTGAAAGCAAATTTGGGAGTAGCAGCGTGTGGGGCTCTTGCCGTGTGTGTGCGTCCCATATTTTCTCACCCATTTTTTGTATCTTATTCCATTCAAGTTTATTTTGGGAGTGAATCCTTTCATATGAAAAAGTGGTCATGTTATTTGATCACAATCACTCATTGATGATGAAATAAGAGAGAGAAAAATGTATAATTCTTAAATGAGTGGTTGTGATCAAATAACATAATCACATGACCACTTTTTCACGTAAGAAGATCTACTCCCGATTATTTTAGCATTAAATTATTCAGTGTTGCTGGCGTGAAAGCAGTTGCATGTTCCAAAATACCAAAGGGTCGGTTACCCAACCAACACACCTTGAGTGTTTGACTAATAATACCAACCAATGAGATACATGAAACTTTGAACAGGTACCACCATGTCTACATCCTCTCGTCACTCCAACAAGCTTCGGCAATCATTGGACAACCCCATGTGAAGTTCTCACGGTATTGGTTAGAAGTTGAGCCAATCACCAAATATGACAGTAGCTCGGTTAGCTAGTAAATACGAGTGAAAACATGTGTTCGATACTATTCTCCTCAGTACTTTTTTGGGAAGGGTTTAAAGTCTTAATCCAAAATTGGTCTCGAATCCGACCAATTACAAATATCTCCGTAAAAAGAACTTGAGCCAATCATCTTTCACCCCAAGGGAGGGTGGACTGGGAATGCTGCAAAATAAAAAACATGTAATTGGGTTTTCTTGTAAATGACCCAGCATAAAGGAAACCCAGTTCAAGTGAGTTCCGGCCATTGAACCAACTTGCTGTTGAAAAAAGTGTCAAATGGGTTTATATTGTTAGCAGTGGTAATTAATATTGGTTCAGTAGTTACTAATTATGTGGTCTGTTTCTATTGACTTCAGTTTGATTTGGGTAATCATCCATCCCAAATTTTGGACCGAAATAATGTTAATAGCGATAGAATTTGGGACAAATTATCGCAATTTTTTTTTTTAACCTGCCCGATGGATAGTGGGGTAAAATTCTAAGAGATATCATTCTTCTGGAGGATGGAGAGGTACAAATCGAAACTGAATTAGTTATGTGCATTAATACTTGTGATACAATTCTGAAGGTAAGACAAAATTATGAATAAAATGTAATAAAAATTAAAATTGGGAAGCATAATGACACTGCGCCAATCATTCATTTTGAGTAGAAGGTAAGAAAACCATGTGATTTGTGAATATAAAATATTTTAAAATTGAATTTGGTAATCCAGCACTGGGAAAAGTTGTCAGTGTTGCATTAATATACTGTTCTTTCTTGCCTTGTCAGAATCCTCTTTATTAGAGTATGGTTATATGCAGGGGAAATCCCTGCAATTATGGAAGTCTCCCAACTTCTTTGTAGTTTTCTTTGATTTTTTAAAACATATACTTCCAGGGAAAAAAAAAAAGTTGATGATCAATGGCCAACCGTGAAGTCATATACTGGAAAAGAACGGCAATCCTAAGTTAATGGATGTGGGTATTGATTGGCAAGGACATGCTTTGTTTCCTTTTTTTTTTTTATCTCAAATTTTATCATAGTTGTATATGTTTGACAAAGTTACTGCCAATCAATATATGGATATACTTGTTAGCGTTGCTAGTGTAAAAATCTGTGTTGTTGGTTATGGACTTATGGTGATATCAGTAAAAAATAAAATTGTATATAATCACAAAAAATCAAGATGTAATATGTAAGATATAAAAGTTGCAGAAAATCAAATCCGAGCCCCAGTATTAGATACTGTGTTCTTAAGACAATTTTGTCCCTTCAACAGTGCCTAAGGTTAGTGGACAAATGCCTCTCAGGATAGAACGGGTTACCTTTGTTTCGACGGTAACACTACCAGAAGAAACAGTATCGGCGGACACAACGAACGATGATCAATCGTACAGAATGAACGTAAATTAATACAAAAGATTTCAAAAATCATTTTGACAGAGTTTCAGTACAAGAGAGAAATCAAAAAAGTCCTTGATTTTTTCTGATTTCCTTCCATATTTATAAATCATGACTGGTCACGATTAATGGTGTCTATTGGCGGTGAAGAGTCGTGCCTGTTCGGTAATGAAAAATCATATTTGTTCATTTATGAAAAGTCATGTATGTTCGGTAGTGAAAAGACATGTCTCTACACATTCAATTTCTTATTCATAACATTTCAATTCTATAAGAATTCCAAGGATACTTGAATGGGCATTCTACCGTGTCTGTGATCCCTTATCTATCATTCTAACGAGGGAAGCATTTACAGTCCACAAAGTGCAATAGATGGACGGGATCTAAGTAAAGTAATCCTAGAAAGTAGGAAACATATGTTGGTCTTATTTAGGCTGCTATAATTTGACAACTAGGTTTATAAGAAGAGATTTCTCCAAAATGGTGGTTTTCTAAGCAAAATGTGCAAGTGCACCTAATAATATGGTTTTGTTTTTACTCAAATCATCGGTGGTCATAGTGACCATTAAACTCGAGACCCTTAAATGGAAGCAATCTTCTTCATGGTTGGTCGCTGATCAAAGCTAATTTGGGTGGGGGGAAAATCTTAGTGCTCCTGCCCCTTACTTGGTGTGACACTTTTTTTTTTCTCTCATCTCTCCTAAATAGTTGTCACATTTTCATTGGTTTGGGAGCACCAAAAGCCTTCTCTTAGTGTGGAGCATGACACACACTCCCATTCACAAGTAACAAGGGCAGCCACAAAGCAAGATGACATCTGCAAATCTCACCTATACACATATTAGATTCACTTTCCTTGTGACTTCATCAACTTTATATATTTGTTTTTTTAGAAAGGAAAAGGAAGTTGCTGGGAAACATAGGGTTCTTTCCATGTGGACCATAATCTGTTTACGTGCCTCTCCAGCCGGTGAAAAAAGATCCAATTCTTTTTGCCTAAATGTAGCTCTCAAGTCTCAACTAACCATTTTATAATAAACAAAGCCCTCCCAATAATGCTTTCACTTCTTACGTCATTCTTATCTATGATTAAGGTATTTTTATCTGCTAAACAAATTGGTTTTCACTTGATTAAGAATTGATAATTTATTATATTATGTTAAAAGCGACCACAATTTGCATTTAAGGTTGTGAGGTGGGTGACTGACAGCGCCAAGCCCCTACTAAACAAGGCAAGTAGAAATTTTCTTTGCCATACGACTGTTAAACGAGGGCGGCATGAGATAAGGTTTGCGAATAATTTGGTGTGCTTGTACTTTAATGACATAAGTTGAAATGGTGTTTATATGTGCAGTTGCTATCCATGACCAATTATAATGTAATATACACATGGTTGTTGATATAATTAATTAGTGGCCATAATTAATTAATCAGTAATGGCTAATGTTCTAGTTCCAAAGTTCAATATTCCCTGTTGTAAAAAACTACCAAAAAATCATTTTTTTTTTCTACGTTGAATGCATGTAAATTATATTGAACATATCGTTTTGAAGGAGAGACCAAGATATTTTTATAATTATAATATATTTCAAGGTTATAATAATTTTTATTATTATAATTTTTTAATCTTTCAACTCAAAACGATGTTATTTTGAGAATAAAAATAAATAACTTATCTGTATTTATAGAAGAAACATTAAAGCCAATAAACAAATGAACAATAAAATAAAAAATACGATTAGATGACCAACACGTCTGTTATTCCCAAAAGGCAATATACAGAACGTTTCTTTTGAAAATGCTCAATTTCTCGACAGTTCTATCTATTTCGTTTCCTTAATAAGATATATAGAAAATCATAAATACCCATAAATTAGGTAGGTAATTGGATATTAATACGTTTTTGTCACGTGTGACGCAAAAATTTATCTTATAACTCAAATATTAATATTATTTCATGTCAATTTTTTTTTTTTTTTGGTAAATTTCATGTAAAGTTTTTAACCTGTATGCTATTTATCTTATCTCTATATGATGTTAATATTTATCCTAATAATTGAAATGAGTAGCTTATCTAACAACTGACCTTGAATCTTTGCAAACTCAGTATGAATTTTGTTAACGGTTTTGGGCAAATATAATTTTTCCTTTCTTAAAAAGGTGCTCAAATTATATTATCTTTTCATCTATTTTTAAAAATTACACTTATTTACATCAAAAAATAAAAATATTTATACTTTATATTTTTTTAATATAAACAAAATTATTAACAATGATAAGCATTGTCAAACAGCCTTTTGAGAATATAAGTCATTGATGCTTAATTTTAGACTTGAACTCGTCAACTGGATCGGTGATACTAGTTTAATGAATCACTTAGATGAATTCTCGAACCAAATTTATATAAAAATACATCATAAATATAATAATGAGAGTATTATGAGAAATAAATAATTGTGGCATAATGCTTAGTACTACTTTTGAATATTCATATAATCAGCACTGGGATTTTATTCAAAATTTCATTTTATTTTCTAGAGTCTAGAAGTTAAAATTTATGCCGAGAGTTATAGAGAAGAAAATTTTATAGGAGAATGTATTTCTAAAAATAAAAAATATATATAATTTAAACATCCATAAAAGAGTGAAATATTACATGTCTGTTTGATTGTGTTTTGATTTTTTTATTCTTAAAATTATTTTGTAGAATAATTAATGAAATAAGTATTTTCTACTTATTTTTTGTTTTGAGAGTTAAAAGTCAAAACATAAAATAAAAATAACTCAAATATGTTCTCTAAATCAAACAGGCCCATAATATACCATTTTTTTAATTTATAGTTTTATACCAGGAAAATATGTTTTTTATGTCATAAGAGAAAAAAATTTATTTCTTGCTGACACATCTCAAAGGTGGGCCCCGCATGTAGGTTGTGGGTCCAATATATTTTCGGAAAACTTCACATACGAATTGTGTCAGCAGAAAGAGAGAATTCCTCTCTTATGACGTATGAAACATAATGCCCTTTATATTACTAGTATATTACCCGTGCGATGCACGGGGAAAAAAGATCAAAATTTTTGTCGTCTGTCGTGGTTGTTAATCGCACTGCAAATCTTATACCTACAAAAAAAAATTGTGTTGCTATTTTGTTATATATTTCAGGTGGAAAAACTACGACATTGACACAGAACTTTGTAAATATCAACCACAAACAAAGATCTTCTATTCAGAGGGATCAATTATTTTTGCATACTAAAATATCATACTACACCATGTTAACATGAGGAAGGGATATAAAAAGAATAATGCATACCACTCAAAGTAACAATAACACCAAGCACATATGGAGTTCAAAGATCAACACTTACCAAATATGTCATTTGCTATGTGATTTATGTTCCTTGTGCCTACTTTGCGATACAGAAGGCAAAAACTCATTAAATAAGTTACACTAATATGTTAACACCCAAAAGTAATACTATCAGCAAAAAAAAAAATCGGTCGGTTTGTCCAAAAAAAACTTATCAAACTAGAAAAACAGAGTTACGTACCATTTTTACTATCACCAAGCGATTGTATAGCATTATAGTAAAAAAATATATATTTATCACAACACACTCAAGGTATTCATCCTTTTATAGTCAAAAATCAAGTATCCACATTTTGTATAAAAAATTTATTTTAATAATAATATAGATAATAAAAGCTTTTTTGCTTTATTTCTCAAGTTCCTTTCATTTTGATATAAAAAATGTGTTCTACAAATGCATTGATTTGGGAACAAATTAGATAATTACCCAAACGAAATGTGAGTTATGGTTTCAAACAATTTCTTTACGCCCCCACAAGCTTTGGATAAAACATTTCACCGCTGTCTAAATTGTTGTAAACTGTTTGTCTTATTCAGGGAACGAAAAATTTCAAATCCAAAATTTCTTTGATTTTGATCTTCACCATTCATCAACAGCATGCAATAAACATACTTGCTCATTATGACCTTTCAGTATTGCAGTCTTCAAGGGTTCAAGAGCCAACGCTTGCGTCTTTGAACTGGAATTTTTTTTTAAATAACTAACCAATCCTTCACGGTACAAAATGTCAGGGTTGTCACTTTCCCTGTAACGTTTTAAGAAAAATAATTGTCGTTATCTATTGAACTTTTACTATTGATTGAAGAAAATCTCGTACATTTTTCCTTTGTACACTGGTCGATTTTCATGCTCATAATTATCCGGTATTTGATGAATAATTTTTTTTATTGGTAATTCATTCCAATGGACCCGATTCAAACTTGTCTATCGAAGCATTTTCATACACGTAATCATTTTCTGCAAGCCGAAGAAATTCTTTGCAAGTAAGTTTAATGTTGGATATATCTTCGATGGTGGAGGTATAGACATGTAGGAACAAAAAAACAAAAAAGTAAACATGTTACTTGAGAAATATCTGGAAAAAAAAATAATTGTTTTGTTATATTGTGCTATTTTTGAAGTTGAAAAAACTATAGCATTCACACAGAACTTTGTAAGCATAAACCAAAAACAAACTCTGCAATTCTGAGACATCAATTATTATGCAAATCAAATATAGTTATGTACTCAATAATTCTGTCTTCAAATATAGCCACCAATGAACCTTCTCCTCTGCATTATTTTTCAATATGATTTTGTCTCGATGATTCATCTATACACAAAATTTGCTACAAAATAAAATCAATTAATATACATGAAGAAAAAATTTCAAAATGTTGTGCTGATTGTTCATTTTGTTTAGATGGATTTTTGTTTATCACAATCAAATTGTTCATTTTATTTAGATGTTTGTTTCTGAAATATTTACAGCAATAAATCCAATTACCTTAGCCACACAAAAATAGGTTTGTTAAACAATAGATATAAGGAAAAAAAGTGTTAGTGGGCAGGATAGTTGACCACTAACTATCAGCATTTTATATCAGCATGTAATAGATTTTCATATTTATCCACACAAAAAGGTTCTTAGCTGAATTGCATAAATAAAAAATAATTATTCGTAAAATTAGAATATATGTATATATATATATATATATATAACCATATATTTAACGCAATGTATTTAATCTCAATAATACTTTGTAACCAAGCCCATGTCTGTTGGCCCAAGGAAGAGGAGCTTACCAGTTTATTTGAATGGCTACCTATTGGGTTAGGTGATATAACAGCCCATAGGAATTGTTAGGGGATTAGTGGGCCAGAAGATACAGTAGCCCATAGTTATTGTTAGTAGTAATAGTTGTGATGTACGTAAACGTAAAGGGTTTATTTTAAATACTGAGGAGTAATAAGAAAAGATATAGAAAATTTCCACCAAACTCTCTCTCTTCTCTCTATTCTCTCAGATCTCCCTTCTCTCTCCTTCCCTAGCAACTTTCTACTGTTGCATTGGTGCTTTCATCGAGCTTTAATGGCAGAAAACACGAGACTAAAGGATATGGCTCAACAGATCCAAGATCTACAGCTTCAGCGTCATTCTGCCGCTGAACAATGGACAAATTTCGAAATTAATCAAGATCGACGCCTGGAATCCTTGGAGCTCCACCAGACCCAGCGTTTTGATGAATTTCGTCAAGAGTTCCGTCAGCAATTACATGACATCATGACTCTCCTACAGTCCAATCATGGTAATTCTTCACCCAGTAATTCTGGTGCAGGTCTTTTGGGTTCTGGTCCCACTCGTAATACTGGTGAACAGATTCGACCTCGTCCGATGAAAATGGATTTCCCCAGATTTGGATATGGAGATCCATCTAATTGGTTGTTTTCTGTTGAAAATTATTTTCGTTTTTACCATGTCCCACCTGATGAACGATTATTAATGGTTTCTATTAATTTGGATCCACCAGCTGCTTGTTGGTTTCAAAATTTATCTGAGAGTCATAATTTTCCCAATTGGACATCCTTTGTTACCGCCTTATACCAACGCTTTGGGCCCACTGAATTTGATGATCTTACTATTGCCTTAGCCAAATTGCAGCAATCTACAACGGTTGCTGACTACCAAAATGCATTTGAGCGGCTTGCTCGTAGGGCTCCAGAATTGTCAAACACAACTCGTAAGAGTCTATTTCTTGCTGGTCTAAAACCCAAAATCCGCAGATCAGTACTGATTCATAGGCCAGCGACTATGACAGAGGCTTTTGCCTATGCTAAAGTGTATGAAGAGCAATTACTGGAAGAACGCTCTGTTAAACCATGGTCTGTGCGTTCTACCGTGCCCCAAAATACTCATGCCCAAATAGTAACCCATCCACCTGACACTACTCTCACCATACGGCCACCCAATCCCACACCCAAACAATTTCCAGCATTACCTAACATCCCTATCAAAAGACTATCACAAGAAGAAATGGCTGCCCGAAGAGAAAAGAATCTATGTTACAATTGTGATGAGCGTTTTATGCCTGGCCATAAGTGTAAGGGGCATGCCTCTCTATTGTATCTGAAAGGAATAGAGGATGCACCTCCAGATGACGATTCTGTACTGCTTCAGACAGTAGAACCCTTGACTGAACCAAGCCCATGTGACCACAACCCATAACCTGAAATCAATTTTAATGCCCTGTTTGGCCATCGCTCCACTAATTCATTTCGTTTGACAGGTTTTATTTCTAGACAACATATGCAGATCTTAATTGATGGAGGCAGTACACATAATTTTATCAATTTACGCATGGCCTCCCACCTTAATTTGGTTTTGCATGCCATTACTCCATTTAAGGTGCAAGTGGGAAATGGCGATGCATTGTTATGCTCAGCTTCTTGTACAGCAATCACAATTACTATCCAGGACCACCCATTTGTAATTGACCTATTTGTGCTGGACTTAAAGGGTGCAGACTTAGTTTTGGGAGTTCAATGGCTGTCCACACTTGGGCCTATCCTCACAGATTATTCTGCTTTTACCATGACCTTTAATTATAATAACAACCAGGTCATCTTACAAGGGGATGTTACATTGGGCCCTCAACAGATCACCCCTTCACAGTTGTACAAATTGGTGGCCCAAGACTCCATTTCGGGTTGCTTAATGTGTCTATCTGGTCCGCCTACACTTGCTCATAATCGGCAGACTGATACAGGTGTCACTCACCTATTACAAGAATTTGCTGATGTATTTGTTATTCCATCCAGTTTACCTCCCAATCGGCAGTACAATCATCACATAGACTTGATTCCTAACTCCAAACTGGTTCAGGTGCGTCCTTACAGATACCCTCACTTTCAAAAAAATGAAATTGAGCGACTAGTAAAGGAAATGTTAGAGGCAGGAATGATCCGACCTAGTCAATCTTGTTTTAGCTCCCCAGTTTTATTAGTAAAAAAAAAAGATGGTACTTGGCGATTTTGTGTGGATTACAGAGCACTTAATTCCATCACTATTAAGAATAAGTTCCTATACCTACTGTGGATGAATTGATTGATGAACTACATGGCGCTACCATTTTCTCTAAGTTGGATTTACGATCCGGCTATCATCAAGTGAGAATGCACCCTGAGGACATATTCAAAACAATATTTCGTACTCACCATGGGCATTTTGAATTCGTTGTGATGCCATTTGGCCTTTCGAATGCTCCGTCCACATTTCAAGCTACGATGAATGAGGTTTTTTCTGCATTTCTCCGTAAATTTGTGGTTATTTTTTTTGATGATATTCTGGTCTACAGTTGCTCTTTTGCAGACCATTTATCTCACCTTCATCAGGTGCTAACCGTGTTACGGTCTCATCACCTATTTGCTAAGCTGTCTAAGTGCTCATTTGCCCAATCCTCTATCCAATTTTTGGGTCATGTGATTTCGCGTATGGGTCTCTCTCCAGACCCAGAGAAGTTGCAATCTATTGATGAATGGCCCTTACCGACTACACCAACTCAAATTCGTGCTTTTCTAGGACTTTCAGGATACTACAGAAAGTTCATAAGGCATTATGCTACCATTGCAGCCCCATTGTCCGATTTGTTAACCAAGACAGGTTTTACTTGGTCTCCAGCAGCTGAAGCTGCCTTCCAGCAGCTCAAAAAAGCCCTCACCCAGGCTCCTATTCTCAGGCTACCAGACTTCTCTAAACCGTTTACGGTGGAGACGGATGCTTCTGGGATCGGAATTGGGGCCGTGCTACTACAAGAGGAAAGACCGTTGGCTTTTTACAGCCGCAAACTTGCTCCTACTATGCAGGCTAAGTCTACTTACATTCGTGAAATGTATGCAATCACTTCAGCTGTTAGTAAATGGCGGAAATACTTGTTGGGCTCCTCATTTGTGATCCGCACTGATCACAAGAGCCTCCATCACCTGATGAATCAGGTTGTCCAAACACCTGAGCAACAAGAGTTTTTGTCCAAGTTACTGGGGTTTGACTACTCCATTGTTTACAAGACTGGCAAAACCAATATAGTGGCTGACAGCCTTTCTAGAATCTCAGAAGCAGTCAGGACAAATTCCTCGCCGCATCTGTTGGCCATTACTGGCCCTGTTTTAAATTCTACATCAATAATACAGTTCGAGTTACAGTCTGATCCCTATACTAAGAGGATTATTACAGACATTGAGAACAATACAAATACAGACAAATGGAAAAATTGGAGTTTCCGCAATGGACTTCTTTTTCTTCATTCTCGTATCTTCATTCCTGCTAATTCTTCTCTGCTGGAACACATCTTGCATGACATGCACACTTCTCCCCAAGGTGGCCATTCGGGTATCCAGGGCACTATCCAGCGTATTAGTATAAATTTTACCTGGCAAGGCATGAAGAGACAGGTTAGCAACTATGTTCAAAGTTGCGAAATTTGCCAGAAAATAAAACCACCCAATCATCCCCCTTTAGGTCTGTTACAACCATTGCATACCCCCAATTCATTATGGACAGAGTTAACAATGGATTTCATTACTCACTTACCTCCATCCATGGGACACACAGCCGTGTTGGTCGTTGTAGATCGCTTCTCTAAGGTTGCTCACTTTGTGCCGCTGCCATCCCATTACTCAGCACCCAAAATTGCAGAACTTTTTTGGAATCATGTGGGGAAGCTCCATGGTATTCCACAATCCATTGTCTCTGATCGCGATCCCATCTTCTTGAGTGACTTTTGGCGTTCCCTGTTCAAAATGCAAGGAACTCAGTTAAAATTCAGTTCCTCTTACCACCCTCAAACAGACGGACAAACAGAAAGAGTGAATCGATGTTTAGAAACTTATCTCAGAGCTTTTGTTCACTCTCATCCAGCTTTGTGGTCCAAGTTTCTCAGCTGGGCGGAATACCACTATAATACCTCCTTTCACCAGTCAACAGGAAGTACACCTTTTGAGATCTTGTTTGGGTGTTGGCCACCGAATCTCTTGGCTTATTGTCTCGGTGGTTCAAAAAATGAGGTTGTGGACACAACGTTAGGACAGAGGGTCAGTATCATGGCTACTTTGAAGGATAATCTGTACAGAGCTCAACAAATCCTGAAGGGACAGGCGGATAAAAAACGTAAAGACTGGAACTTTATCGTGGGAGAGTTAGTCTTGCTCCGACTCCAACCTTACCGACAGCTTTCGGTTCACCGCCGTTCGTCACAGAAGTTGTCCCTCCGATATTATGGACCATTTGAGGTACTGGAACGGATTTGTCCGGTGGCATATCGTCTCCAGCTTCCACCCTCATCACGGATCCACCTAGTCTTCCATATTTCCATGCTGAGACCATTTCACCCAAGCCGGTCATATCACATCCACACGTTGCCTGAGCAAAACCCTTCCACCATACTAGCTCATCAGCCCAAGGCAGTGATTTCCTCCAGAAATATCTGGCGCAAGGGACACATGGTTCCCCAAGTTCTAGTCCATTGGGAAGGACTCGGACCGGAAGACTCCACGTGGGAGGATAGAGTTTCCTTGCTCAATGGTGACTTACCGTTAACACGGGACACGACTGTGGGATAAGAGGCACAGCTCCGACCACGAGAAAAGGGGGTAAAGTTTCAACCTTTTCAAGGAGAAACAGAGGTAAGGGTAGACGGTATACAAGGAGAGTCTAAGGCGACGGAGGTAACAGATACACAGCAACTGAAGCCAACAAGGACAATGAATGCTAACTCTAACTCACTGTCCCAAATATCTACCTCCAAGGCTGTAATACAGCAGGTTGCCAAGTCCCTAGATAATCCAACGGCTCCAAACTGCCTTCCCATGTCGGCAACTTTACAGCCCTCCGATTCAAGTCACGTGCCTCGGGTAGCTCAACAAGTAGCAAATGACACTCCACTGTTGGCACGCTCCCCACCATTCGACTTGATTGACCACAATCACACAGTGGCGTCGCTTCCTAACCTAGCCATCATGGACGATGGCCCATTTGCAGCGGAGGGTAATGTAACCAAGCCCATGTCTGTTGGCCCAAGGAAGAGGAGATTACCAGTTTATTTGAATGACTACCTATTGGGTAAGGTGATATAACAGCCCATAGGAATTGTTAGGGGATTAGTGGGCCAAAAGATACAGTAGCCCATAGTTATTGTTAGTAGTAATAGTTGTGATGTACGTAAACGTAAAGGGTTTATTTTAAATACTGAGGAGTAATAAGAAAAGATATAGAAAATTTCCACCAAGCTCTCTCTCTTCTCTCTATTCTCTCAGATCTCCCTTCTCTCTCCTTCCCTAGCAACTTTCTACTGTTGCATACTTCAACTCTACCGACAATAATTTGGTTAAAAATATGAAAACGTGTTGCCGGGTGGGGTCGGTCGGCCCTCCGGGCCAACCCCATTTTGCCACCTCTAACTTTTAACATTTTACATCAACTATATATGTTTTCCATATTTATCCATAAAAAAAAGTTCTAATAGTTACGTCTAAATTACTATTTATATATGTTTTCTATATTTGCCTTTAAATCGATTTCCTGATGTGTGTGTATTTGTGACATATATATTAGATGAAGAGATGGCAAATATTTGAGTTAGTATGTTTAATAGTCTAACAAACATTTCATAGTTGAAGTTATCTGGTAATATCAAATGACCATTTATTAGCTTAATTGCATAAATAAAAAATAATTATTCATAAAATTAGAATATATATATATAACCATATATTTAATGCATTGTATTTAATCTCAATAATACTTTAGCTCTACCAACAACAATTTGGTTAAAAATATGAAAAAATGCTGCCGCACGCGGTGGGCCGGCCCTCCGGGCAGAGTCCATTTTGCTACCTCTAACTATTAACATTTTATATATCAGCATGTAATATGTTTTCATATTTATCCACAAAAAAAGATTCTTATACTTGCGTCTAGATTGCTATGCATCTATGTTTTCAGTAGTTATGACATATATTAGATTAAGAGTTGAAAAATATTTGAGTTAGTACGTTTAATAGTCTAACAAACATTTCATAGTTGAAGTTACGTGGTAATATCAAAAGACCGTTTATTAGCTGAATTGCATAAATAAAAAATAATTATTCATAAAATTAGAATATATATATATATATATATATATAACCATATATTTAACGCATTGTATTTAATCTCAATAATACTTCATCTCTACCAACAATAATTTGGTTAAAAATATGAAAACGTGTTGCCGGGTGGGGTGGGCCGGCCCTCCGGGCCAAGCCCATTTTGCCACCGCTAATTGTCAGCATTTTATACCAGCTATATATGTTTTCCATATCTATCCATAAAAAAAGGTTCTCAAAGTTGCGTACTATCTATATATGTTTTCTATATTTGCCTTTAAATCGATTTCTAGATGTGTGTGTATTTGTAACATATATATTAGATGAAGAGTTGACAAATATTTGAGTTAGTACGTTTATTATTCTAACAAACACTTCGTACATTGGGATTAAGTTATTTTCATAACTTGTTATTAACACTCTTCTATTTTCTTAGATTATTTTGAAATTAGTTTCCTTATTTTCATTTATCACAATCTGATTGTTCATTTTGTTTAGATGCTTGTTTCTGAAATATTTACAGCAGTAAATCTGACGATCAGCCACACAAAGCAGGGTTTGTTAAACAATAAATAAAAATAAAAATGTGTTGGGGGGCAGGGTGGGCCGGCATTTTTAACCGAGCTCATTTTGCCACTTCAAACTGTCAACATTTTATATTAGCAGTAAATCCAATAATCTTACCCACACAAAGACGTATATGTTAGACATTAAATATTTTATAAATAATGTCACAAATTTTTATAACGTAAGATATAATGAGTAATACATCAGAAATTTATTTCCTTTATACCTCTGTTTATTAAATTTTAATTTTAGGAACTTATATTTTATTAAATATTTTACATGTGTAATCATTTATTTGCTTTATACTTTGTTTAATTAAATTCCTGATAATTTCAATTTTTGCTTTATATTCTTTTTCCACCTATCAAGTTCAAAATACATATTTAAAAATTTGAATTTTAAATATTAAATATTTTCTCACCCAATAAACACAATCTTAATATTATTAATAGGTTTAATAATTTCTCATACAGAAAGTAGTGAGAAATATTAAAATAGTCTGTAAAATACTTAATTGCAAATATCTTTTTATGATGCAGGAGTTGGATTGTCATTACTCACTAAATGATCATTCGTTTTTATGGTAATTAAATTTTTATAATTTTTTTTAATATATGATAGATATCATTTTTTTATTTAGTTATAAAATTTATATTCTTTTGAATTAAATATACATATTTTTTAAAAAAATAATTTTTTTCCTTTTGATTTATAATTTTTATTTTTTTAACATTCGTTATACATATATATTTAGGGGAAAGATATACTTACCATAAAAAATTCTTACCACATTTACTTCCAATCTAATCACCGTTTATTTTTGTCAATCTAACGGTTATCATTTATTGGAAATTATTAGATCGCATTTATTAATTATTTATTATTTCCAATAAATGATAACTGTTAGATTGACGGAAATCCACGGTGATTAGATTGGTTGTAAAGGTGGTAAAATTTTTTGTGGTAAGTATATCCTGCCCCATTTATTTAAAAATTTTACGTTAAAAAAAATTAAAAATAATAATTGTACGATAACGTTTTTCTATTTTTGTATTATTTTTTTAAATTAAATTTTTTAATTTATTTTATTTTAAATTATGAATATGCAATTTCTTATTTTTTTCATTTATATTTCAAAATCAATTTTTTTTATCAACTATACATATATTTTTATTAATTTTAAATATTTTTTGTTTAATTTATAAACTATTTAAATTTTATTTTATTATATACATATATATTTTTTTATTAGAGAAATATTAAATGCTGAATTCTTTTCCCACCTATCAAGTTAAAAATTCAAATTTAAAAAGTTAGAATTTTAAATATTAAATATTTTTCCATCCAATAGACATAATAATAAATTTTCTATTTGTTTGTTTAGTTATTTTAAAAAAAATTAAAAATTAAAAATCCAATGATACAAAAGGCCATCATTAATAGCATTAAAATTTCAAACGTTTTTGGCTATCCTTATTTTTTAATCACCTCATTTTTAATGCATTTAATTACTTGAATGGCACGAACGAATGACCTACATTAATGGATTTAAAATAAAATTCAATTTGGTTGTTTAGTTTTTTTTAAAAAAAAATCAAAAACTAAAATTTCAAATGTTACAGAAGGCTATCATTAATAGCATTCAAATTCCAATTTTTTTTTTACTATCATCAGTTTTTAATCATCTCATTTTTTTAATGCATTTACTTTAATGACTCGACTGATGATCTTCTTTTCCTTTTCAAAGAAGTGAGATATTAATGCACATGTTTGCCACTAATTAATGCTTATCTCTTTTCTATGGGTCTTTTGGTTTTTCGATAAATATGATAAAAAGTATTCAATGTTTTTTAAAATGACGGTTAACAAATGTCATGTAGAAAATAGAGAAAATTTAATACAGTTGTTTCCCACTTAAAGATGTTAAATTCTTTTCCCATCTATATCAACTTCAAATTTCGAAATTTAAAAAAAAGTGGGATATTAATGAACCTGTCTACCACTAATTAATGTTGAACTCTTTTCTTTGGGTCTTTTGGTTTTTTGATAAATATAGAAAAAAGCATTAAATGTTTTTTAAATGTGGGTTAACAATTACCATGTAGAAAATAGTGAAAATTTAATACAGTTGTCTCCCACTAAAAGATGTTAAATTCTTTTCCCACCTATATCAACTTCAAATTTTAAATTTAAAAAAGATGTGAGATATTAATGCATATGTCTGCCACTAATTAATGTTGAACTCTTTTCTTTGGGTCTTTTAGTTTTTTGATAAATATGGAAAAAAAACATTCCATGTTTTTTAGAATGAGGGTTAACAATTCCCATGTAGAAAATAGTGAAAATTTAATACAGCTGTCTACCACTAAAAAATGTTGAAGTATTTCCCCACCTATATCTTGTTTAAAATTCGAATTTTTAAAAAGTAGTGGGATATTAGTACAGTTGTCTGCCACAAAAAACTGTTAAACTCTTTTTCTACCTATATCAAGTTTAAAATTCGAAATTTCCCACCTATAGCAAGATTAAAATTCAAATATTAAAAAAATAGTGAGATATTAATACAAATGTCTGCCAACAATTAATGCTAAACTCATTTCCAACCTAATGAAGTTTAAATTTCAAATTGTGCAAATGAGGGTGACTGCCTGTCATTGAAAATGAGGTACTGTTATTTCATTTTCAAGTGTAATTAAATAGTTGATAATAAAAGATGCAACTACTTGAAGTATGTGCTTATATGCATGAATGCTTTAATTAACCTGCACTCATAAGATCAATTCAATTAACTTGCGCTCAAAAGATGCAATACATTGATTTTTGTATTAAACTTATAGGCACTTTTAAAATTCCAATGTTTCTGGCAAGTTCTTATAATATCTATCAAGTTTCAAATTCGAATTTGACAATTTCCCACCTATCAAGTTAAATATTTAAATTTGAAAAGTTACTAAAAGATAAAAAATTGAAAGTAATTTCAAATGTGAATAAAAAGTGAATATTAAAAGAGAGAGCCATGTATGATCCTATTTAGACACATAATTAAAGGCTTTCTTAAAGTTTTTTTTTAAACACTTTCCAATTCCAATAATACACTTTCCAATTCCAACGTAGAAAGTAATGGGATTTTAAATGATGTGTCTGCCCCAAAAAATGTTCAACTCTTTTCCCATTCCCACTATATCAAATTTGAAATTCAAATTTTAAAAAAGTAGTGGAATATTAATATAAATGTCTGCCAACAATTAATGCTGAACTCATTTCCCACCTAATAAAGTTTAAATTTCGAATCGTACAAATTTACTAAAGCAAGAAAGATTTTAAATGGTTTATAGTGTGAACACAAACTTGAAATTGAAGGAGAGAGCGACACGTCAGCAAACTTGCCAAAGAATGACACTCCCTTTTAATATATAGATATAGATGACTTTTTCATGCTCTTATACTAATATAATCCTATTGTTATACGAAATTAATTTTAACTCAAAAAGTTTAATTTTATATTATCGGTTGATTTTTAAATATAATTATAAAACTAATAAATTAAAAATCTACTGATAAAATAAAGTAATTATTTTATGAATACGTAGATACAAATCATTTACATATAGAAAATATACCAATAAAGTATTAAAAATAAATATCGATGGTATGATTTTTTTTTCAATCAATAGTAAAGTATTAAATCATTAATATATTTCCAAATCTACAATTAAATAAAAAGTACTGGAAAAAATAACGAAGAAAACTAAATTATTATTGTTGTATTCAATTTAAAAAAAATAAATGACGAAGAAAACTTAATATATAGAAAATTGAAGGAGAGACAGAAAATGGCAAAAGATTTTCTACGCAAGGATTTGTAACACCATTGGAGGGAAAGGATTCGAATAGTTTGCTTGAATAAAAAAGAATCTCAACTTGTAAGAAGTCACAAAATATGATTTCTTTTAGTTGTTCTACATAAACAAATGTCAAAAAGAAAATTTTACGAAACAACGGGAGATGCTAACCGTGGAGAAAGATTTTCTACAAAAAATTTTGCCATACCTTTTGCGAACTGGGGAGGCAGAAAATGGCGAAAGATTTTCCGCGGAAGGATTTGTAACACAATTTGAGGGAAGGGATTCAAATATTTTGCTTGAATAAAACAAAAAAAATACTGAATTATAAAAAAATCGTAAAGAAGAATTTGTCACATTGGAATGAAAGGATTGAAATGTTCTTGTTGCATACAAATAAAATCCTATCAAGTTATAAGAATATTCATGTACGATTTATTGTTTGTTGTAAATGAATGACTAACGAAAAAAACTTACGTGATTACAAAGAGGCTGAATTTTGCAAGAGATCTTCTACCAAAGATTTTGTCGTACCATTTGATAGAAAAGAATCATTACAATTCTCCTTGTGCGAATTACATAGGATACTAACGATCTTGGTTTCTTCGTTGTTGGGAAGAAGTATCTGTATATGAAATAAAAAAATATGTTAATTTTTTTTTTAAACGGGATCTGCATTTATACATGGAGAAAATTTTCTTTAACCTTCCTGAACCTTATATATGTACCATTGGGAATATCACCAAGTATCTGTCTGTTGAAAAAAAGAAATGAAATATGGTCTTAACATTCAAATTAACACACGTAATTAAGCTTGTTTAGAAAGGAATAATAATGTAAAAAAAGCTTACATGCCAAAAGAGGAGGCAGATAATGGAGAGGACTCATCAATATTCTCAGGGCATTAATTCAGTAAGTTCTCCTTAAAACGACCTATGAGATGCAGAAAAGCTTTAACTGTGGCATGTATTTTTCCACCCTACAAAAGAGATACATTAATATATCAATGAAAAATAAAACAAAAAACATTAGCAGGACAAAAATCGCAGAAGCAAGAGATGAAGAAACATCAGGAGTTAGAAGAAAGAAGCGTCTGAATGGTTGGAAGGTTTTTTCAAAATATGAGATGATGAGTTTTCCATATTAAAATTTTTAAAAACCTTTCATCTTCCAATGCAATTTTTAAAAACCTTTCATTTCCCAATACAACAATTAATGATGGTGGGTCATTAATCATCCATTTCGATTTTCGTTTTTCATAAAAAGTCATTATTACGATTTTTTCTTTTATTTTTTTTAAATGTTAATGCAAGTGTGACCACACAGTGTGAACACACAATGTGAACACACAGCTGAACATGAATCAGAGTTTGACACGTCAGCGTTTTGAAGGGTTTCAAGTGTGAACACACAGTGTGAACACAAAGGGGATTTGCTTTGGTTTAACTTTAGAATATATATAGATTCTAATAAATGAAGCATGGCATGTACGAGACTCAAGGACTAGAAAATATTTTCTGTCTAAAAAAGTGCAGGGCATATGTATAAAACTTTTGAATGACATTTTTAGATACTTTTTTAGACTTATTGCCCATACTAATACTAAGTAGTAGCCAAAACTTTGTATTCATTTTCATGATATTATGCATGGATCAGATAAATACTCACGTCCGAGAACTCAGTACATCTTTTATCAAATGTGAATACTTTTATACCATCCTTGTTTTTATGTTTATTTCCATCCATATCTGAAACTTTTTTTTTTATTTTGGAAAAAGGAGTATGTGCTTGAAAAATGAGCTCCAAGGAAAATATTTTGTTTTTGTTTTTAGAGAATATGATATTGTGTCTACTTTTTATTCGTATCTACTGTATCTTTTCATTTTTAATATCATTAGATCAGAATCTTAAATAACTTTCATTTTTTGTTCTTTCTTCTCTAAAAATTCTGATTTAACAATATTAAAAAGGAATAAATAGAGTAAGTAAGAAAAGGTATAGGCACAATATTAGGAATCTTATGCTTTAAATAAAACGTTATTGTCACCTATATTAGCGATTGAGCAAATCTATTTGTTTGATTGTTCCAAAATTTTCGTCTTCCTCCTTGATCTTTCACTTTCAAAGCTAAGCACTCTCACACACACTTAACCACTTTCAACTAGGGGTCTAAATAGGTTAGGTTATGATTTAAATAAATCATATATGTGTAAGAATCTTTAGATCTTGTCTGACTTGTCAGTTTTTGTAGGTCCAAATTACAAGTCTAAACTGACTTATATTTAAAAAATAAAATTTTTGGCTTAGACCTATTTAAACCTATTAAACATTTCATAATTAAAAAAATAATTAAAATAATATTACATTATTATTCAAAATTATTAAAATAATAATTTTATTTATTTTAAATAAAATAAATAATATGATATAGGCCAATTTGTTGGCTTATAAGCCCGATATGTACAAAAAATTCTATGACCTATTTTCTAAATAGATTTTTTTAAAAGGTTAAGCTTGTTCTATTTGACTATTTATAATAAGCTAAGTCTGGCCTAATATTAGGCTAAGCCGTAAATCCCTACAGACCGACCTAGCCTATTTACACTGCTACTCTCAACTCTCAAGAACACCTGTTCACTTCCCAAATCCGCATCCCTTCTCTAGGAGCATACACCCACGCTACTAAAGGTGTGCATCAACCGATCCAAACCGATTCAAACCGCAGTGACCGAACTGAAAAAACCAAAAACCGAAAATCGAAAAAAAACCCACAAATTCTAATTGGATTGGATTGGTTTTCGGATTGGTTGACGAAAACCGATCCAATCCAAACCAATTAAATATATTAATTTCGCTCTACTTACTTGGGCCTTTCTCCAATCATATCTAAAAAATTTCTAAACCCAAGATCTATTAACTAAACCCAAGAAAAAGCCTAGTCACATTTCATCAACAAAATTTCATCTGTGTAGAGCTTCATATCTCATTGCCCTCCAAAAAAAATATATTATTGTTTACTGATACTTTTGATTTCAAAAAAAAAAAATTACAAAGTCAATATATACAAAAGATGTTATTTGCACAATAATCATGAAACAAATTTTAGAATTTTCAAAAAATCAAAAACCGATCCAATCCAAACCGAAAAAAATTGGATTGGATCGGATCGAATTTGAAAAAAAAAATCTAAACAGAATGGATGATTACATGATCAAACCGAAGGAATTGGATCAGATAATTTTTGCTTCCAAAATCGATCCAATCCAGACCGCGAACACCCCTAAACCCAAATCCTCAAAGTTCTGTTTCCTTTCCTTTTTTTAATTCATAAATGGCGATTTGCTTTGGCTTCCTATGAAAGCCTGATCATTTAAAAAAAAAATTCTTACATTAATTCTTAATTTTAAGGTAGGAGGTTAAATCCTAATTTTAAAAATTCTCAAATTGATTTTAACTATTCTCTTATTATTTTAGTACACAAAGGTAGTTATAGAAAATCTAGTTAATAATAAGTTTTTGAAATATATATATATATATTAAACTAGGGTTAAATTTTATTTTTTTATCTTGCTAATTTTAAGGAATAAAACTATATATATTAAAATAGGGTTAAATTTTATTTTCTTGAAATTTGAGTTTTCGTTATTACTTATAAATATAAAAAAAGTTACGTGAAAACTTACGATAAATTAAGTTATTTAAATTTCAAAAATATATTTAAAAAATAGATGGTGTTACAGATACAACACTGTCTTATAAATATATTTCAATGACACTAATTACAAACATTAACATGAGTAGCCCCCATTGTTTTCACCTTCTTAATATATCAAGATACTTAACAGCACTTTAATGACAATAATGACCAAACCAGCAGTGTTTTCCATGACCAAATTCCTCCTCCACATCACCTCTGCTGTAAATCCACCATAACAGATTACTCATTGAGTTCCCATCATCAAAACCTTTCAAGCTTCTCAACTTTTGCAATGCAGTTTCTTTATCATAAGTTCCTACCATAGCATAAATAAACCCTTTCCACCCTTCTCCAACACCTTTCCTGTTCAAATTGGGCAATGTCCATTCCACAAGCTCCTTCACATAACCAATATCAGAGAACAAGGCCTCAGTAATAGGCAACAAGGGTAAAACCTGAATACCAAGCCTACACTCTCTCCATTGTGCAGGAGCAAACCATAGTCCACTATCTCTCTTGTTAGCCCACACAACACTCACCACCCTATTCTCTTTTGTAAAATCTTCCCCATAAAGTTTATCTCCCTCTCTTACATGCCACCACATTTGAGCTGCATGAATTTCCAATGCTGCAAGTGTTGATCCTGTGGCAACAAGTTGTGTGTCACCATATGCCAAACCCATCAATGCTGCAGAATAATATGCATTAACAGCTTCACTAGTGCTCTCTTGATTTCTTCCATCTGCAAATTCAGTTAGCCCTCCAGCCCAAGAGTGCAATTTATAAAGATCAAAACACCTCAAACGTGTATAATTAGAGTTTGATCTTCTTCCCAAGTTCATGAAATCTGCCATAAGTGAATAGGCTTGAGGCTTATACTTCCTTCCCCAGGCTGGGTCAATCTTAGCAAGCACTGCAATTGCATATATGAAGTATCCTAAATGATAATGATGATCATTATAAATACCAAACCCAAAATCTCCAAGTGAATCTATAGACCCTTGTTCAGTAACAATTCCTCCCCATTTCCCATCATGGAGAAAACCATTTCCATTAAAAGTTCCATTCAACCATGGCTCAATGGTCTCCTTCAAGAACTTCCTAATTGCTGGTATGGCATCAAGAAAAGACACCTCTTCAGCAACCAATGCCAACCTTGCTGCCCTTGCTATCATCTTCCCATAAAAATAGCATGATGTTGTTGTCATTCCTAAGGGATTCAGAGCATCCACATCAGCAGAAAGTGCTGAACAAATTTCATCATGGAATTCTTCTTTGATACCTCTGGTGGAATGCCAAGTAACAGAAACAGGATCTGTTTTCAACAGCCATGAGTCTCCAACAACACCAACAAGCTCCCCATCAATGCTTTTATACTTCAAATCATGCAGCACAGTTACATCACAATCATTAGCAGACAAAAGTTGAAGATGAAGAGGGTCAGCAAGAATTAGCAACTCTCCCCACCCTTTCTTTTCCCATTTATACTCCACACAGAATGGCTTTGTGAATGCTGCATCCCCAGAGACAGGGTAACAAGAACTGAAGCGGTTGAGGATTACCTCATACTTGGGGTCAGAATCAGGCAACAGTGCTATCCTTATTATGCCAGAAAAGCCATCAGAGGTAATCTCCGAAAGGCTATTATTCAAACTGATTGGTGAGGACGTGAATATGAGCCATGTCTGGCCATTGTTGAGCTTCATGGTGTGCTTGGTGAGGGAGTTATTGGATGAGAATGAAAGGATGGCATGGATGGTGGTGATGGAAAGTGGTGTGCGACCAGTCACAGATGCTGTTAGAAAAGGGCTTCCCCTGACAAGGAAGAACCGCAGGTTAGAAGAAGGAATGTCCAAAGTGACACTGAGATCATTGAAGGAAGAGATGATATGCTTCCCATGTGAATCTGGGTTGGTTTTCTCAGAGGCAGAAATGGTGATATCAGGGTTGAAAACCTGGGTTGTGAAAGAAGAGTTGGAGATGCGAGAAGGGTAGGAGAAAGAGAGGGAGGAGCTTGAGGATTTGATGAGGTAAGGGTGAATATACTCAGGTGTGTCCCCATTTTTCAGAACATAGTTTTGGAAAAAAGAGTTTGTAGGGAGTGGTGATGAGAGAAGGTTTGGGGAGAAGAAGTTAGAAGGGTCAGGGAGAACAGCGGAGTGAGTTTGAGGGAAGAGAAATGGAGTATTTGGTTGCTTGGGAGGAGGTGGTGGTGGTGGTGGTGGTGGTGGTGGTGGAGGAGGAGGAGGAGGAGGAGGAGGAGGAGGAGGGGGTGGAGGTGGAGGTGGTGGAGGTGGCGGTGGAGGAGGAGGAGGAGGTGGTGGAGGTTGACGTGGACGTGGACGTGGAGGTGGTGGTGTCTTTGTAATTGCTTTTTCTATCTTTCGTCCAAGTTTCTTCAGCATGGTGAGTTTGGATTTGGATGTAGTAAACGTTAAGTTAGTTGGAGAGAAATAGAAGGTTGGTTATATTGTATTTTGTAATATTAGGTTATTGTACTTTATAGTGAACAGAAAACGGAAGCAGAAAAGAAAGGAATTTGGAATTGTATGAAGAAAGGAATTGTTTGAAGAAAATGTAAGCATGTTATGAGAATACCTTACACAACAAAAACAGAAAAAATGACAAAAGGAAGAAATGTTATTCCTTGGACTTGGCTTGTAAGTGGACAATGGGAGAATAAGAATCCAAGGAAGTACATAAAAAAGGTTTCTGTTCTTGAATGTGCAAGGAAGAGATTGCATGACGAGGTTGTAAAGAATATCATTTTTATAATTCCATTTTCTGAACAAGTTACTTTTGAATATTCTATAAACTTCCTCATCTTTTTTTCCTTGTG
Organism: Gastrolobium bilobum; assembly: GCF_033153095.1. Lineage (NCBI taxonomy): Eukaryota > Viridiplantae > Streptophyta > Magnoliopsida > Fabales > Fabaceae > Gastrolobium > Gastrolobium bilobum. The sequence goes on from NW_026899533.1 coordinate 706,003, forward strand.
TATATTGTATACAATCCAAATTCAAAAAGTAAATAAATAAGGAATTACATCTTGAAAGGAGGAGTTTAAATACCCTCCTTACTGCCTACTTTTGTAAAAATTCTCAACTCATTCTATACAAAAAAAATGAAGACAAAAATTATTGTTTTGAAATATAAGTTTGTCTTTTTTTTTTCCAGTTTCCTAGGGTGTCCTAACTATTTGGATGAGACTAATCCCCTTCGTGATGCAGAGCATAAATATTTTTACCACTGACCCATGTTGTGCTCTTGGAATGTACACTAAAACAGAAATCAGTAGGAAGAAGGAAAAAGCTCAGAAAAAGCAGAGAGCTTCCACCTACTGAGACTTGAGAGAAAAGGATTAGGCAAAGAAAACCAAAGCTTATGCTAAAAAAGAGTGAGTTAATTGCATAAAGCTAGCACATGTGGCAGTTATAGACATATGTGCATCACATGGAACTTGTAACTGAGAATATATCAACTCTCAAGTAAAGGAGAACTCAAGCTTAATATGTGGGGATGAATTAAATTCACATTAATTAACGGGTGTAGTGAGTCTAATAATTGTTTATGTAGTATTGCAAAAAAATGCAATAAACTGATGATGAACTTAATTGTCCTCAGATTTTTGTTTGACTACTTGTTATAAATAAATGTGTTTTCCAAAACTCAGTTTAATGCACATCAGATATTCCATGAGGCATCAAAAGAACAATGGAAAGCTACAAATGTTGAAGTGAAATTTGGAGTTTTTGGGATAGCCCTGCAATCTGCACAGAGACTGAAATAGACAAATCCAATGTTGAGAGGCTGATTCTTTTCCATTCCTTGTCAGAGTGTGCACCATCCTGATCCAAAGTTCCAAACGTCTATTTAACGCCTCATGGCATATAGCAAGAGCACTGCTGGAAGAAGCCAAGCTCGTTTCGCACTTTCAGTGAAAAAGAATTTTTTTTTTTTTTAATGAGCAAAGACAGTGGCTAGGGGTGACAAAACATGTCACGACCCGTGGGCCGACCCGCGACATGACCCGCCAAAATACAGATTGTGTCGACCCATGGAATAAAACGGGTCAGGTGTAGGTTTGGGTAAATAACAAGAATTAGTGTCGTGTCGTGTCACAGGTTGACCTGTGTGACCAGCGTGTCAACCAGTAAAATTTTTAAAAAAATGAAATTTTTGTGATTTTTACATACCCCATTGCGGGTCACGGGTCAACCCACATATTTTATTCACTTTTTTCCTTTTATTTTTAATTCTTTTAGAAAAAAAATCAAATTATCAATTTTTGCGGGTCAACCCGTGTGACCGGCAACACGCATGGGTAGTGTTTGGGTTTCAATTTTTGACCCGCAAACAAAAACGGATTATGTACAGGTTGGACAATTTGATCCGCAGATCAGACTTGACACGACATGAACCCGACGCACCGACACATTTTGCCACCCCTTACAGCAACAAAGACATTTTTGGTTTGAATGGGAAAGCTCTCCCAGGAGTTTTCCTTCAGGATTTTGGAACATGGTTGTTTCTCTTAAACGAGGGTGAGTGTGGCAAAACTGATCCTTTATGATTGAAAAGTTCACGAGTTCGAATTCGGGGACAACATCTTTGAAAATATGAGCTGTGTATAAGGATTGCTCTCACCCCATCCTCTCTAGTTGGAGTTTAATGAAGAGTGGTTTGATACTTTGGTTGTTACTCATAACGGTTAAGTTGGATAATTTCATACATAAATGTTGTATTAAAAAAAGGTAAAATGAAGAACTTTAGACATTAATGAGAAACTTTCTAGGTTTTTAATTTACATCTTCTGATCAATTAATCCTTCAAAATTGATCCAAGAAAGAAAATGAAGGGAACAAGAGATCATTGATATCAGCTAAAACACAGATTGTCATTTTATTGTCACCTTGACACTGTTCAGAGATTGGTAAACAAGTTCTCATCACCAAAAACCTCTCGAGTTTCAGCTGCTATCAAAAGCACTGATATTTCAAATAGAAAATAAAAAAATGGCATGCATACCAAGCTTAGACATTGTTTATTTTCACTAAAGAAAGGGCTTGAAGTAGTCTTAATAGCTACTCATATTTTCCTTAATTGTACTTAATGCCTTTTAGACTTTAAAGGGCATCTATCAGCTAAAAGCCGCCCTCACTATTAAAAAGGAAAATGGAAAAAACGCACAATGCAAAAGTAAAGGGCAGTTACTAGCTGATGCACATAAACCACAAAGTCCTCATGACACATTAAAGACTGTGATAGAATACAAAAGTCCACAAACTTTAGTTACAAAGAAATTATAAGAAACAGACATCAATTGAATAAAGAAAAAGGTACATGGCATGAGATATCATAATTTGTTTTATTTTTTAAATATTTGACAACATTAATAATACCTAGTGGCAGTAATGACCAAACCAGCAGTGTTTTCCATGACCAAATTCCTCCTCCACATCACCTCTGCTGTGAATCCACCATAAGAGATTAGTCAATGTGTTTCCATCATCAAAACCATTTAAGCTTCTTATCTTCATTAATGCACCTTCATTATCATAAACTCCTTCAAGGGCATATACAAACCCCTTCCATCCTTCTCCAACACCTTCCCTATTCAAAGCAGGCAAAGTCCACTGCACAAGCTCCTTCACAAAATCAACATTTGAGAACAGTACTTCAGAAATAGGTAGTATGGGCAACAGTTGAATGCCAAGCCTACATTCTCTCCACTCAGGAGGAGCAAACCATAGCCCACTGTCTCTCTTGTTAGACCATAGAACACCTACTACCTTGTTCTCTTTTGTAAAATCTTCCTCATATATATTACCTCCCTCTTTCACTTGCCACCACATTTGAGCTGCATGAATTTCCAGTGATGTAAGTGTTGATCCAATGGCAACAAGATGGGTGTCACCATATGCCAGACCCATCAATGCTGCAGAATAATATGCATTAACAGCTTCACTGGTGCTCTCTTGATTTCTTCCATCTCCAAACTCAGTTAACCCTCCAGCCCAAGAGTGCAGTTTATAAAGGTCAAAACACCTTAGACGCGTGTAATGAGAGTTTGATCTTCTGCTCAGGGTCATAAAATCTGCCATCAGCGAATAGGCTTGAGGCTTATACTTCCTACCCCAAACTGGGTCAATCTTCGCAAGAACTGCAATTCCATAAAGGAAGTACCCCAAATGATAATGGTGATCATTATAAATTCCAAACCCAAAATCAGCACCAGTATCAGTAGACCCTTGTTTGGTTATAATGCCTCCCCATTTCCTATCATATAGAAATCCATTCCCATTAAAAGTTCCTTCCAACCACGGTTCAATGGTTTCCTTCAAATACTTCCTAATAGCAGGAATCACATCAAGAAAAGACACTTCTTCTGCTATCAATGCCAACCTTGCTGCCCTTGCAATCAATTTCCCATAAAAATAAGATGAAGTTGTGGTTATAGCTGATGAATTTAGACCCTCAACATCTTTCAGAAGTGCTGAAGCAATTTCATCACGTGATTCTTCTCTGACACCTCTGGTGGAATGCCAAGTTACTGAAACAGGATCTGTTTTCAAAACCCAAGAATCCCCAACAACACCAACAAGCTCCCCATCAATGCTTCTATACTTAAAATCATCCAGAACAGTGACATCACAATCACTGTCTGACAAAAGCTGAAGATGAAGAGGGTGAGCTAACAGTAACAAATCACCCCACCCTTTCTTCTCCCACTTATACTCCACACAAAATGGTCTTTCAAACACAGCATCACCACACACAGGGTAACAAGAACTGAACCTGTCAAGAACAGCCTCGTGCTTTGAATCAGAATCAGGCAACAAAGCAATCCGAATTACACCAGAAAACACATCAGAATTGATCTCAGAAAGGCCATGACTCAACTTGATCGGTGAAGAAGCATACAAAAGCCATGTCTGGCCATTGTTAAACTGAAAGGTGTGCTTTGTAAGGGAATCATTTGAAGAAAAGGAGAGAATAGCATGAATGGTGGTGATGGAAAGAGGGGTTGGTTGAGTCACAGACACAGTCAAAAAGGGGCTTCCCCTTACAAGGAAAAATCGCAGATTAGAAGAAGGGATATCCAAGGTGACACTGAGATCATTATAGGAAGAGATTCTGTGGTTCCAATGGGATAAAGGATTGGTTTTTTGAGATGAGGTGATGGTGAGATCAGCGTTGAAGACTTGATATATGAAGGAAGAGTTGAAGAAGCGAGATGGGTATGAGAGGGAAAGAGAAAAGTTTGAGGATTTGATGAGGTAAGGGTGAATATACTCAGGTTGATCACCGTTTTTGAGAGCCAAGTTTTGGAAGAAAGAGTTTGTGGGGAGTGGAGAGGAGACAAGGTTTGGGGAGAAGAAGTTGGTGGGGTCAGGGAGAACAGTGGATTGAGACTCTGGGAACAAAAAAGGAGTGTTCTTTTTGCTGAGAGGCATAGTTGCTGCTGGTGGTGATTGTGGTAGTTGTGATGATCGTGGTTGCGGCCAAGGTGGTGATCGTGGTTGCGGCCAAGGTGGTGATTGGGGTTTATAAGATTTATAACGTTTGGGGTATTTTTTGAGGCCACTGGTGAGGGCAGTGCTCAACTTGCGTCTTAATTTTTTCAGCATTTATACGGAAGTTGACTAAAACTAGGTTTATAAGACTATATTATTATTAACAAAGTTTAAAATTTAGAAGGAAAAAAAATGCTTGGAGGGGTATATTTGGTGATACCTGATCATGAAAACAAAGTATGATGAATGTTGGAGGGTTTGAGAGTAGTTTATGGCAATAGCTTATAGTCACAACTTTAATTTGTCAAATCAAACTCTTTTATAAATATAAATTCAAAGTAAGGCTTCTTTTACAAATAAAAAAAATAAGGTAAAGTGAGAGAAAACTTTATAGCAATTATATTGGATGATGGTTGATGATTGGATTTTTGCATCGGATGAAGAGAGGGGAGGGGAGGGTGGTTTTTGGTTTGAGGATGGGGCCTTGATTGATTAAGATTAGGAGGGTGGGGTTTGGGACGTGGAAGTTAAGAAGAATGAATGGTTGATTGAAGTTGAAGGAGCAAGGTATCTTGCGCCATCAAGGTATGTGAACGTGACCATGTCAAGAAAGAAACCAAGATTTCTCGATTGGATTGTGCAAGGAAGGGATGCCATGATGCTTTGCGGTTAGAATAATCTAAGATGTGACTTGTTCAAGTGAGAACATGAGGAAAACAAAATAAAATATATGGAACACTTCGTAGTTAAGGAATTATATCGATCTAAGCTAAGGAAGGTACTTTAATTTTAGACTACACGTTGGTTATGTTGGTAGAACTCAAATATAAAATTTGATACATTTTACTTAATAAAGGAATGAAATGATGATTTTAAACAAAATGAAGTACAAATTAGTTTCAAACAATTGAATTTGTTATTCTTGGGTTAGGCACGAGAAGTTATCTTCGTATCAAAGAAAAGGCCACTCATTAATTTCAGTGAAATAGTTAAGAGAATTACAAATCACCTATTTCAACCCAATTTATACAATTATCGTTATATAAATGTTTGAAACATTAGAAATTGAGAGTAAAATTATTACCTAAACCATCATTCGAAGTAACCTGGAATAAGCATAACCCATTTGACATATAAGAAAAAAGAGGAAATTTCTTGTCATTATTACAAACATACGAAAAAAAAAACTTTCATTTAGGAGCATCAAACAAATAATTATTGCATGCAATGTTATTAAACACGGTCATCAATTCAGTTGGAGTACTGAGTCAATGGATTATTGATTCAATAGTTACTAGTTGGACAACATAAATTGATTTTATATAAAAATATATGATAAATATATGATAAATACATAAATAGAAGCAATATGACATCCAAAGTAATTTGACTTGATGAATAGTATGTCATTCCCCTTCCCATAGGTGCCAAGTTTGAATTCGAGGAGTGCAATTATGATAAACTATTTTGTCACAATTTCAAAATCTGGTTCAACCAACAAACGTATCGTTTGAACCCGATTTTTTTACCGGTTCATAAGTTCTTAACCGAGTTGCATGCATAACCGGTTAATTAATTGAATCGGATTAGTCCAGTTCTTAATTTAATTAGTTCAATCAGGCAGATCGAGCCAATTTTAATAATATTAATCGCTTCGTTACATACGAGAGATCAACATATGTACATATGTAAGTGCATGTGGTATGAATATTTTTAAATTTTGGTAAAATATCAAAAACATAATTAAAAGATAAATATTTAAAATTATAAAATGATATTTATATTGCATTTAAGTAGTTATTATTGACAACATAATTATTTTTTCGGATATAAGTGGGAACTGAACACATAACCTAATACAACCTACTCAAACCCCTTACCACAAGACCAAACCTAATGCTAATGCCTATTGACAGCATAATTCCAATTACATAGAATGAGCATAATTAGAGGTGTAAATATATCAGAAGAATTATCCTGGGCTTAGACCTAACGTATATTAAACCAGACCTAATTTAGTTTGTTTAGCAATTAAAAATAAGTTATTTAAAAAAAAGACCACAAACTTACTTTTATAAGGTGTGATTTATAAGATTATAAGTCAACCTAGAGCATATCATTTATTTTAAATAAAATAAAATTATTGTTTAAATTATTATTTTTTAAAAAATATTATTTTAATTATTTGGGAATAATATTTTTCTAATGACATGAGATAAAGTTATCTTCAGCAATCCCAAAATGACTTTATTTTGGTGGTTTGGGAAAAAATGTACATTATGTAATTTTACTAAAATGCTCTTTATTTTTTTTTCTAAACCCCTGGAATGATATCATTTTGGGATTACAGGAGATAAATTTTTAATCTCTAATTATTTTTTATGATTCATAATAAGTATAGCTGATTTACAAAGGTTAAATAAATTAATACCAAGCTTAAAATGTTCTATATTACCCTGTATTTCTTAAGGCCTAAGCCTAAACCTCGCTACGCTAAATATAACCAGGTGACATATAAAAAATACTTTTACTTATGAGCATCAAATAAATAATAATGGCATGGCTACTAGGAGATGGCTTATGGTGACTTGCTCAAGTGGCTCAAAGGTAGCGCAGGACACTGTTCAGTTTTCAATAAATCTTTGATTGTGATGTGGGGATTGTTTCAAATGATTCATACTTTGCATTTAGGATTTTTATTGGCTGGACTTGTTGGGCTTTCTCTTTCAATGCTAAGCCCAAGTTCATTGAGGGGTTTTCTAAAATCCCTAAACCTTAAACTCTAGATTACACCTCCTCTATATATTCATTAGTTGTGGATGGAGGCTAGGTTAGAGGGAAAAGATTCAGAGAAAATTATTTGAGAGATTTGTGAGCAAAACTTTAAGCTTTGTATTTGAGAGATTTCTAGAGAGAGTTTGAGTAAAACATCTCTAGGGAAATTTGATTATCACCATTGTTGGAGAGGTTGTCTTAACCATCACTTTGATTCTTTGTACCCATTATTTTCATAGTGGATGTTTGAACTGGACTAGGTCCCGTGGGTTTTTACTTCTTTATTGGAGAAGGTTTTTCCACGTTAAAACTGCTTGTTTTTCTCTTTCACACTCTCTCCTTTATTTTTGTTTTTCCACTTGGTGAATTTCAGGCCGAGGTAAGATTGCCGAGATCCGAGATCCAGGATCTTGTTGATTGACTTCCGCGAAAAGGCTTCTTAGCCGAGTTGAGGGAAACGAGTTCTCAACAGTGGTATCAGAGCCCTGGTTCGACGGGTTCTGAGGGAGACGAGATGGAGACCAGTGGTATAACCCATGATGGAGATGTGTTCAAGCTGACCGCAGACAATTTCACCTATTGGAGAACGATGATGGAAGATCATCTCTACTGCAAAGATTTATATGAGCTCATTATCCTTGATGAGTGGAAGATCCTGAGTCGTAAGGTGGTAGCTACAATCAGAAAATATATTGACAAAAATCTCTTTGAGCACGTGTCTGAATTCACAAACGCGTACGAATTGAGGACGAAGCTGGAGTCCATGATTCAGAAGAAGACTCTTAAGAACAAAGCATACCTAGTTCGCCGACTTGTGAAGCTGGAATACAAGGACGACATGAGCATGATTGAACACCTCAACACCTACAAAGGTATTGTTAATCAGTTGTCTAAAGCCGAGATGAAAATTGATGATGAGACGCAGGCTTTGCTGCTATTGAGCTCGCTGCCAGAAAACTGGGATACTCTAGTGGTGACTTTGAGTAATTCGGCTCCAGATGAAAAATTGAAGATGGATGTCGTAACAGATAGTCTCCTTAATGAAGAAGTCAGGAGAAGAGAACGAGGTGTTTCGAGCACTTCTGAGGCCAACATTGCTGAGAATAGAGGGAAATTTGACTCTCGGGGTAGAAGCAAAAGCCGAGGTCGAGATTGTGACAGAAGAGGAAAGTCCAGAGTTCGGTCAAAGTCAAAATATGAGTTGAAGTACTTTTATTGTGGGAAGACAGGGCATGAGAAGCCAGACTGCTGGACTTTGCAGAATGAGGAGAAGAACTGCTCTGTGAAGTCGGATCAGATTATTTCCAAGAAGAGGGAAAACAAGAGCGCCATTGCTGTGGCTGCCAACCCGGATGCCGAGATATTCCTCCTAGGTGAGGATAATTATTTGAATGTTGCATATGATGACTCCACCTGGATTGTTGACTTCGGTGCCTCCTTCCACGTTACTCCACACAAAGGTTTTTCTGTAATTTTGGAGTCGTGAAGATGGGAAATCAAGTGACCAGCAAGATTGTTGGTGTCGATGATGTGACTCTGACCACAGATGTTGGGTAACGACTTGTGTTGAAAGATGTAAGGTATGTTCCTGACATGCGATTGAACCTAATCTCGGTAGGCAAGCTTGGCGATGCCAGGTTTGTGAACTACTTCGGTAGTGTTAGATGGAAGCTGGCCAAGGGAAACTTGGATGTTGCTTGAGGTAAGAAGGAAGGCTCCTTGTATGTGATGCAAGGAAAGATCAATGGCGGAGAAGCCAATTCTATCCGAGATGGACCTAGCTTGGAGCTATGGCACAAGCATCTCGGCGACATGAGTGTGAAAGGGCTCCAAATTCTACACAAGAAAGGATTACTGACCGGGTTAAAAGGTCAAGCGTTGGAGAGTTGCACGCACTTCCTAGCTGGAAAGCAGCACCAGGTTTCTTTCGTGAAACCAGATCAACCCAGAAGACGATGGTATATTCTTGACCTCGTCCGTACTGATGTTTTCTCTATGTCAGAAGATTTCTTGGAGGAGCTCAGTATTTTGTTTCATTCATTAATGATCATTCTCGCAAAGTGTGGGTATGTATGTTGAAGTCTAAAGACCAGGTACTCCAATCCTTTAAAGAATTCCATGCAATGGTTGAAAGGGAGACTGGCAAAAAATTGAAGGTAGTCAGATCTGACAATGGTGGTGAGTATTGCGGCCCATTTGATGCATACTGCAGAGCGGCCGAGATCCGACTTCAGAAGACGCCCCCCAAGACTCCACAATTGAATGGACTGGCTGAGAGGATGAACAGGACTATTGAAGAGAAGGTCTGAAGTATGTTATCAAATGTCGGATTGCCAAAATCATTCTGGGGAGAAGCCGTCAGAACTGTTGTTGACCTGATCAGCCTCTCACCATCACGGCCACTTGAAGGAGAAATTTCGGAAGAAGTCTGGACAGGTCAGAAAGCGGCTATAATCAATTGAAGGTATTTGGATGCTGAGCTTTCGTGCATATCCCTAAAGATGAAAAGGCGAATCTCGATGCGAAGACTAAAGAATGCATTTATCTTGGTTCGCCGAGATGTGAGTTCGGGTTCCGACTTTGGGATTCAATCAATAAGAAGATAGTGAGAAGCTGAGATGTGATCTTTCATGAAGATGAGGACATTCATGACATCTCGAAGCCCAAAGTCCGGGTTACTGTTAGACGTGAAGAACCCATCCCTCCTATCCGAGATGAAGCAGGGGGAGAAAATAAAGAAAATAAAGAAATTGATGACCAGCAACAAGCTGATGATGACCAAGATACTGAAGTCCGAGTTGACGATGAGATCCAGAATGAGAATGATGAACCGGGTTCTCAAGCTGAAGAACAGCCAAGATATCCAACTCGAGAAAGAAGACCCTCTACAAGATACCTGTATGATGAATACACCGCTGTAGCTGAAGACGGTGAGCCTCAGAGTTATGATGAGGCTGTGACGAGCTCAGAGAAAGAAGAATGGGAAAAGGCAATGCAAGACGAGATGAAGTCTCTGCACGAGAATCAGACTTATGAGCTGACCGAGTTGCCAGAAGAAGACGAGCTTTGAAAAATAAATGGGTCTACAAGATTAAGAATGAAGAGAACGGGAAGAAGTCAAGATACAAAGCCCGAATTATAGTGAAAGGCTGCAATCAGAAGAAAGGAGTAGACTTTAATCAGAAGAAAGGAGTAGACTTTGAGAAGATTTTTCCTCCTGTAGTGAAAATGACCTCGGTTCGAACTGTGTTAGCTATGGCGGCTTCGATGGATCTCGAGGTAGAATAAATGGACGTGAAGACGACATTTCTTCATGGTGATTTAGAAGAAGAGATATATATGGAGCAACGTGAAGGGTTCCGAGCTCCAGAACAAGAAGACTTGGTATGTCGGTTAAAGAAGAGTCTATATGGTTTGAAACAAGCACCTCAGCAGTGGTACAAGAAGTCTGAATCATTCATGACTGATAACAAGTTTGAGAAGACAGAGGCCGACCACTGCGTATTTGTGAAGAGGTATGAGGCCGAAGATTTTTTGATTTTGTTGTTATATGTTGATGATATGCTTATTGTAGGGAAAGACAAATCGAGGATAACCGCTCTGAAGAAGGCGTTGAGCTCGTCCTTCGCAGTGAAGGACCTCGACCCTGCAAAGCAGATTCTCGGAATCAAGATTATCCGAGATAGACAAAAGAAGCTACTGTGGCTAAGTCAAGAGAAGTATATTGAGAAGATTTTGAAGAGATTCAGCATGGACAAAGCCAAAACAATGAGCACCCCCCCCTAGCCGGACACATAAAGCTGAACCAGAAGCAATGTCCGAGATCTGATGAAGACAAAGACGAGATGCTGAAGATCCCGTACCAATCCGTTGTTAGAAGCTTGATGTACGCAATGGTTTACACTAGACCTGACTTGGCATATGCTGTTGGAATGGTAAGCAGGTATTTGTCAAACCTCGGCAAAGAGAACTGGGAAACAGTGAAGTTGATCTTCAAGTACCTCCGAAAAACGACCAACTTATGCCTTTGATTTGGAGACGGCACAACCGAGTTGCAAGGCTACTCAGATTCTGATTTATGGGGAGATTTCGACTCGAGGAAGTCGATGACGGGATATATGATGAAATTTGCCGGAGGAGCTGTCTCTTGGAAATCAAGACTTTAAAAGTGTGTGGCACTATCGACAACCGATGCTGAGTACATTGCCGCTACTGAGGCAAGCAAAGATATGCTGTGGATGAAGAAGTTCCTCATGGAACTCGGCCATGATCAAGACAAGTACGAGCTGGGTTGTTACAATCAAAGCGCAATCCATCTTGCAAAGAATTCGACCTATCACTCCCGCACTAAGCACATTGATGTGAGATATCACTGGATCCGGGATGTGGTGGAAGGTGGAGAGCTCGAACTCGTCAAAGTGCACACTGACCAAAATTGGTCCGACATGATGACAAAGCCGGTTCCAACTAGAAAATTTGAAGACTGTTGTGAAGGAGCCAGGTTGATGCTGAAGCCGACGCATTGAAGTCGGAGGGGGAGATTTTTTGGGCTTCCTCCTTCAATGCTAAGCCCAAACCCATTGAGAGGTTTCCTAAAACTCCTAAACCATAAACCCTAAACCCTAGATTCCACCTCCTCTATATAATCATTAGTTGTGGGTGGAGGCTAGGTTAGAGAAAAAAGATTCAAAAAAAATTATTTGAGAGATTTGTGAGCAAAGCTTTAAGCTTTGTATTTGAGAGATCTCTAGAGAGAGTTTGAGTGAAACATCTCTAGGAAAGTTTGATTATCACCATTGTTAGAGAGGTTGTGTTAACCATCACTTTGGTGAATCTTGATTCTTTGTACCATTATTTTCATAGTGGATGTTTGAACTGGACTAGGTCTCGTGGGTTTTTACTTCTTTATTAGAGAATATTTTTCCACGTTAAAACTGCTTGTTTTTGTAACACTCGGTCGCTTCAAGAATCAACGACTATCCCCACATACTAACACGAGACTTTTTAGTGTGTTTTTTCCTCACTCGCACACTTCTCGGGAAAACTTTCCAAGAGGTCACCCATCCCAGAATTGCTCCAAGTCTAGCACGTTTAACTAAGGAGTTCTTCCGTTCCGGGCTACCGAAAAGTAGATGCATCTTGTTAGTATAGGTAGTACCAATTAATTCTTATAAACTATCACAAATTGTGCAGCCTTATACCTGCACAACCTTTGGAATCCCTCTCTTTCGAGTGTCGATTCGATTCATTCATGCATGTAACCCCCCGCTGGAAGCCTGTCAGGAGCCGCTCCTTGTCCGTGCCTCTTTGCACCGGCGATCACTCCCCGCCCTCGTCAGCGCTTGGGATGTTACATGCCCACCAACTTCTGCCTGGTTCGTCCTCGAACCACATCGTACTGGAAGAGAGGCCCTGCTCTGATACCACTTGTAACGCTCGGCCGCTTTAAGAATCAACGACTATCCCCACATACTAACACGAGACATTTTAGTGTGCTTTTTCCTCACTCGCACACTTCTCGGGAAAACTTCCCAGGAGGTCACCCATCCCAGAATTGCTTCAAGTCTAGCATGCTTAACTATGGAGTTCTTCCGTTCCGGGCTACCGAAAAGTAGATGCATCTTGTTAGTATAGGTAGTACCAATTAATTCTTATAAGCTATCCCAAACTGTGCAGCCTTATACCTGCACAGCCTTTGGAATCCCTCTCTTTCGGATGTCGATTCGATTCATTCATGCATGTAACCCCCCGCTGGAAGCCTGTCAGGAGCCGCTCCTTGTCCGTGCCTCTTTGCACCGGCGATCACTCCCCGCCCTCGTCAGCGCTTGGGATGTTACAGTTTTTCTCTTTCTCTCTCTCCCATTTGTTTTTGTTTTTCCGCTGCGCTGCCCGACCTGGTGAAGTTCAGGCCGATGTAAGATTGCCGAGATCCAAAATCCAGGATCTTGTTGATTGACTTCCGCGAAAAGGCTTCTTAGCCGAGTTGAGGAAACCGAGTTCTCAACAGGACTGTGGAGGCTTTGTACTATTATAGGCCTCGTGTTTATTTTATTTATTTTATTGTAACTTAGGGTTTTTAAGCTAATAATTATATTCCCCAAGTGCGATAAGGATGGTATAATAAGATATTATCGGATGTAATCCCCATTAGGTGAATCATGTAAATATGTGTCTCTATTTTCTTTCCTTTTCTTGTTCGGTCCCAACTGGGATGAGTTCCTTTCTGAATTGGATTTTTGGTTCTTATTTTGTTTCTTGGTGAATTTGATCGAGCGTTTGGTAGAGAAAAAAAAAATTTACAGGAAAATTTTCGGGAATATCTTGATCGAGCGTTTGCCAAAATCTTTTCGAGAATGTTGAATTAATTTTATTGATACTGTGTGTTAATTTTCTCAACACATGAGAAAGAAACAATTCCACCCTTTTAATGATAATCTTCTCCAACCATTTTACATAGAAAAACAAATGTTCCGAAAAAAAATTTCCAACCATATTTTTACTTCACCTCCTACCAAATATAGGCAAATAATTTTTCTCACGCCATTTTCCTAGGAATTTTTTTTTTTACTTCCTACCAAACACCCCCTAAAAACAAACAAGGATGGAAATTCCATGATAACTTGACTTTCCCTTTTTATTGTTTAGGCATAAGAACTGAGTTGCAGAGACTTTCAACATTTTATTTTTCACCTCAGAAGATGGATTTTTGACTCTCTGATTAGCTTAGAGTGCAATTTATATAGAAAGTGTTATTTGTGTTCTTTGTTGGTAGCCTAGTGGTAATGGATACACTGAGGCAAAAACAAATCACTAACAACGTTATATTGCTACAGCAACAGCTATTGATAATCTGAACACATAAAAGCAGCTCATCATGAAATGAAATTTACTGAAATTTTAACAGATTTTACTTCTTTTTTTTTTTTTTGTCTCCTCCTTCTCTATTTTTTTGTTTTCTTCCTTTTTCTATGTAATATTCAGAAGTGTGTTGTGTCAAATAATCCCCCTATGCTATGTAGTATTCCCTCTCATCCTTCACAGGTCAATTTTTTTTTTCCAGATATTTGTAACTGATGCTAGCTTCCTTTTATCATTTCTGTGACCTATCTCTTTTGCCTCAATTTGGCAGGATGACATATTCATGCATACTCCTTTTGAATTTTTCTTGCGGCTTGACTCTTGATTTTTTTCTTAATTGCTCTTGTCTTATATGCTTAAAGATGAGCATGCTTGTGGGATAGAAACAAGATTGATCGCCCCATTACAAAAAAAAAAAAAAAGAAACAAGATTGATCGAAAAATTTGGATTTTACTGGCAGGTTGTGTACATGAGAAAGAGAAGGCTCATTTTTTCTTCACACTTCAAGGGTCCAAAGCTGATTCAGACCAAAATTAGTGTTCACATAATCACATTGTTATTTCTAAAAGGCTTGTTTTTATTTTATAATAGTTTCCAAAACACACAAAACTGTTTTCATTTAATGTTTTGTTTTCATGCACAACTTCCTAGTTTCATTTAAATAAAGAAAAGCCGGGGAGAAGAAAATTCCAATTCTGTTCTCACCCTACAATTGAATGCACGTCCTTGTAGAGACTTTGCCATAATGATGAAAATGAAACTTGTACACAGGTATGAAAATTTCTTATATACTTTGTGTTGCAACTGTTAGAATGTACATAATTCTTACATATACCAAGGATAAAGACATGATTCTCAGATATACCAAGGAAAAAGACATACCTAGAAGCATCTTTTCGCAAAGTTTAGGGTGACTTCTCTGTCTGGGCCTTTTTTTGTGTAGGGAAAAGAGGACCAACCCTAATATATATTCAATTGTCTTTAATCTGATACTTCCATCGTTCGTAAACCAGATGAACGCTTGAGATCAAATGCATTAACTTTTGTAACCGTAACGATTATTGCTTCTAATTAAAAGCATTAATCTTATAACCGTTAATTAGTAATTGGGCCACTTTAATAGTCATGACTCATGATATTTCTATCATGTGGGCGTTACATTTCTAACAGCAACATCCAGATATGATTTAAAAACATTTTGTTTTCAATATTATGCAGTGTTATTGGAATACTGTGATACTATTACTATCATATTACAAAGCTACTAGTAGTCACTTAAAATAACGCACTATCAACAAAATAACAAACTAGCTTCAACTAATTAACTAACCAATGAAAATGGTTGGTAACACATTCTGCTTAGGTTCCTTGCAAAAAAATCATCGGTTTTTGCTTGTTTGCAGCTTTCACTTCCATTCTGATTCGTATGTATGTAACTGACTTGTGCTTATCATGTTGTTCCATTTTTTCAATTGTGTTCACTTAACGTTGCTAGATGTGGAATACTGATTTTTGGTATTTTATTCCCATTGAGAAAACCTCGGTTTTGTTTCTTGACATGGTCACATTCACGTACCTTACTGGCCTAAGATCCCCTTCGCTTAAATCAATCATTCAATCCTCTTTACTCCTCACCCTTCTATCGTCCATTCCTCTTTAACAAGTCCCCATCAACAAAGCAAAAACAACCCTTTCCCTCAACTTGTTCTAAAATGCAGCTCACCAATACAATAAATTATACTCAACTAGTCAACCATCCAATAAATATACCTCAAAATCCAAAACTCAATCCCCACTATCCCTACTCATAACAATTTAATAATTAACCAAGTTGTACACATATTAGTTGCCAATGCTGAAAATACTCAATATTCAAGGTGAGAACTGCACTCACCACAGACTTTGGAAACACTATAAAAACCCCCCAAAACCCATCACCACCATTACAATTATCATTCAAGCATTCACCATCATAGCCACCACGATCAGCAGCAATGACTAACACCCAGAAGAACACTCCTTTTATCTTCCCACAGGGTCATTCCACTGTCCTACCTGATCCCTCCAACTTCTTCTCCTCAAACCTTGTTTCAAATCCACTCCCTACAAACTCTTTTTTCCAAAACTTTGTCCTAAAAAATGGTGACCAACCCGAGTACATTCACCCTTACCTCATCAAATCCTCAAACTCATCCCTCTCTCTCTCATACCCATCTCACACTTTCACCTCTGCTTTCATATACCAAGTCTTCAATGCTGATCTAACCATCTCTTCCTCTGAACAAAAAACCAGTGAGAAACACATAATCTCTTCATGTAGTGATCTCAGTGTCACCTTGGATATCCCTTCTTCCAATCTGAGCTTTTTCCTTGTAAGGGGAAGTCCTTTTCTGACTGTGTCTGTAACCAAACCAACCCCTCTCTCCATCACCACCATCCATGCCATTCTTTCTTTCTCTTCAAATGATTCCCTTACAAAGTTCACATTTCAGTTTAACAATGGTCAAACATGGCTCCTATATGCTTCCTCGCCAATCAAGTTGAGTCAAAGCCTTTCCGAGATCACTTCTGATGCATTTTCTGGCATAATTCGGATAGTTTTGTTGCCTGATTCCGATTTTAAACACGAGGCAGTTCTTGACAAGTTCAGTTCTTGTTACCCTGAGTCAGGTGAAGCTGTGCTCAGAGAACCATTTAGTGTTGAGTATAAGTGGGAGAAGAAAGGATCAGGTGATTTGCTACTGTTAGCACACCCTCTTCACCTTAAGCTTTTGTCTAACAGTGATAGTGATGTCACTGTTTTGGATGATTTTAAATATACAAGCATTGATGGGGAGCTTGTTGGTGTTGTTGGGAATTCGTGGGTTTTGGAAACAGATCCTGTTTCTATAACTTGGCATTCTTCTAAGGGTGTTATAGAAGAATCCCATGATGAAATTGTTTCTGCACTTTCTAAGGATGTTGATGGTCTAGATTCATCAGCAATAACAACAACTTCATCTTATTTCTATGGTAAATTGATTGCAAGGGCAGCAAGGCTAGCATTGATTGCCGAAGAGGTTTTCTTCTTTGATGTGATTCCAAAGATTAGGAAATTTTTGAAGGAAACCATTGAGCCATGGCTTGAAGGAACTTTTAATGGGAATGGATTTCTATATGATCAAACGTGGGGTGGCATTATTACCAAACAAGGGTCCACTGATACTGGTGGTGATTTTGGGTTTGGAATTTATAATGATCATCATTATCATTTGGGATACTTCCTTTATGGAATTGCAGTGCTTGTTAAGATTGACCCAGCATGGGGTAGGAAGTATAAGCCTCAAGCCTATTCACTCATGGAAGATTTTATGAACTTGAGCATAAGATCAAACTCCAATTATACACGTTTGAGATGTTTTGATCTTTATGTATTGCATTCTTGGGCTGGAGGGTTAACTGAATTTGCAGATGGAAGAAATCAAGAGAGTACAAGTGAAGCTGTAAATGCATATTATTCTGCAGCTTTGATGGGTATGGCATATGGTGATGCCAATCTTGTTGCCATTGGATCAACACTTACAGCATTGGAAATGCTTGGAACTCAAATGTGGTGGCATGTGAAAGAAGGAAGTAATCTTTATGAGGAAGATTTTACAAAAGAGAATAGGATAATGGGTGTTCTTTGGGCTAACAAGAGAGACAGTGGACTATGGTTTGCTTCTGCTGAGAGGAGAGAGTGTAGGCTTGGCATTCAACTCTTACCTATTTTACCTATTTCTGAAGTCCTGTTCTCAAATGTTGATTATGTTAAGGAGCTAGTGAAGTGGACATTGCCTGCTTTGAATGGTGAGGGTGTTGGAGAAAAATGGAAAGGGTTTGTATATGCCCTTGAAGGGATTTATGATAACAAAGGTGCATTGCAGAAGATTAGAAGCTTAAATGGTTTTGATGATGGAAACTCATTGACTAATCTCTTGTGGTGGATTCACAGCAGAGGTGAAGGTGATGAATAAATGGTTTTGATATTTAAAAATAAAATGAGATTAAAGTTAAAAACTCAATAATTTCATGCGTTGTATCTGACTTTTGTTTTTCAATTGATGTCTGTTTCTTATAATTCCTTATATGAATAATAATTGTGGACCTTATCTTTAATTTTGGTACAAGACTTTGCTTCATTGTCCGTATGGTGGCATGAGGACTTTTCTGTGTAACGTGTAAGCATATTCCAAGCGGTTGCCGACCTTCACTTTTTAA
This sequence comes from Gastrolobium bilobum, assembly GCF_033153095.1. Taxonomy (NCBI): domain Eukaryota; kingdom Viridiplantae; phylum Streptophyta; class Magnoliopsida; order Fabales; family Fabaceae; genus Gastrolobium; species Gastrolobium bilobum. Next base: position 724,395 of record NW_026899533.1, read on the forward strand.
TGTCGTTTTTGGCAATTTTTAATATTTAAATTATTGCCTGCGGCTACTTATAAAGTTATAACTTGTAAGTACAATCATAGAGTCGGCCCAAAAAAATATATTATTTATGTACAAGTGAAAACATAATGGGGAGCGACTGAGATTACTTTTTTTATTTTCAATTTGTTAAAAAGAATGGGGAAAAAGAAAACAACCTTAGAAGACACTCGTCAGGCATTTGGTTGAGGAGAAATTTTTTTAATACTAGAAAAATGTAATTACTAGAGAAATGGTTGGAAAGTGAGTTTGGTAGAAAAATATAAAAAAAAAAAAAGTTGTTTGATTGGGAAAAAATTTACCGAGAAAATTTGGCAACTTGAGGGTATTTTGGTCTAGGTCAACTTTCACCTTTTACCTTTTATCCATCTAACTAAGGAAAATCACGTCGAAGAAAGCTTTCTAAACAGTCATAATTACTCCATTTCAAAGGCCAAATTTGAATAGCTATGCAATATGAATAGATGGAAAAATTTTAAGAAACTCTCTACCAACAAGGAAATCAACAATTGCCAGCTTGATTTGGATGGAAAATTTTTAAGAAACCCCAACCACAAGGAAATGAAAAATAGCATGTGGGGGAATTGAGGTAACTAATAGCAGCCCTGAAAATACCAATAGGTTTAGCATAAGCGAGTTTTAAAATATCACTATGTTTTATAACACCATAAAAGATTTTGATGATAGGAATTTATTTATCAATATCTAGAGACAAATGATTTTTTTTTTTTTTTATAAAGAGTTTTTAGATAAAAATTTATATTTGATAATACATACATTCTAGGATGTGCCTGTTTAATAAATAGAGAGATTTTTTCTTCCAATTTTTTAATTCTGATAATACATTATACAATATATGTATTTAATAAATAATGTGCACGAGAATGAATAAATGAATAATTTTTTTTTTACAATTTTTTTCCTTGAGTTATTGGTTTATTTTCTAGAAGAGAAAAAATAAATTAAATTTATCAAACCTAATTATTAATTATTTCTATTTTTTAGATTAAAAATTGGAAGAAGAAAAAAAGAAACATTATCCTAAGTGAGTAGAAAATGACAATATGTTGTGTTTTAATTATAAAGGTGAAAATTTTGGGTTGGTGGGTCTTGTTTGAATTCACACAAATACATTCAACACAAACATAACATAAATAATTATTCATGTGTCAAAACACTCGATACTAATACGATTCATTTACTATTTAGGATGACACAACACAATAACTTGTCAATTTTACTTTTCAAATGAAAACAATTTAAATAACTTCAAATTAAAAAATAAAAGTGGATAAGTGGGATAAATATCTATTTATATAACTATTTAATTTAACAGAAAAATATTTCTGCAGTTACCTACATTTACTTTCAAAACGATGTCATTTTGGGATTGAAAAATTTAAAAATTATAATTAAAAAGACTATAATAACTCTAAAATACATTAAAATTACAAAAACACTATGATTTTCGCCCCAAAACGACGTTGTATTGAGCTTAATGTAGATAACTTATCTGCAATGACAGCAGAAAAAGTGAATCCTTAATTTAATCGGTGGTCACCAACACGAATACTCATAACACGAATGAAAATATAGGTTGAGACGAACACAAAAAATCAGTATCGTATTTGAAATGTGTTGAAAATTGACACTCCTAATTTTAAACGATATCCTTGTCGTTTTTTCATTTCTTTTTTATTTTTGGTTATGGAAGGATTAATTATGTAAAAGATCCAAAATGGAAAACTAGAAAGTTTGGTGGTGTTTGGTTGAAGAGATCTGAAAATTTCCCCATGCAAATGAACTTGGCATTCCAGAAAGTTGTTGTTTGGTAGAGAGATTCATTGAAGTTCCCCATCTATGCTATTTGCATAGCATTTTCCCATTTAGTTGTAGAAAGCCAGCCATTGGCACTGTTTAGAATCTGAAGTTGGTGGTGGTTTTTTGGGGATAGCTGAGTAAGTTGGAAAATGAGAAAATAAAGCAGACCAAAATACCCCTTCGTAATCCTTCTCCTCTTTCTTTCCACCGTCTCTACGCAGCAGCAGCCACCTGCAACCACCAACAGCCGCCGCGATGGTCACCATGGACAAAGAGGCGGGCACCACTGTGGCAACCCAGGGAAATTTTTCGATTACGTTCGAAGCAACAACCCCACAGATGCTAGAACTCCACCATGTGATGCACCTGCCCATGCTCCAATTGTAAAGATGACATGTACTAAAATATTGATATCTTCAAAAAATGAATTGCTCAACTTTGTACTTTTACTTACTGAAATTTTAATCAGTTAGCAAGAACTTCGCAATTCCATTTTTTCTTTTTTTTCACGTTTCTCTCTAATTTACAATTATTTTTATTTTCCCAAAAAATTTAAAAATAGGGATATTTTCGTAATTGTCACTTATTTTTCCATTTATATTTTACCTCTAACCAAACTTAAATTTTATAAATCTTACCTAATTTGCTCGATAAATTTTTTTCCAACCAAACAGCTTTTTTTATATTTTTCTACCAAATTCACTTTCTAACCATTTTTCTATCAATTATATTTCCCTAATATTGTCAAGGTAACATTTCAAATAGACTAGCTAAACCGTTAAGCATAATAGACAGATTACTAAATCCTCGAGGACAGCCCCCGCGAACATTTGTCCTTTTCATATCAGGCCTTTGTATGTTCATTAACTTTTTATGATCATTATTGTTTATCAGGCCTTTGTATGTTAGTTAGAGGTACACAACAGAGTGATTAAAATTCGTACAACGGATTAGCAATCCCACGCCACGAACTACGAGCCTTTGTCCCATATCTCATGAACTTGTATAAAATTGTTAAAACCTGAATTTATATATCTAAAATTGATCGATGAGAATCATGTTTAAACTTGTATAAAAACTCATTTAATAAAAAGGTATTAGGCTCCAATTCAAAAGCCGGGTCTTAATATTATTATCATAAATTATATTCAATTTCTATTCAATTCGAATATAAATTGAATTCTAACCGACTGGCCTAATATACTAACTTTTATTTTTATTTTATATTTTTTACACTACTTATAATAGTCCTATCTCTTTTCTCAACTCATTTCCCTCCTTTTTGTTGGTTAAACAGACTTTTTGAAATATTATGTTGTTTGTATATATATTGAATTTATGAATTTTTATGAAATTATTAGTGTTGTTGATTGTATATTATGTTTGGATAAATATTTATTATCTTTTTTTTAATAAGCTAACCAGCTAAACCAGACTTTATTTTTTGTAAATAAGCTAGGTCACATGTCGATAATTATATTCATAACAGGTAATAGGCTAGGTTAGGCTGGCACTTTTAAACACAAACTTAACATTTAAGACTAATGGTCGGCCGGCTCGGCTCGTTAACACCTTCAAGGGTGATTATATATCTACACTTTTGATGTGTATTGAGGAATAATACAAAGAAAATAACACAAGGCAATTAATTGATATACAATACTGTAAGAAACCAATTCAACCCAAAAGCCCCCTCACACGAGAGCCTACTGGACTTGAAGAGTGGACAACGCACAGGCCCACCTACCTGTGCGAAGAAAGAAATTCCACTACAAAGAAAGTGGGGGGCGATGAGGATTGAACCTGGTACACCAAGGCTCTGATACAATGTAAAGAATCAATTCAACCCAAAAACTTAAGCTGTTGGGTGAGGCCACATTAATGATTTTATATATATCTCAACAAATACAATTTTGTTTATATATTGTTTGTGAGTCGATTTACAAAATTTGGGTTGTGTTATTTGTTTTGCACTAAAACAATGCAAACATTTTTTTAATAAATTTTTATTTATTTTAATATTTATCATTTAATTATTCTCACACTCTAATTTTATTTATAATTTATTAATAATGGTATTATATTTTTAATTAATTTTTGTTCTGGAGTGAACATTAATTGTCTAGCAGGATAGCTAGTATTTGTATCTACGGAGCTTATGGTAAAGATGACAGGCAATGAGAAGTCCTGCACCTTAGGCCAAAGTCCGATGGTATGAACAAGGGTGTGTGTGTGTGAGTCACCTGCGGTGGATAGGATGTGCTCTGGGCACAAGTATGTAGGTTGTAGCCATGGTGACTAGGATAAATTATCAGATGAGTTCCTAGATGAGTTATCAGATGATCCCCCTTGTTAGCTATAGGGGTTATATATATATATATATATATATATATATATATATATATATATGAATGCACTAGGAGATTGAGCACCTAGTGGGTAGTTTGCAGGTGACTTAATGGCATGATGCAATGCTTAGTGGGTGGTTATTGGTAGTGGATGGAAGTTATGGGAGAGTGGTGGAATGAGATGCTCCATGTAGTGGGGATAGGAAATGGGAACCACTTAAGTGGTCCATAACATAAGCCCCCCAGCGTGGCGTTTTGTATATTCGGAATGTCGGGGTAAAAGTAAAGCCTTCGTGCCTATCAAATAATGTTTAGTGTTGTGAAAAAGGATACGAATGCCGGGGAAACCCAGCTTGCGAATGCTTCCGGGTTCCAAGTTTCTTTATTGTGTCGCTCGTTGGTTGTAGTTGTCTCCGGGTTTGTAATTGCTTCTGAGTTTGAAGATAGAGGTGGTTTCTCGGATTTGTCAGCATAAACCTGCAATAAATAAAAATAATAATAGTTTATTGCGTACCTCAGTAGGATATGATAACCCTATATGATGATATCTTGTGCGCTGATTAGGATAATTCAGAATCAAATGTTGAACAATTTTCCCGCTTCCGATTAGGAAAAGGATGGGTGCCCAAAGGTCTTTTAGTAAACCATTTTTATCTCGGAGCACCGGTCTTCTTTTAGTAAACCATTTTTATCCCGGAGGGCCGGTCTTCTTTTGGCGAACCATTTTTATACCATTTTTATCCCAGAGGGCCGGTCTTCTTTTGGCGAACCATTTTTATCCCGGAGGACCGGTCTTCTTTTGGCGAACCATTTTTATCCCGGAGGCCGGTCTTCTTTTCGTAAACCATTTTTATCCCGGAGGGCCGGTCTTCTTTTGGCGAACCATTTTATCCCGAAGGGCCGGTCTTCTTTTAGTAAACCATTTTTATCCCGGAGGGCCGGTCTTCTTTTGGCGAACCATTTTTATCCCGGAGGACCAATCTTCTTTTAATAAACCATTTTTATCCCGGAGGGCCGGTCTTCCTTTGGTGGCAAAAGACTTTGTTTTCCTGCTTCCGAATAGGAATTGAACGGGTGCCCATGAGGCCATGGAAGGTGGCATGGGACTTTTGGCCCTGCTTTTGAGTAGGAAATGAGCAGGTGCCCATGAGGCCATGGAAGGCGGCATGGGACTTTCTGCTTCTAGCCATATTGTGATTTCTTTGTCCTTGAATTATTAACTCGGTGGATGTCTTGCACCCTGAAAAACATGAAACATGCAAGCTTGCAAGGAACTCGTCAATTGTGAGAGAATTTATTGAAAGATAAAAAACAAGACAGGTTTTAGTAAAGAACCCATATTATTATGCACTGTTAAGAAGTCATTCTTGCTTGTATTTAAGGTCCAAATAGGGTGAAAGTTGCATCGTGTGGATACTCCATTATCCACCTGACTAAGTATTAAATTATCATTATAATTTTCAGATTATGTATGGTGGTTCCCTGCAACTTTGTTTTTCATAATTAGAATTAAAATATTCACTAATCATAAATAATAATCATCAATCAATAATGCATGGTTAGGATTACCAATAATAATGACTAATTAATTAGAAAGTGGAACTTATTGTTAAAATCTATGCGCATTCTGAGAACTCTCTTTGTAGCCATTTGGTTGTTGTCGGCATATAAGTAGGGTGACATCCTCAGATGCCCACGTTCATTGAATGGGCATCTCCAAACTTTTAATCTTTACATTCCTCTATAGTCTCCACGTTGGCTAACAATTTCATCAGATCATTTTCCAAAAAGTCAGCTTGTTCATTGAACAATTCTGGACAAATTCAAACTTAATTCTAGTAAAGTTAACTAAAAATTCATTTCACATAAGAGATTAAGAAATTGCAATGTCCATGTCATTATATCCTTTCTATGTTTCGTGTAATATTCAGCCACATTCCATATAGAAAGAGTTCATTCATGCCAGCCTACCTCCAAAGGAAATAAAGAATTCAAAACACCAACTACCTCGTTTCTCCTTTTTACATACAAATGTATTCATTTTGATTTCGTATTGCTTATGAAATTCGCATTCTGGCATACATTAACATCTCAGTTTGTCTTTCCAATTTTATTTAAATAATAATTTTATTAACTATATTGGTAGAATTAGGAAAACTAGTTTGGAGTACATAAATTGCATTAACAGGGATTTCATCGAATGTGTACATAATATTAGTAATAGGAAAATCATGGAATTAATAATAATTCAATAATTAAAATTGAAAATAATTCAACCCCTTGATAAAAAGATAAACAGCAACCCAATAAAAAGCTAAACAGTAACCCCAGCGGCATTTTTTATTTTATTTTTTTAATAAAAACGACAAAACGAAGAGAAGACACATTATCATTATCTTGTATATTTTTTTTTATGAGTTTTATCTATCTTCCTCTAGGTTTGTTATGTCTTCCCTTACAAATTTACAATATTATGATACAACTTTTATTATCATATGCAAATAAGAATAAGCTCATCACATATTGAAGAGAGGGAACAGAAAGAAAGATTAAATACAGTAATGATAATAGCAAACCCACCCAAATAATTTGGTTTTTTCTTTTCTTTTTTAAGTTTCCAAAGTTACCATTTTTTTTTTTTTTTTTTTGAATTATATGTTATTACTAATACTGCATGCCAGATTCGTGCCTCTTCTTTTTATGATATATATTTCCCCAAAGTTGTACTTCCTTTTCTTTAATTTTTATTTATGGAAAATAACTCATCCATTCAAAGGAAAGCCCCTAGAAATCAGAAAATATCTTGATCACGTTCACAATTAACAATCTTTAGGATATAAACTTGAAAAAACATCAACAGAAGGGTAGCATGTACATAACTCATACTGTAGTTACCAATAAATATTCAGAGGAAATAATAATATGATGAAAAAATAATAATAATAATAAAATAAAATTAAATAAAAAACAAAATACTCTGACTTTAAAGAACTATCTTTTCTCTTCATCGTTTCCTTTTAAAATAAGATTATGTTTTATGATTGAGTTAGAGGGGAAAACTTAGCTTATATTTTCTTCTGGCTGGTTCAAGTTGTCTTGGTCGATTCTTCTGTGCTCAATGTTTAGGTCTGGTCGGCGTTTGTTGTTGTTGTAGCTTTAATGAGATTTCTTTCTTGGTGTTACATCTCACATCATCTATATTTGATGACTTGTCTAAAAGCATTTATCCTTCAAAAACAAAAGTTAGTGAGATAAAAAAGAAGTACATTAGTGGTGTGAATTAAAAACAAATAAATGAAGATCAACATCAAATGAGTGCTTATTGCACTTAGTGGGATAATTGCTAATAACTGCATTTAGTGGAGATACTAAAATATAAAGTAACTGCATAAAAAATAACTGTATATGCACTTCATTTGTTTTTTGTTTTTTGTTTTTTTTTTACTTTAAACAGCTGGATATTTATTTTTATTTTTTTACCAAAAAAAAAGGTCAATTTGATAAGGTCTTACCAGTTCTTAGCATCAAATGACTAACACGTGAATAAATTCTAAAAAAGCAACAGGCAACAATTTGTTTGAAATAAACTGTCAACATATATAACTTATAGTAACCTCTGCTACATGTAGTTAAAACTAGTTAAAACTCTGACCATGTTACTTCAAAGTTCAAATACTAAAGTCACCGACATTATATAAATATGACATCTAAAGAAAACTTTTCTTTTTATTTTATTTATTTATTTTTTCTTAAAATTTCAGATTTCTCCCCATTATAAATACAGTTGTTTCATATCGTGGGTGTAACTGCAAATTGTGTAACTGCCTATGGTTTAATTTTAGAAAACTGAAAATGGTTATGCTCAATGATATGTGCTTTTTGTGACAACATGGTATGAAACACCATTAAAATTAAAGGAAAAGAAACACAGCATAATTTCGATAATTCAAAAGTAAAGAAAAAAAAAAAACTCCATTCTTTAAATAATTTGATCCATTTAGTACTAAGAATGACAAAACAAAAGTACACCCATGCTCCTGAAAAATGACCCAAAATAGGTTCTATATACATGTGATTTTTATAGACGTCTTATGCAATAAAGTTTGAAAATTTGATGGGCAGTCACTGCATATTGCATTTTTTTTTTATCATGCCACTATTCCTTTTTTATATTATAATTCCCTTATCTTTGAAAATTTGATAAATATCATTTCACATCATTTTCTTTTTTATAGAAATATATAAAATAACAAATAATTTAAAAATTGGAATATAATAGCTATGGAGTTTGTAAATACTCCAATAAACACTGATATCTTTAAATTTAAAAAATATATATACATATAACTGGTTAGAAAAATGAACTAAAAGGCCATTGTGTTTGATTACGATAATATATACATATAAGCCTCAAAGTACACATTTTCCACAAGTACGCTTTATCTATAAAAATAATTTATGAGAATATAGTTATTGATTTTTTATTTCTTCAGTTAATCATTGTTTGATAAGTTATTCTTAATTAGACGAAAGCATTTTTTGGAAAAATAATAATAATTCCAATATTCTATTATTATATTAGTGCACAACCAGCAAATACAAAAAATATAATAAAATAAAATGAGAATGCAACCAATCAAGTTTAAATAAGTAGATAATTTAAATAGCATGCTACTTACATACAAGATAATCCATGGAAATCCAAAATCTAAATTTTCTCAAACTCAATGGATTCAAATGAAAAATAAAAATAAAAAATAAATTAAACTTTATGCTTCGAAGTCCGTTGCACAGTGAAGCAAAAGGAACAATTGAAAAACGTCATTCAACAATAAAACGAAAAATCCGTCATGCTTCAAAATTTAAAGACACAAAAGACGGAAACAGTGAAACGAATTAAACTTGTATCCAATAACACGTAAAACGAAAAAACCAAACTTGCATTCAAACCTAAACAAAAAATAAATAAATAAAGGAGACTTAGCTTATAATCCTTAGATGGACGTCAATCCCCTGATCATAGCAGCGATTGGGGTAAATTGCAAATAAAAGTTTTTCTTCTTCCTGACGCCATTTGGCTTTTGCCATGGTTTGATGGACTAGCCGTGTTGTTTGTCATTAGCGTGAAATCTTCTCCGACGGGTATTGGTGAATGGAGGTGGGATTAGAACTTTACAGTTCCCCACATACGGCACCAAATGTTCTGGAATGAACATTAATGGTCTAGCAGGATAGCTAGTATTTGTATGAGCTTATGGTAAAGATGACAGACAATGAAAAGTCCTGCACCTTAGGCCAAAGTCTGATGGGATGAACAAGGGGTGTGTATGTGAGTCACCTGCGGTGGAGAGGATGTGCTCTGGGCACAAGTAGGTAGGTTGTAGCCATGGTGGCCAGGATAAGTTATGAGATGAGTTCCTAGATGAGTTATGAGATGATCCCCTTTGTTAGCTATAAGGGGTTTTATATAGATGAATGCACTAGGAGATTCTGCCCCTAGTGATAGTTTGCAGGTGACTTAATGGCATGATGCAATGCTTAATGGGTGGTTATTGGTAGTGGATGGAAGTTATGAGAGAGTGATGGAATGAGATGCTCTATGTAGTGGGGATAGAAAGTGGGTACCACATAAGTGGTCCATAACAAAAAGAATTAATTCATGTGTCCGATTATTTGTCTTGGTGAGATATTTTTGCTGGAATTGAAGATAAAAAAACTATAACAATAAAGAGAGATGAGAGAGTTGATTTCCAAATCTAGAGAGAGAAAGAGGTGTGCAGATCCCAAACTTAGAGAGAGATAGAGAGGGTGTAAGAACCCGCATCGTTAATTAAGGAAGTTAATTAATTAATTATGTGAAATTAGAAAATAATTACATAATTGACCCTAATAATTATTATGAGGCTTAAATAATTACGGTAAGTGAGTAATAATGGTGAAAGTCGCTTTTCTGATGAAAAATGCAGATACCGATTCTGCTACTCGGTATAAATGCGTACCGATGAAGTATCCTGGAAAATTACGAAAAGTGTGTATATGTCACTAGAATAATATATAGGACTTGTAAAACAAATTTCAAGTCAAAATAATGAGAACTGGTGTCAGAACTGATATTGGCTATGGAAAAGCGCGTACCGGAAAGGTGCTGCAAAAATAAAATAAAAATATGATAAATCTTAGAAAAATGAGTAGGTTCAGAATCCTAAGTTGGGGATTAAAATGCTAGGCGTAGCAATTAGCACTAATACTGTGTGTTCAATTCTTAAAACGCTATAAATACGCAAGTTTGGCCCAAAACCCTAGGTCGTATCAGACTTCTACGTGACACTCTTGGAGGCTGAACTGTGTGTTACTGTTTCATTGCTTCTCTTCACCATTTTGAGATCAAGTTGTCACCTTTGCTTGATTTCTTCATCTCTAAACAAGTAAACACTTGGTAGAGTGCATTGTGAGGCTGAAGGTTAGTATTTACTGGGTCGTGGGTACCATTTGGGGGAGGTGCTTTTGCTGCCTCTGAACTTGGTGTGTGTGTTAGCCATTTACTTGGCATTGGTGGTGCCAAGGAGCCATCTGTTGTGCAAAGGGCCAATCTTTGATCATCATTTTCGCACACAGTTGATGTCAGTACCTTGGAGCTGTTGTGTGAGCTCCAAGAGCTCTCGTGACTCTGTTTTAAAGCCTTTGGGTAAGCACCATCACCTTGATCATGAGTTTTCTTGGTTAAAAATGGAACCTTGATGCATGTAACAAGCTAAAGATCATAACTTAAGGTTGGGTAAGCTTAAACACACCTAGAAATGCATGTGTTAGCTTCTGTAATCAGTAAAAATGGATCCTTAGGAAAGATATCTCGCGAAATGCAGAATCTGGGTTCTGCGGCGAATTATCCGGATATTGGGTTGGAAATATCCGGATATTGATATCCGGATATGGGGTTCTGAATATCTGAATATTGATATCCGGATATTGCGAGATAGATATCCGGATATGCCCCCGACAAATATCCGGATATTCTGGGTTTTCGAAGAACAGAAGTTGTTCTATTCATATAGAACGATATTTATGGGTTTGTGGACCCATGATGAGTTATGTTGAACCTCTGTAATAATTAGTTAAGTCAGAATCAAGTGATTAAGGGCTTGTGGCTTTGTGAGAAGCCTTAAGGCATAGAACGCAAAAAAAAAGGCGTTGTCTTATACCGCATGCTTGTTGAGTATGAATATTGATATTATTGTTGGTCCAAACAGATTGTGATTGTGCTGTGTGAGGACTTTGAGCTTGTGTGGACTCTTGGCATTGGATAGTTAGCTTGCAAGGTAAGCTTTCGTGTCCTCGGTTTAGCCATTGTATGATCCACCATGTCCTATGGAGGGATGATTTATATGCATGATGTGTTTTCATGTACTGTTTTATTGAAATGCTATGAAGCTGTTAAGTGCAAAATGCTTATGATATGTATGTGGTGTTTCGCCTAGCCAGGAAGCCATGGGGTGGTACTGGGGGCGGGTACAGCATGGGCTGGTACTGTGTGGGTAATAGACGCATTCCTGCACTTCTCTGATCAGTAGAATTGTTATAACACACATGGCATGATTATCTGTTGCATTGCATTATTTTGAAACTTATACTGTTGAACTGCTTTAGAACTTATATTGCACATGTAAGTGAGCTTGGGGTGGAAGATCCTTGAGGACCCCTTGTCTTACTGAGATTTCTTTTTAGAGATCTTACCCCACGTTTGGGGCACATATTTCAGGTTCAGGTAATGTGGGGGTTGAGACCTCTAGCGGTAGGAGGACGGAGCTTAGCTGATTATATGCTGCTTATGTTGGATGCTGGATATTGACCGTTGCCTTTTATGCTTTTAGCTTCATGATGTTATTGTTGAGACTGCTGTGGGACTTTGTTGCCTTATTTGGTGAGCATGGGGATTGTCTATGCCACATTGACTTGACTTTATGTTTAGTTGTTTCTAGTTGTAATTAATAATGTATCAGGATATTGTCCGGACTACGTGTTGTAGATCCGTGACTTAGATACTCACATATATGTTATGAGGTATTTCAGTTAGTTGTTGGATTACAATCACATACAGACGATATTTTGTAATTGGATTTTAATAATCAACTTGGCTAAGTATAATGACGTCATAATTGAACAGAAAAAGTAATTCCGCATTTTTATATTAAGCGTGGCTTAATACGATGACATGTTAATAAACCGGGTTAACACAGGGTGTTACAGAGGGGATGTGAGAGTAAAAATTAGAATTATAAGAGATAATTATGAACCGTTAGATTTAATTTTAATCTAATGGTAATAAGATTGATGATAAAAGTGATAAATTTACCTGGTGATAAGTATAACCGTCCCCTTAATTGTGTCACTTGTGTTTTTATGTATCATTAAGAAAAATGACAAGCGATAAAGATAAGGAATCATAGATGTGAAAAGCCAGCCTCAAACGTGGGCACTGGGCAGCGTCAGGCCGTCAGCCATTCTTAAAAGTCAGCGATTCAATTAATGATACATAAAACATTAAATAGTAAAAAAATTTAATTTTTTTAACAAGAGTAACTGTCAAAATGAGTTCGGTCGGCCTGGCCGATCTGCTCCACTCGTGAAATAGAATTGAGTGAGACAGACTTAGTTTTATAGTTTATTCTTGTTTTTGGTGAGACGGGACAGAGCGGATTAATGTAAAATATATTTGGGTTAGTGGGTCAGTCTGGCTCCTCAGCCAAACGGAGCGGGACAAAACGAGTTTTTTTGGCTCAATTTTTTTTTGTTGTTGATATTTTTGGCGCAATTTTAAAAGTGGGAAGGATGGGTTGACTTATCTTTTGATAGATTAATGGCGGCGTGGGACAAACCGCCCACTTTGCCACCTCTTTTTTAGCTATAAAAGAACTTTATCCTCTTATTAAACAATTTAATTTTTTACTACTTAAAGAATGCAGCTATTAACTATTACTATTTTTAATAAAATTATTAAAACATAATATGTATTATTTTCTGGAAATTTTTAATAAATATTCCTAAGGTTTTTTGGAATAAAAAATGCTCAAAACTTTTTTAATCAATAGTATCCTTAATATTTAAATTGTTAAACATCACCGTTAAATTTGATTAGGAAAAAGAAGTTTTATGTTGTAGAAAATTTCTAATCTCATATCTTAGATACAATAAATATGAGGTCCATCAACTTTAAAAAATAAAAAATAGAAAAAGAATGACACACTTTTTTATGGTATCTATCATAAGGGTTTGTTTTGTTTTCTTCTACTATATAACAAAAACAAACCTCAATTTTATTTAGGATTTTATACTTTTCATGTTACATTAGATGAACTTTCTTATGTCATAAAGAGTCATATGAAACGTATATGTTAAATAAAGTAATATATGAGATCCATATTAACACGAAAATAAAAAAGTATGTAGGAAAATTTCTCTTCTCATTTATAAAACTCTTTTATTATACTGAAATTGTATTTTATCTTCAACCAAATATAGACTTAAAAAATTTAACCCAATTTTTCGGTAATACCAAACAACTTTCTTTTAACTTTCCTACCAAACTCATTTTCTCACCATATTCTTAGTCATTGTATTTTCCTGGTCAAATTTTTTTCTCCTCTACCAAATACCCCATAAACATTTCCAAACAATATCGGGCTGTGTTTGGATGTGTTTTTATTTTTGGGAAAAATGTATGTCATTTTTTTTTTTTTGATAACAATGTATGTCATTTTAAATGATGTAAAGTTGTGTTATTTTAAGTGAAAAAAATAGATAGATCATGGAGGAGTGAGAGTGGGCAAAAAAATAAGGTGTGAGTCTCATTTCTTTGTGAGAGTGAAATGACAAAAATTATATCAATTAAAAATAAATACTTCTTCCTTTATTTTATTTTTTGTTTTAAAACTTGTTTTGAACATACATTTTGAAAACTGATTTTAAGATAAAAAGAATAATAAAACTTGTTTAAGTATAGTTAATTTTAAAATTATAAAGAAGTTGTAATTATTTATAAAATTATCATTAATGAAGTTTCATAATTACAATATTATTACCATAAAGTAATTTAAAATTAAAAAAACAAATTTTTTTTTTATCAAAATACCGTTAATAAATCCTTATATTTATATTTTATCAAAAAAAGATCCTTATATTTATAAGAATGCACCACAAAAAAAGAAAAGAAAATAGCTTTTGAAAGCATCCCTAGTCTTGTTTTGCTTTTCTAATTTTTAAAACTAAAAAACAGATGTTATATCTAAAATTGATTTTACGGAACACCGTTATGCATAACAGAAATCAAACAAAGCCTCATAGTTCTCATCTTCGTGCGTTGTAATTTCCTTTTATAACAAAATATTTACACAAACACAAAAGTAGGTGGATTTATATGGACCAGAATTAAAATAAAAGACAGAATAAAAAAATATGAACTCATACCTATAACATCATAAATTTGAAATATTTTTTTCTTACTATTAATTTTTTTATTTTATTTTTGTCAATCTAATAATTAGAATTTATTGAATCATATTTATTAATTAATTTTTAATTTTTAATAAATTATAATAAAAAATAATAAATATAACATTTTTTATATCGGAATGATATTATAACAACCAAGTTATGTTACTACCAAATTACTACCAATCAATCTCACAGTTAGATCGATTATATTGATCCAACAATTATATTTATTTCTTTCTTTGAATGATCATGATTTACCAAATTTAATATTTTATATTTATTTTCACCTTTGTATGATTATGATTTCTTATATTTAATGCTTTCACTTTAAATATGGGAAATCATAACATATAAAGATAAAAATAAATATAACCATTTTCATCCACACAATCAATATAAGTGAGATTGATTGGTAATAACTTAATAGTAGCTTATTATAATATCCTTTCCTTTTTCATATTTATATTTTATTTTTCGAAATTCTCAAACTTACTTGGATAAAGCTTCATTCATCTATTTTCCACATTCATAATCTTGTCATCATCATCCGCCATGGACCACCACCGCGCTTTACGGCGAACCGAGGTACTCACCAACCACCTGCTCCTCCGCGCGCCGCCGCGGACAAGCGTTCTGGAACCGAACAGCTGCCTGAGCTACTCCCCTCCGGAGCTTTCGAATTCTTGTGGATTCGACGTGAGGGAGATGCGGAGGCTGATGGATGGTCACAACTTGGATGATCGTGACTGGTTGTTCGGTTTGATTGTGCAGAGCAACCTCTTCAACCGAAGGGAACATGGTGGGAGGGTTTTCGTGTCACCAGATTTCAACCATTCGATGGAGCAGCAGCGAGAGATGACGATGAAGCGAATCGAGTATCTGTTGGATCGAGGGGTTTTTGAAGGGTGGCTAACTGGTGATGGGCCTGAACAAGAACTGAGAAATTTGGCTCTTCATGAGATTATTGGGATGTATGATCACTCCCTCGCTGTTAAGCTTGGCGTTCATATGTTCTTGTGGTATTGTTTTCTCCCTTGTCTCAATTCATTTTTTTATTTTTTATTATTGGTTTCTTGTTTGTGGAACTGTTAAAATTATGGACAAATAAATATAAGAAAGGGAGAGTGTTTGTGGAATTGTTAGGACTATAGTTGAGATTGTATCACATGACTTGATCGTCCCGTGAATTTCATTAAACCTTTGTCTGAGACTACAGTAAGATTTAAAAGAAAGGTAGTATAGCATAAATTCGTTCCCCTTGGTCCTTATTATTCCTCGTTTATGAAGAAAAATTGAAGAATTCTTCAAATTTGGCTACGTGTTGCCCTGCCTAAGTTAGTCTGAATTTTGTTTTGTTTCTGGCTCTGCCATTGAGTCCTGGTCATTTTAAGTGATATATGAGTTCTATTCTGGTTTGTTAGGTGAGGTGGAAAATTTGAAGGGTATCTGAGTAGGTGAAGCTTGAAATAGGGGGTGGATGGGAAGTTTTATTTTTCAGCTTGGTAGATCCCTCGTTAGTGAAAGTCTCTTATAGGGAACAAGTTAGTTGTGCGGGAGAATTTCTCTCTTTCACATTTGAGAGGAGTAGAAATTTAATAGAAAGTTTTGATTTTCACGTGAGAATCATTTTGGACTTGCTAGGAGTAGTTATATCTTCATATGTTTTTGTTATGCTAACGGGGCTTGAAGTGATTTTTGTTTTTTATTTCTTTACCTCGTTGTACAAGCTTGTCATGATTCAATTTTCTCAAAAGCTTAAGTCATGTGTACACTCAAGCAAGAGTCTTTTGGGACTGAAGCAATGGTTGATGCACGTTAACCAACCTTATGAAATTTAACTTTTATTTAGTAAAATGGGGCAAGTAAACCACTTGATCAGCACTGATGCCATGTGATGAACCAAATATCCTAAAAGTTTAAGTATGTACATGAAGGCTTATGAATAACTTTATATCTAACTGAAGGACCTCCTAGACAGCTTTCACTAACTATAGCTAATTTATAAAGTCCGCATATCAAACCAAAGTTTTAAAAACAAGTAAAATTTGGTAGACACAATATTCGCCCCCCTTTTGTGTTCCTTCGCATCCTTCTCATAGAAACCACTTGCCCAACACTAACAAGCTCAGCCTTTTAGTTTCTTTCCTATTAGAGGACTGTATTCAACCAGAGAAGCTCTGGGATAAAATCTAATTCTGTAGTTGACAAAGAATTTAGTGGTGGTCTTAAATTACTAACTCAAATTGTTGTTTTTGTATGTGGATGAGAATGTTTGTGAAGTGTGAATCCAGATGTTTGAATTGTGCTTGTAAATTCTCCAAAAGAAAGTTTAGATTTTAACACGTACCTGGCTCTGTTAAGAGACATAGTCTTGTTTGACAAACTTTCAGGACCTATAATTTAATGTGTTTCTGTGCCTTCTGAAGCTAGCTGTTGCAAGAATTGTAACATAAGTAAATTAATTAGATAAATCTCAATTTTTCAATTATTGTCTCAATTAGGTGGTTGTAGAAAACAATAAAAAGAATGATGGATTCGTACATGATGCCACCTTGGATCACCCTTCCCATATCATTTGTAATAAATGAACTCTGTTGGTTTCTCTGATGAATAATGGATTTCAGGGGTGGAGCAGTAAAGTTTCTGGGGACCAAGCGCCATCATGACAAGTGGTTGAAATCTACTGAAAACTATGAGATCAAGGGCTGTTTTGCCATGTCTGAGTTGGGCCATGGAAGTAATGTATGTGAAGGATGGTAAATAAGTTGGGGTTATTAGGAGCCCGTTTGTTTGGCCTTTTAGAAAAAACAGCTTTTATGCTTTCTTATTTTAGAAGTGTTTTTTACAAAAGTTAAAGCTATTTAGTTTTTTTAAAAAAATTAAGTTTTTGAAAAAAAAATTGGTTTTTGACTTATGCTTTTTTTAGAAGTTGAAATTTTTAGCTTAAAAAAAATCAGGTTTTTGGTTTTTTTGTGACTTTTGATGTTTTTTTTAAAGCAGACATCTAAACGAATTTACATTGAGAAGTGCTTTTTTTTTTCTCTCTGAAAAACAGCTTGTAGAGAAAAAAAACCCATCCAAATGGGCTCTAGCCCATATGTAGTTTATTTTCTTTTTCCTTATAACTTTTAATAATGATTTCTAGACAAAATTTCACAGGTCCGAGGAATTGAAACAGTCACCACTTATGATTCAAACACTGGAGAATTTGTCATCAATACTCCATGTGAGTCAGCTCAGAAGTATTGGATTGGTGGTGCAGCAAATGTAAGGATTCTTTTGTATACTTCTTGATAATTATTTAAAAGCCTAGATGTCACAAGATTGTTTTCGTGCCTACATTTTTCTCCTGCTCCAACTTTGTTTATATATATATATACGTTAAATTAACTTATTTTTCCATCCAGCATGCCACACACACCATAGTCTTTTCACAGCTCATAATAAATGGAAGCAATCAAGGGGTGCATGCATTTATTGCCCAAATCAGGGATTCAGATGGAAACATATGTCCAAACATACGAATAGCTGATTGTGGTCACAAAATTGGTTTAAATGGAGTTGATAATGGCCGTATTTGGTAATATGCACATTTTTCAAACAAGATTGCATCCGATAAATGAATTTTATTCACATTAAAACTGAAAAGTTCTGGACATGTGTTTTCAGGTTTGACAATGTGAGAATACCCAGAGAAAATTTGTTGAATTCCGTGGCTGATGTTTCACCAAGTGGCGAATATTTGAGTGCAATAAAAAATGCAGATCAGGTGATTGCTTTTTCAGAGAGATGATATTCTCTTTTGTTCTCCTTGTGCTCTTCTTTCTTCCCATTGGAAAGCTTGCTGACATATCTTTTTGTTGTATGTCATTCTTGCTCCAGAGGTTTGCAGCCTTCTTAGCCCCTTTGACCTCTGGTCGGGTAACTATTGCTACCAGTGCTGTTTACATCTCCAAAGTAATGACGCCATCTTTATTTGTGGATTTGATCACATTTGTCCGTGTTGTTTCTATGTATTTAACAGACTCATACCTAATTTAAACATCTTACATTATCATGTGTTGTTGTTAGATTAGCTTAGCCATTGCTATAAGATATGCATTGACAAGGCGGGCCTTTTCTATTACACCAAATGGGCCTGAAGTTTTACTGCTAGATTACCCAAGTCATCAACGGCGTCTATTACCTTTACTTGCAAAGGTGTAAGTCCTCTAATTACAAGCATTTTGATATTTATATGCTGATACCTCAAAATGATTCAAGTCTTTTAGGAATCTGAAATTTAGGTATGCCACTTTATTTAATTATCCTACATAATTTAAGATCCCACCCCCATATGCTTTTCTCACTAAAATGTTAAAATCTCTGAAATATATACACAATATTACAGGATTAATTATTTTTTATACCACATTCAGAGGATATTTTCCCATATATATTCTAAAAGAAAACATTTGATTTAAAAGCGACATGCTGCATGCACTCATGAGAAGTGAGACATAAACATCTGCACTGTGGCTCATATATGTTGTTCGTTTTGAATAACTATATAGGGATTTAATAAAAAGTGACTATCCTAGTTTAACCATTGGCAGATATAATAATGGACCGAGATAGTACCTGTTAATGTTCTTTTGTTTACTTTTTTCGACAGATATGCAATGAGTTTTGCTGCAAATGAGCTCAAAATGTTGTATGTGAAAAGAACTCCCGAATCAAACAAAGCAATTCATATTGTTTCTAGTGCATACAAGGCTACTTTGACATGGAATAATATGCGTACTCTTCAGGTTAGTGTTGTTATTATACTTTGGTTCGATATATTATGGTATTGGCTCCACTAAGGTGTTATTAATGCATGTGCTAGGAATGTCGTGAAGCCTGTGGAGGACAAGGCCTTAAAACTGAAAATCGTGTTGGCCATTTTAAGGGTGAATTTGATGTGCATTCGACATTTGAGGGGGACAACAATGTTCTGATGCAGCAGGTAGGATGGATTATTCTGTTAAATATGAAATTTGTATAATAATTAAGCGCAACATTTTTTAATTCAAACCCAGGAGACATATGTCATGCTGATTGCAGAGCAATAATCTAACACAACCTAGGAGACATATGATGTGCTGATTGCAAAGCAATACTAGAATCCTGACAGGTTGTGTTAGATTATTCACATTTGACTTTTTAGCGGTTGTGAAAATATAGAAATAGTTATGTGGGATCCAACTCTGTGGATACTAACTGGGGCTTTTGGCTTCAATGCTTGAAACTTAATATGAACTTGCTGGAGATAAAACCCACTTTGGGCCTTCATCCAACAGTGTACACTTTTTGGTTGATTGGTTTCTAAGTATAGTATTTGAGCCTTTTTGTTCAAGAGGTTAGAATTTTGATCCTTATTACTCTTAGGTAGTGTTTGGTTCGGGTGAAATTTTGTAATACTAGGGAAATGTAAATACTAGGGATCTGCAAGGAAAGTGAGTTAGATAGGAAAATTTTAAAAAAGTTGTTTGGTTGAGCAAAATTTTACCAGGAAAATTGAATTAAATTTCTGAATGTGTGTTTGGTTGGAGATAAAATATTGATGGGAAAACTTAATGAAATTACAAAACTATCCTTCTAAAAACTATCATAGCATTGGACCTGATCTGAGAGTTCTTCTGCTCTCTCTCTTTCTGGATCTGCTTCTTACCAATTAGAACTTAATTTTTTTTTTATTTCTTCTGTACAAAAATTGGATCGCACACGTTGCTGTACACTTTGCTTGTTGTTGATCTTAATATTGTCTAATCATTGGATTGCATTGGCATTGGGTTTTGAGTGTGGTTGAGTTTGATGTACAACAGTGCCACAGTGGGAAGGTTCAATTGAAATGCAATTCTATCCTATAATCTTTTCTCTGTGCATCCTCTGTTGGAGTTTGAGTTTTTCCAACAAATCTTTATGTTGTATAGGGTTTGAACTTTGAAGCATTATCACTTCTTCGGAAATTATCCTGGAGTACATCCGAGGAATATGATGTTTGATATTGCTACTCCCATATGTTAACTATTTTTTATTTAAATTACTCCTTCTCCTTTTGCTAATCAAATTTATAATTTAGAGAAATTATATAGAAGTTAATTGAATAGGAGTTAGAATAGACACAATGTAATGGCAGGAGAGACTCCCAGAAATATATGGAAAAATAATATCCTATATTTGATATGTAATGATTAGCACGGATCTTGAATAATTCATGCTTCTTACCACACAGTATGGATGTTCACACCTGTGAGAAAATCACTCAAACTCTTTATTCTCGCTCAACAATTTGGACTAACTTTTTTTAAATAAAAAAATGGTGTTGGACTAAGTTATCTTCGCCTATGCAAGGCTTTTTAGTGTGAGAATGAATAATAACTCTTGTTGCAAGCCTCTGGCTTCGTTTAAGTTATATATTTTATTGAGACCATAAAATTCCATGACATCCTTTGAGGATCAAGCCTTTTGCCGCACGGTGTTCCAATATGTTTTAGATTGATACCTTCTTGACAACCTATTGATCATACAAATAAAAATGTGTTGTATATAGAGAATTAATGGTTATAGTACAATTCTTCTCAGTATCAGTACTGCCAATATGTTCCAATATGCTTTATGAATACAGTAGTTATCATTCCCATGAGAAGCAGCATTAGGCACAAAATTACAAGATACAGAAAACTACTAATAATTAAAATCAGAAACCAGGTGCATTATAATGACAGTACACTTACAAAAAACTCCCACTTAAATCTGTTTCTAACATACATGACAGTACACCTACATGAACAATTAGCACTATTGAGACAGCATTAACTATGCTTGTCTGCTGACCCTATAGCTGGTCTATAACCAAAAATTACAACATAGTGGTATATACATCATCCAAAAAATCATAGTGCTAAACCATTAACAGTGAGGCAGTAGCACAACAAGTACCAAAAAATGTGAGTACCACAGTCACACAAAAACAGAATGGCAGTAGTTAGGCCTCCATTGACAAGCTATCACTTTGAAGGTATAATTATTGTTCGAAATTTGCCAACAACCCAGCAACCAGGCACCTTCTATTTACCTCACTACTTTGCATGAAAATATCAGTCATACTACTGTCCTTGCCCAGTATCACACCTACATGAACCCTCTGAGGCACGGTCAGTTCATCATATTTGTCTAGCTCATCCATAATTGACATTCTTCTATTGCTACCATCTGCTTGGTGTTGAAAGCAAGACACCAATTTGTCGATGCTCTCAGTTGAAGGACAATAACACAACACCAACTGAAGCAAACAAATGCATTACAAAATCATAACAAAAAAAAAAGTTAAATTATATTGTTTAAAACCATTGTAGAAAACAGAAACCAGCTCCTTAATTATGGGCCAACAAGGGAACTTGTTGACAAAAGAACCTATTCAATGATGAACTAAAAAAATCACTTCTTTTTAAGGTTTGAGTAGGTTGGGGGGTGTCAGCTTTTTGTTCATCATATCCAATTGTGTATGTTGGAGGATTTTATTTGTTGACTCTCTCTTTAAACTATTGCAATGCCTGGTAATTTTGTCAACACTGCTCCTTTCAAGTTTTGACATGATGTATGTTCAGTATTGATGCCAATCTGATATCAAATATGCAATATAAGGAGTGGAATGTAGGAAATTCTTTTAATGGTTTCTGATTTTGGATTTTGTGCTTAATGCAAGATATCACTGCAATAGTTTTTTTCAAATGTTATGTTAGGAGGAGATTGAGATCGAGGTCAGGGCTTTTAATTTAATAGGATCTTCCGTATAAAGTTCAATTAAAAAACAATACTTTCTGAAAATCATAATGAAAAGAAAAGTTAAGGTATCAAGGCAAAATCCAAATTTTAGCAGCGACTGCAGCAACAATAACTTCCACTAAATTCAACATCACTACACCTACACCATACATAACTCCTACATGCAGGCACACAACATAACAAAATGGGAACAAGTTGAGCAATGAAGCTCACAAATACTTGCTTAATAACATCAACCAACACATTCCTAAAGAGGGCAAAACAAAACTCACGTTACAGGGACTAAAGAGAGGAACCCAAGAAAACAACACATTTCGTATCAACATTAGCAATACCTTTCGTATCCAGGAACCCAAAAAAATATACAAATTGAGGGACTAAAGAGAGGAAAAAATATAGTAATACAGATATCAAAGCTATGCAAAATAAATATGAAAACTCCCCTTTCTGAACCGTTTGCCACATACATGTACCAACATAAATAAATAAAAAAAATAAAAAAATAGAAAATATTTAACAAGCTCAACCAAATACAAATCTGATGGAATCGTATGATAAGGAAATGGTGTGTGGCCACTGTAACAAATCATGTTTGCAAGTACCAACCACTCTTAAACAGAGATGATGACTCCAAATGCTATGTATAGTCTTACCAGAATATTGTGACGAAAATAAGAGGATCCCTTGTATGAACGAAAACAAATCGGGCGCTGGTCTTCAAACCAGTAGCTTGTACTTCGCGCTAGATCCGGTTCAATATAACAGATTCTCTTCTTTCACTAGCTAAACAAAAGGAACGTGCTACGAAAGACAACAAACTTTTAGACACTTTTCCATAATAACTACAGACTAAGCTTGATTCCAAAAAACACAAATGTTACCATTACCTGATAACCGAACACAAGCATCTGGGTTTCCTCAGTCATAGTGAGGTTTGGGTTTCAATTGTTTGGGTTTCAGAGCAGCACAACAGAACAAATATGGAACGCGATAGGGATGTTCGGTCCAAGAATCGAAGTCAGACTGGTGTTCGAATTTGGGGTACAACTGGGATTAACAGGGGTAAACTTGTCTTATTTTTCATCTTCACTTTCCATCAAAATGAATTTCTCAGCAATACCATGGTGGGAGAGGGTAAGAGAATCCGTGATTTTCATCCATTTTTCACTTTGATCTCGATAGCTGGGCAAGGAGGAATGATGGATAAGAGGAACGTTGTCCTCAACCAAACGTGGTGTTTTAGGAAACCCACTTACACTTAGATGGGATTATTTTCGTATGTCCCGAACCAAACACTGCCTTATTGTTTTTTAATTGAGATTTCAGCAAAAAGGTACTGGTAGTCCTATGCTTTGTCAGACTTTAACCCAAAAGAATTTTACATGAATGGTTGTGTTTGAAACGAAATCAGTTTTTATGCCTTAATAGAGATATTTAATGAAATATAATATATTAATTGAAACGAATCTGTTTTATGTGTTTTTTATTGGATGGTTAACCAGGGTTCTCCAGAACTGACCATTTCCCATTTCTGATTTGGGTGAACCTTGTTGATAGACTTTTAGCTTATGATATTTGACTTATCCACTTGAAGACTTGAAGTAGCATGAAATAATTCATGTCAAATTTAAGCATCATTCGTTTCTTTTTTGTTCAATATGAATGGATTGAATTCATGGGTTCGACATTTCACCTCAGATCAGCAAGGCCCTCCTTGCAGAATACATAGCATGTCAGACAAAAAACAAGCCATTTAGAGGTTTGGGATTAGAACACATGAACAAACCTTGGCCTGTTATCCCATCTCAGTTAACAAGTTCTACAATTAGGAGCAGTGAATTTCAGGTAATCATTTCACTATACCTGTTGATATTTGGAATAACCAGATAGAACCTTCTATTGTTTCTTACCTCTCGTTTACACAGACTGATTTGTTCCACCTAAGAGAGCGAGATCTATTGAGATGTTTTGCTGCAGAGGTTTCAGAATATCGATCACACGGAAAAAGCAAAGAGTCTGCCTTCATTCAAGTGAGAATTCTACCTGGTTTTGTTAATTATTCCTTCATCTTTTCTGTGTCTTACAGTTTGAAACTCTTTTCTCTTTCAGAGTTATCAGCTTGCAGAGGACTTGGGCAGAGCTTTCTCAGAACGAGCAATACTGAAAACGTTCATGGAGGCTGAGTCAACTTTACCAGCTGGTTCTTTGAAGGTAAATCATTTTATTGCTTGTTCTATATTTCTGCTATATAGAGAGAGAGAGAGAGAGACACACACACAGAGATATGTATACATACATACACATGAATATTGGTTAAATTATTTCTGGGATAAAGAAGTGAAACAGAACTATTCACACAAGCACACACAGATAGATGTATATGTACATACACACACATGTATATTGGTCAAATTATTTATGGGATAAAGAAGTGAAACAGAACTATTTATTGATTTCTTTGCATTTGTCTCTGTAGAATGTCTTAGGTCTGTTGAGATCATTGTATGCCGTGATTTCTATGGAGGAAGATGCTTCCTTTCTTCGATATGGATACTTATCAACAGAGAATGCTTCTGCAGTGAGGAAAGAAGTGCCCAAACTCTGTGCTGAACTTCGACCGCATGCACTTGCCTTGGTCAGTTCCTTTGGCATTCCTGATGCTTTTTTGAGCCCTATTGCATATAACTGGGTTGATTCAAATTCTTGGTCTTCTGCTCAACATTAATACTTTATCAATATCAACCTCCCCTTTATACCAAACAACTTGGTATAAGTAAGAAATTAATGAGGAGAAAGAAAAATAAGCGGGAATAAATAAATAAATAAATAAAGCTGATGCAAAGTTCCTCACTGTGATCGAGGTGTAGGGTGGTGTATGGCGGTATGCTTACATTACACTTTTGTTGTTTAATTTTTCACTTCGGTAAGAAACTCTGAATAATATGTTTAATTATATTATATGTAATAGCGGTTGGATATTTGTATGTGATCGATACTTTTCCCTTTATATTTTTACTGAATCATACACTTCAATGCTTTTAATCTATCTTATTAAAATACCTGTATACATGCTTGATTTCTTTTATTCCCATCATATACTGGTTTAAAGTTGGTCTAAGTCGTGGTTGGTGTGGTCTTCGTAAACAAGCTCTGAGACAGATATGAGTATAAACATTTCTTCACAAAAGCGCACACGCATATATGGAGTGTGAGAGCTCATAGAGAGAAAGATTACACGTGGAGATTAATAATTACTAGCTTTGTCTACCAAAAAAAAGATAGGGGGACAAACCATGCAACCTTATAAGGAAACGAGGGTTTTAAAGTCTAGAATCAGGACGCTGAAGTAAGAATGAAGGAAGCTACCACATCACGTGAATGGGAACTAGAACGTGCAAAAAGTAAATAAATATGTAAAGTAATTAAATTGTGTAGACCTGCAACTAGCCATATACACTTTGCATGATGTGATACAAGCCAAGCAAGCATTGTTCCACTTTGATTCATTCTGTGTCTTGATCCATACATAATTGTCTAACTTTGCAAACACACTGCAAGCGAGCAACACTTTATGAGAGAGAGAGAGAGAGAGAGCTGCTTCAAATGAGATAAGCTTCTCATACCTCGGCTCGATCTGAAGTGAAGACTCGCGCACCTGCGTGAGTAAGATGTATTTTTAAGTTTCTCGAGTTTCTAGTTGATGAAACTTAACCAAACTTTCTGTATTTCTTTCTTCCTATCGAGGGCTCTTTTTGTCTGTCTTTTTTTGTTGTATATACAATTTTTTCTTAAATTAAAAAAAGATTAGTGTTTTTCATGTTGTAATAGATAATTTTTTTTTATATATACGTAAAAGTATGTGAGATTTATGTGGACTCATGAGAAGAAGATAAAGAAAAATAAAGTATAAGCTTCACACATTTTTATGTGCGTGTAAAAAATAAAATTATATCTTATAACATAAAAAAATATTAATCCCATTAAAAAAAGCCTCTCTTTTTTTGTGGAAAAAAAAAAGCCCTTTAATTTGTTGGTGGGTTTGCATTGTGCTCCGCAACAGGTATATGGTCTCAATCGATAAAAATAAAGTAATAAGCAAAAGCTTTCTGTTTGCTTTTGCAAAATTACAACACGGAGTAATAGAGATGGAGCTGCTTTAGAAGTTCTTTTCCATTCAATCGCTGGCTTTCCTTAAGGTGTCTCTCCTTCAGTCCTTTGCGGATGAGTACCAACAAATTAATACATTAAAGATATTAGATAAATAAGAGGTTAATATAAGTAAATCATTGTTTATTCAAACCCCCTCCCCTCCCCTCCCCTCTCTGTCTAGGTATTTGTAAATTTTGATTTTGCAGGCCCTCACAAAACTAGCGTGGTCATTTTCAT
Source organism: Gastrolobium bilobum (assembly GCF_033153095.1). NCBI lineage: Eukaryota > Viridiplantae > Streptophyta > Magnoliopsida > Fabales > Fabaceae > Gastrolobium > Gastrolobium bilobum. The sequence goes on from NW_026899533.1 coordinate 751,283, forward strand.
TTTAATCATTTAGGCTCACTTATTTTCATTGGGCTTCCGATCGATGTTCTCACCATTCATCATTTGATAAAATCAAACCACCTTTATCACCTTACCTTCATAAACTATATTCAACAAAAAAATTTAAATACAAATATACTTATAATATTGTAAAGTATAATAAATAAACTCATTCAAAATTTAATAATTATTCATGAGTTAGCTTAATTTTATTTCTTTATTGTAATTCTCTTTTTGTATACACTGATTTTTATTAATGTATTTTTACATGCATATTTTGATACTTATATGTATGGTGTGTAAACAAAGTAGAAAAAGAAAAACAAAAGTGTCACAATAGTAATTTTTATGACATGAAAAATGATGTAAATTTTACTTTTTAATCTTTTTTATTTTACAATTTAATTTCATCTTAATTATATTTTAATGCGTTTTCTTTTAAGTTTAAAATAAAATTATTCCAAATTATAAATTATGTGTCTCTGGCATATGTAGTTTTCCAAGCTAAAAATGATAAGGATTAAGTCATAAAAGAGCAGTTTATTTACATATTTGCTTATTATGTTGATTTTTCCATTTCAATGATATTTCTCACCTATTTGTTGTGTTTATATAGGGAGAAAGAAAGAGAAAACGAAATTTCAAAAGACTGTTGCACGAATCTGCACGGGCATGGGTTCTCAGCTGCACCGTGAAGACCTGGGCCATTTTCTACAAAAGTGGCGCGATCTGGCGCCATTGTGGCGCGATCTGGCGCCATTGTGGCGCGATCCTGCGCTAGTTAGGTTGCAAGCCTATGTTCCAGAGAAGTGGCGCGATCCCGCGCCAGTTTGCGAGAAAAATCACCGTGTTCTGAAAGGGCAATTTTGGAAGAAGCGAACTAGGATTATAAAAAGAACGCTGTGAGGGTTTATTCAAGACACTTTTTCGACGACAGAGAAAAACAAGGATTCCAGAATGAGGAGAGGAATAAAGGATTGTTCCTAGTCTTCTTTTTGTAATTACATTCTTTCATCTTTATCTTTTATAATTTTATGTCAGCCATGATCATGGTTGGCTAGTACTCCTTATTGTAGTTAGGGTCACAACCCCTATGTGAACCCTTGTTACAACGGATTGATTTATAATTACTCTTTTATATATTTATATTTATCTCTACTCTGTGCGTAATTTCTATCTTCTTTGTTAGAATTGATCAATCTAATAGTTGATGATAGTTTGAGGGTAAGAACCCTAGATAGAAATATTGGGGTTTTTGATCTTGAAAGAGAGTAGGATAACAATTTGTATGCGTGCTAGGAATAAACGTATATATTATTGCAGATGTTTAATTTATCGTGCTCATTGCTTAATTTCATGAGAAACATCGCAAGGAATTGGGGTTAAAGGGTCAACCTTTCAAGGAATTGAGGGTTAGCTATTTAATATTTTTAGATGATAAATTATCTGAGTATTTATTTAAATGAGTATTTTAAATTAATCCAGAGTAAAAGGTGGGATCATATGGTGAGTGCACTCTAGCTACAATGGCTTCTTATATTTTATAAAGTCAATCTCTGTTTTATTTTTCATAACAAAAATCTAAAAATACTTTTTTATCTTAGTTCTTATTGGTACTCAAATCCACAATATTCTTCACATCTCTTTGAATTCTTTCCGTCTTAAAAGGAACGATTATTTGATATTTGATCACAATCCCTGTGGAGACGATACTTTTCTTATCACTGTATTACTTGTGCGATCGGTAAACTTGCCGGTGAGCATCAAGTTTTTGGCGCCGTTGCCGGGGATTGGCGTTTGTTATATCATATAATTTTGATCTTTATGATTGGAATTTGTGAATTTTTTTTTTTATTTTTTTTTATTGTTATTTGAAAAGTGCTACTAATCTCTTTCCTGAGTTGTATGCAAGGTAAAACTGAAGAATTTCTGTTTGATTCTGAGATAGCAAAAACTGAAAGGACAAATAGAAAACTTGCTCGAAAAAAGCTTCAGTTCAAAGAAATTGATACTCTGTCTGAAGAGACTCAGGAGACACCAGTTGAATCATCAATCATGGCAACAAATAATGATGAAGAAAATTCACTCATGGATACTATTCTTACTCTATCTTTTAATAGGCCGAACTCAAGCATTGTCCATCCGGTAATTGGTAACAATAATTGGGAGCTTAAGTCTTCTACTATAAAATTGGTGGAGAGAGCCCAGTTTGGAGGAGGGGAGAATGAAGATCCTCATAGATTCATAGACAGATTTCTCATGGTCTGTGACTCAACCAAACATCCTCAAGTGTCCAATGATGCAATCCGGTTGAGGTTGTTCCCTTTTGCTGTTAAGGGAAAGGCTCTTAGTTGGTTGGAAAGGCAGCCTGCACGTAGCATTCCTACATGGGATGATATGTCTCAAAAGTTCTTTGCTGAATTCTTTTCTATGGAGAGATATAATCAGATGGTGAATGATATTACTAATTTCACTCAGTTAGAGGGTGAAACTATGTGTGCAGCTTGAAACAGATTCAAGGATTTAATGAGGAGGTGTCCTCATTATAACTTGACTGCTGGAAATCAAGTGAGAATCTTTTTCAATGGTTGTACACCTGATATTCGGATGGTGTTGAATGGTGCAGCATGTGGTACTATTAAATCCTTGAGAGCAAATGAGACTTTTGAGCTGATTGAGAGAATGGCTGCCAATGAAAATGAAGGTTTGCCATCTAAGCCTAAGAGAGGTATTCTTCAGCTGGAAGGCAATGATGTTGAGCTGGATGAAAATAAGCTATTATCTCAGCAAATTGCAAATTTGACTTCAAGGCTTGATAAGATGCAGATTTCTGGCGTTCAGGCTAAAGCTGTTGCTGTTGTATGTAAATATTGTCAGGACAATAATGAGTCTAATGAATGTCCTTCTTTGCTGTCTTCTGATCCTCCTCAACAAATGTAGGTGAATGGCATTTGGTATGATCAAAGACCTCCGCAGCAAAATATTTCAAGAAATCAGAATTTTTCTACTGGAAGTAATAATTTTCAAAGGAGGGTTCATGGAACTGGTCTTGACTTCAAATCTAACAATTATTTGCAGCCTCCACCAATCCAACCCAGGGAACCTTCTGATTTGGAGAAGCTAGTAGGACAAATGGCTCAGCATTCTAATGCTTTCATGGAGGAGACTAGAGCTAATACAAAGAACACAAATGCATCTATCAAAAATTTGGAGAATCAAATTGGCCAACTAGCTAAACAAATTGCTGATAGAACTCCAGGTACCTTCCCTAGTAACACAATTACTAATCCGAAGGAAGATTGTATGGCCATCACAACTAGAAGTGGCAAAGTGGTGGTATCTCCAGAAAAGCCAAACATAAATGTGGGAGCTGATGAGAATCTTAATGAGGTTGAGGAGCCCAAAAAAGAAGTTGTAATTCATTCTAAAGTTGTGAAGCCTCTTCAGAAATTTGAAGAAGAAGAATAACCGATTGTTGCTGAAAAGAAGAAATTTGAGATGAGTCCTGGATATGTGAAAGCCATGGCACCTTATCCTGAAAGATTCGAGAAAGATGCTCAGAAGCAGCAGTACGACAGATTTCTTGATATCTTCAAAAAGTTGCATATCAACATTCTATTTGCTGAAGCTCTGGCTAGTATACCTAATTATGCTAAATTCATGAAGGATCTCTTGTCAAGGAAGCACAAGTTGCAAGAGTGCCAAACTGTAGCACTTACTGAGGTGTGCAGTGCTATTATTACAAGGAAATTTCCTCCTAAGCTTCGTGATCCTGGAAGTTTCAACATTCCTATTGAAATTGGTAACACTAAAATTGGCCGGACATTATGCGATCTTGGGGCTAGCATTAATTCGATGCCTTTTTCTGTTTGTAAATCCTTGGGGATCACTGAGTTGAAATCTACTTTGGTATCTCTTTAACTTGCTGATAGATCTATAAGGAAGCCTAGTGGTATTAATGAAGATGTTCTTGTGAAAATGGTCAAATTTATATTTCCAGCAGATTTTGTGGTGTTGGACATGGAAGAGGAAACTGAAATGCCTCTTTTGCTGGGTAGACCTTTCTTGGCTACTGCTCGGGCTATGATTGATGTTAAACAAGGGAAGCTCGAGTTAAGAATGAATGATGAGACTATCACCATCAATGTCTTTGATTCTATGAGACAAGCTTATGATAAAGGTGATTGTTTCAGACTTGATATTTTAGAAGAAGAGGTGAAAGAAGAGAAATCTTCTAGTCATGACCTTGATGAAGAACTTGAGGCACGCGATATTGTTCCTGTTAAGGAAGAAAAAAGTGTTGTGTTTGAGGTTCTTGAGAAGAAGGATTCTGACAAAGAAGATGGTTCCCTAAAAGTAGAGTTAAAGGAGCTGCCTGAAACTCTTAAATACATCTTCTTGGGTGATAAGGAGACTTACCCTGTCATCATTAATAAGGAGTTGTCTTCTGAGCAGGAAAGGAGGTTCATAGAAGTTCTGAAGGAACACAAGACCGCCATAGCGTGGTCCATTTCTGATTTGAAGGGTATAGATCCTTCTTTTTGTACCCACAAAATTCTCATGGAGGATGATGTCAAACCTGTGAGGCAACCTCAAAGGAGGCTTAATCCTACAATGAAAGAGGTGGTGAGAAAGGAAGTTGTGAAACTTCTTGATGCTGGTATGATTTACCCGATTTCAGATACTGGTTGGGTAAGTCCAGTGAAGACTGTTTCGAAGAAGGGAGGCATCACTGCGGTCCACAAGGAAAAAAATGAACAAATTCTTACCAGAATTATTACTGGTTAGAGGATGTGTGTGGATTACCGGAGTTTGAATGCCGCAAAAAGAAGGACCTGTGAGAGAGACACCGAGACTCTGTCTCTCAAAGAAAATAATACTTGAAAGAGATAACCGTAAGGCTCGTGACGTTAAACAAGCGCTCATTGGGAGGCAACCCAATGTAGAGTTTATTTTTTTATTTTATTTTATTTGCTAGTTAGTTATTTGTTTCCTTTGAACCTCTTGCTATGTTGACTATCTGGATTAAAATGTTGAGTTGTATGCTAAGATGCATTGACATATTGTTTTCTGAATTTGATTCCAACTGTTGCTTTGTTCTATTTTATTTTTAAGATAAAGGTGTAATCAAATCTGGGAATGGTGGTGTGCTATATACTTCCGGCTTGATTACTTGTGATCTAATTTCCTTATTGTCATATTCTGAGCATTGGGAAATTTTCTGGTTTTCAGGGTTCACAAGCTGGAAAGTCTAAGAAAAAAAACTGGCGGCACCAAAAAGGGCTAAGACTTCTGCTTCTGCATCTTTTGATGATTTCCGGTTTGTTTCTGCGAAGGCCCAGGAAACCACAAGTTCCTCTGTTTGCTGAGTCATCCTATGCTGCTGAGAGAGATGACATGGAGGATTGATTATATCTCCTTACTGTCGGAGATTTATTGTATATATTTTTAGTTTACTTTTGTCTTTTGCTGTTTTTAGTGGTGACCTTTAGGTTGATGTTAAGGTCACTTAGACTATATTTTGGGTTGTATATGTCCTCATACTCTGATATTGTGCTGCTCTTACTATTATCCATCCTATGTTGTTTGTCCCATTGTGCAACTGTGATAAGTCTTGGGTTTAGTTACTGCTGGGGACAACAATTTTCTAAATCTGGGAATGGGGAAGCATTGTCATGCAGAATAGTTGCAGGAGTGGAAATGCACTTTATATCAGGGGAGATATTCTAACCCGTTTTTATTTTTTGTTTTTCTTAGTATTTGTTATTTTTCTTAGTATTTTGATTGGTCTTGGAAAATATTTTCTGAGCAAGTCCCAGGTTTAGATATGCTTTCCCTAGTTAACTTGACTAATTTCATCATAGAAAGCATGTTTTGTATGAACTTCTGGCATGATATTGCATGCACATGAGTAGAATTCATGATTGCTCGTTTATCTGAATTTTGTGCTGAATAATTAATGATGCCTGATGTTTCTTTTGAGAGTCTAGCTTGATACCATAGCTGGTGAGGTTTTATGCTTAAACACTTTTTTTTATTCTTGAGAGACCTCACTGTAATGGCATTCTAGAACTTGCTCTGTTTCTCTGTGATACATGCATTGATTGAAATGATTAAGGCAATTTTATTCTTGTTAGCCATGGCCAAATTGCCCACCTGTTTGATTTTTTCATTGTTAACCCCTTTGAGCCTGAGCCTATTTTCTCATGATTCCTGCTGATTGCTTAGCCATATTCCTATTGTCTTACCTTTGTTGAGATTGACACGTTTGATAAGAAAAGAAAATCAATTGAGGTAAGCTCCACTGAAGCTAAGTAGTATCTCTCTAAAAAAATAAAATTAATTATATCAAGATAGAGAGAAAGTGTATATAGCAATGTGAAAAAAATGGGAAAATAAAAGGGATGGATCCCTGATCTTAAAGAATAGTGGAGCGTAAATTTGTTTGAGATTGATTGTTTTGCAAATGTATATCAGTGTTTCAATCTCAACTTATAATTTAACTACTTCCCATAATTTCCTACCCCTAAGCCAGGCCAAGTTACATCCATATGGAGTCTTTTTGATCAATTGTGCATGCGTTAATGTTCCTCATCTTTAGGAACTTGAGAATATGATCAAGCTTATGGTAGTGCTATTGCTGTGGTGGATTGAATGATTGTTATTTCCTCAAACACTTGAGTGTTGAGTGTTATATGTTATCTTAGTGAGGGGTGTTCAAGTTAGATTCTGACATTTTCGTGAAAATAAAAGGCATTGTTAGTATGCATATGCTCACTTCTCTGTCTAGGTATTTGTAAATTTTGATTTTGCAGGCCCTCACAAAACTAGCGTGGTCATTTTCATTTTAATCATTTAGGCTCACTTATTTTCATTGTGCTTCCGATCGATGCTCTCACCATTCATCATTTGATAAAATCAAACCACCTTTATCACTTTACCTTCATAAACTATATTCAACAAAAAAAATTAAATACAAATATACTTATAATATTGTAAAGTATAATAAATAAACTCATTCAAAATTTAATAATTATTCTTGAGTTAGCTTAATTTTATTTCTTTATTGTAATTCTCTTTTTGTATGATTTTTTTCATTTATTTTTACATGCATATTTTGATACTTATATGTATGGTGTGTAAACAAAGTAGAAAATGAAAAAAAAAGTGTCACAATAGTAATTTTTATGACATGAAAAATGATATAAATTTTACTTTTTAATCTTTTTATTTTACAATTTTATTGATTTTAATTTCATCTTAATTATATTTTAATGCATTTTCTTTTAGGTTTAAAATAAAATTATTCCAAATTATAAATTATGTGCCTCTGGCATATGTAGTTTTCCAAGCTAAGAATGATAAGGATTAAGTCATAAAAGAGCAGTTTATTTACATATTTGCTTATTATGTTGACTTTTTCATTTCAATGATATTTGTCACCTATATGTTGTGTTTATATAGGGAGAAAGAAAGAGAAAACGAAATTTTAAAAGACTGTTGGCGCGAATCTGCACTGGCATGGGTTCTGAGCTACACCGTGAAGACCTGAGCCATTTTCCAGAAAAGTGGCGCGATCTGGCGCTATTGTGGCGCGATCCTGCGCCAGTTAGGTTGCAAGCCTATGTTCCAGAGTAAAAGGTGGGATCATATAGTGAGTGCACTCTAGCTACAATGCCTTCTTATATTTTATAAAACCAATCTTTGTTTTATTTTTCATAACAAAAATCTAAAAATACGTTTTTATCTTAGTTCTTATTGTTACTCAAATCCACAATATTTTTCACATTTCTTTGAATTCTTTCCGTCTTAAAAGGAACGATTATTTGATATTTGATCACAATGATTGATGAGCATCAATAAACACACTCAGATAATGTATGAATAATTTTATATTAATATTTTAAAACTTTCATAATAAAGCATGATTAATGTTTTTAGTTTTCATTTTAATTTTATATAAATTTCCCTCTCACTATATATATATGGCTTTGTATTTATCATTTTAAATGACATAAGTTATGTCCTTTTAGAAGAGAGATAGACACATAAAATGAAAATCATGGGAGAGAGAAAGTGAGTGGTTTTTTTAATTTAAAATTTAAATAAAAAAATTTATTCTGTGTCTATATCTCTCTTAAAATGACATAACTTTGTGTAATTTAAAATGACAAATATTTTTTCCTATATATATATATTAATTATTTTTTTACTTGATAGTTAATATTTAATAATACGTTGAATAATTTAATTAATTTAACGATAATTCTTAGGTTAGAGTTGGAAAAAATTCTAGTGAGAGAGGAAATAGATTGGTTTCAAAGATCTCACTGTGAGCGGTTGAAATTCGGAGATAGAAACACCAAGTATTACCATTCGAATACAGCCGCGAAGAGAAGAAGGAATCATATCCTTACCATCAAGGACAATGAAGAGGATAGGATAGCCGAACCTTAGGCTATAATCAATCACGCGGCAGAATTTTTTGAGAACCTCCATGCCGAAGAAGATATAGAGGCTGGTGAATTACGCGTTAGGGAAGCTTTCCCTTAGCTGGAAGAGGCGGAGATTCAGAAGCTTGGCTATATTCAGTTACTTAATCTCTTGTTGAAGTCGGTTTCCCTGAGAGTTTGATCAATTTGGTAGACAATTACTTAAGCTCATCCTTTATGAACTTGTTGTGAAACGGAAGGAAGACTAAAGACTTGAAACCTGGTAGAGGGCTGCGCCAAGGGGATCCCTTATCACCTTATTTGTTTGTGTTGTGTGTAGAAAGGTTAGCTCACATGATTTAGGTAGCAATCCAGGTTAAAGCGTGGAAATTGATTGTTTTGAAGAGGAATGGCCCTCCCTTAACCCACCTCCTCTTTGCATATGATATCCTCTTATTTGCGGAAGCAAGCATTGCCCAAGCCCAAATTATAAACCAGGTCCTTAGAACTTTTTGTCAAGCTTCAGGGTAATGTCTCAGTAGGGAGAAATCTTGGGTATTTTTCTCGAAGAATACTAGTTTCAATAGGGCTAGAGAGATAAGTGGGTGCCTTAATATCAACCTTACAAGTGACCTTGGGAAGTATCTAGGCATACCATTACACCATCATAATTAGGTGTCTAGAATGTCTCTTTCTCATATGATGGATCGAGTCCAAGCTCGTAAGAACAATTGGAGTCATCGCACTCTATCCTTAGCTAGGTGTATAACTTTGGTCAGGTATGTGGTGTCTACCCTACCAACTTATACTATGCAATCAGTCACCTTCCCTCTGAAGTTGTGTGACAACCTTGATCGTTGCACCATGAACTTCATATGGGGCTCTTCCCTAAACCATATGAAGACCCATCTAGTGAACTGGGATACTATTTACTCTCCTGAGGATAATGGTGGTGTACATATGAGATAATCTAGATTGATAAACAAAGCCATGATAATGAAGATTGGCTATGAAGTCTGTCAGAGAACAGTACAAATAAATAAAAAGGCTCTCACCCAACAATTTAAGCTTTTGAATTGAATTGGTTCTTTATATGGTATCAGAGCCTCAGTGTATGGGTTCTATTCTCACTGCCCCCACATTCTATTGTGGAATTTCTTAGCACTGGTAGATAAATCTGTGCATTATCCACCCTTCAAGTCCAGTAAAGCTCTCATGTGAAGGGGCATGCTAAAGAATAGTGCAAATAAATAAAAAGGCCCTTACCCAACAACTTAAGTTTTTGGGTTGAATTGGTTCTTTACAGGTCCTTCCTTACCAAGCGTGTCTCTCTCTGGGTTAAGTTGATGCGCAATAAATACAGTATAGGTGATGACTTGATCCCTTGCATTGATAAAACTACTACGACGTCTAACCTGTGAAAGAGAGTTCAGAGTTTTTGGCCTGAGATCCTTCAAGGCTCGAGGGTTACGTTAGGGGATGGGAGAAACACTTTGTTTTGGGTAGGGGAGTGCATGGGTCAGGTCGGTCACGTTTTTGTGCTGACTCGACCGAACTTGGTTTGTATAGGTCAGGTATTTTGACCTGACCCGCTTTAATTTGATCCAAGTCAGGTCTGACTTGATTTGGATTTTTTTGAACTAGTTCAGAACTGAGTCGGATCTGACCTGACTTAGTTTCTGAAGTGGGTCTGACTTAATTTCTGAAGTGGGTCTGACTTAGTTTCTGAAGTGGGTCAAATCCGACCTGACCCATTTTTGACTTGGTTTGAAAACATATTTTAAATTTGATTTTTTTATAGTTATTGATTTTTTTTTAAACTCATGTAATTTAATTATTTATTTGTTTTAAAATATATAAATTTATAATAAATTTGGTATTTGTTGAATAAATAAAGGAATGTAATTTTAAGCCCCTGCACATGTGAAGCAAAATTAGTGAAAATTAATGAAAAGTAAAGGATGAGAGAAAGCTCTTCTCATCTTAAGATGACAAATCACTAATTTTAACAATACTAAAAAAGATCATATTTTCGATAAAATTTCTACGTTGCAAATGACGAAAATTTCGTCACAAAATTATTTTTTCGTCAGAATACTTTTTGTCGAAAAGCGACGGAATTTTTTCTCTAAAGAAAATTTTTACAAAAATAAATTTTCTATCGAAATTTTTGACGAAATTTAGTTTCCGTCAAAATTTTTGACGAAAATGATTTCCTCAATCAAATGTTTTAAACGAAAAAAGATTTCCATCAAAAATTTTGACGGAATGTTTTTTGTTAAAAATTTCGATGGGAATGTGTTCTGACGAAAATTTCGACGGAAATTGTTTTGAGGGAAATGTTTCATTCGAAACTTTCGACGAAATTTAGATTTTTTAAAGAATTTTGACAAAATATTTTTTTTCGTCAAAATTTTTAATCGAAATATTTTGTTAAAATTTTTTACGAAATTTTTTTTTTTGACATAAAGTTTAATAAAAATGTTTTCGTTGAAAACTTTCGCTGAAATTTGAATTCTATAAAGAATTTTGATGAAATTTTTTCGGTCAAAAAATTTCGATGAAAATGTGTTGCTTCAAAATTTTTGATGAATATGTTTTTCTGTAAAATAATTTGACCAAATTTAGATTCTGTAAAAAAATTTGTCAAAAAAATTTTTCCGTCAATTTTTTTTACAGAAATGTTTTGTCACAAATTTTAATAAAAATATTTTTCATCAAAATTTTGATGGAAATATTTTTTGTGAAAAAATTTGACGTAATTGTTTTACGTTAAAACTTTTCTTTTAACGTAATTATGATTTTTTTTCACATACTGAGTGTGGGTTAAGTTTTGGGTCAACGGGTCATTATTAAAACAAATCAGGTCTAAAACTGACCCAAATAAAAGTGAGTCAGTATTTAAACCTTGTTATAAAAATGAGTAAATACCCTTTTTCGTCCCTCGCAATTTTCACGATGCACAATTTAGTCCCCAACAATAAAAAAAGCTCATTTTAGTCCCTATTTTTTGAAAAAAAGAGCCACGTTTGTCCTTCTGTTAGTTGGAATGTGACGGCCCACTTGACGGAGCACAGCTAGACCTTTAGTTAGCTGAGTCACTAACGTCACGGCCACGTGGAGGAGATAGGAACGGCGTCGTTGTGTTATATGCGAAGACCCTGAAGTGTAAACATAAGCGTACAACGTCGTTTGGTTAAGGAGACTTCTTCAACGTTGATTTTAAGTCAGTTGACACACTCACACAACTGTGTTGCTTGTCCATACCCACCATTACCTCTGCTCGTGAGCTTCATTTTCGGTGAAGGTTGAGGAATAGTGGTTTGTTGGTGCACGTCTCGTCTGCAGTTGCAACCATTTGGGGCTAGTGTGGTTTTTGGTGAATATTGTTAAAACGATTGTGAGTGTGGTGACATTCTTGCAAGGTACGTTTGAGAAATCATTTGTTTATTATCTGTGGTCCCCCTTCCCTTTTTCGTCATTTTTTTGCATATTATTGTGGTCCCCCATGTGCGGTTTAAGGAAAGATAAAGTTAGGGTTTTATTTTCTGGTCCCCTTTAGGTATTTTATATTTGGAACTTGTTGCATGTGGTCCCCTTGTTGTTATTTAAATCGCTATGTGTAGTGATTAGTGGTCCCCCATGTAGTGATTAGTGATTAGTGGTCCCCCATGTAGTGATTAGTGATTAGTGGTCCCCATGATACTGTAAAATAATATTTTGGTAGTGTAAAAAATGATTGCAATTCTGTTTTGTATGCAGATGGATGAATATATTGTCATAAGATATCATCATGGGGTGTGTTGGTTAGGAATGATGAAGGGAAGCTTACATATGTAAATAGGAGAGTGGATGATTTACCTGAAATGGATGCAGACTATGTAATATCTTCGTGATGCAAGTAATACCACAGCCAGTACCTAATAGCCCACCTATTTTTTCTAAACTGTATATATGCCTTGAGGCCTGTAAGAAAGGATTCAAAGCTGGTTGTAGGCCATTGATTGGCCAGGATGGTTGTTTCTTGAAAGGTTACTATGGGGGACAACTCTTGAGTGCAGTGGGAGAGGATGCAAACAAGAGCTTTTATGTCATTGCTTTTGCTGTGGTTGACAGTGAGACCAAAGAAAATTGGAAGTGGTTTCTGAACTTGTTACAAGAGGACATTGGCAGCCATGTAGTACATGGCTGGAACTTCATTTCTGATCAGCAAAATGTATGGTTATTTCAATTTTATTTTCGTTTTATATAACCTGTACATTGGTAGCCATATGTAATGACTTTTGTTGATGCTTCATATATGAATGCAGGGTTTGATACTAGCATTACAGGAGGTCATGCCTGGTGCCCATCACAGGTTTTGTCTGCAGCAGATGTGGAAGAATATCATTAAGCAATGGAAGGACAAAGCCATTAGGGGAATAGAATGGGAGGCTGCATGATGCATTACTGTGCCCCAATTCCAAAGAACTATGCAGAAATTAAAAGACTTGAATGAAGATGCTTAGGCATACCTTCACAAGATTGACTCCTCATGTTGGGTCAACGCCTATTTTAGTCACTGGCCCAAGTGTGACAATATAACCAACAACATGGCTAAGGTGTGGAACGCAAAAATTGTAGGATATAGGTCCAAGCCCATTGTCAGCCTATGTGAAGAACTTAGGTGCTATATCATGAGGAGGATGGCTGCCCATCAAAGAATTCTTGGAACAGTTAGGGGTAAAATTTCCCTAGCACAACAGAAGAAGCTGAATCAATTGAAGGTCTTAAGCAATTCCTGGACCCCAACATAGACAGGGAATTTGGAGCAAGATCTATACGAAGTGACTGGAAAGGGTGAAAGGGTTGGAGTCAATTTAACCTATAAGACTTTGCATGTAAAGTGTGGCATCTCACTGGATTGCCATGTGAGCATGCAATTGCTCAATATGTCAGAAGAATGAACCAGCAGAGCTTTATGTCCATCAATGAATGACAGTGGATGCTTTGCATGCCACTTATGCACACACCTTGAACCCTGTCAACTCTGATCAGTATTGGCCTGCATCAACGGAGCCTAAACCCATTCCTCCACCACTCAAAAGGCCAATTGGCCGTCCCAAAAAGCTTAGGAAGAAGGAACAAAGTGAGGAGCATGACAGCAAAACCAAAAAATTAAAAAGGACATATGCTGCAAAATGTGCTAAATGTGGACAGCCTGGTCACTATGCAAAGACCTGTAAGGGACCAGCTGCAAGCAAGAAAGGGAAGAGAGCAGCACCACCTTCAAATCCAGTTAATGTCAACATACCATCAAGACCTGAAGAGGAGCTCCCTCTGAGTCAAGGAGGACCTTATGTGATATCAAGACAGTCCCAGGCAGCTGAGGAATCCATTAGGGGAAACAGCCCACCACCTACTGCCCCACCACCACCAGAACAATTGTCAACTGAAACTGTCAATGCAACAAGCAGTGGCACAAAGAGCAAGCTAATGGCCTTCATGACCACACCTGGGTTTAGGCCACAAAGGTCAGCGTGAATGAAGTTGATCAGTTGTAGGTCCAGTGTTTTTTGTATAGGGGTTCAGTGTTTTTTGTATAGGAAACACTGCTAAATTTGGCCATTTTTTTGAATTGTATGCAAGTTCAGTTGTAACCCTATATTTTTTGGTATTTAAGGCCTTTAGGTGAAGTACCTGTCTTTTTGATTCCCAATATGTCTCTGTATGAGTTTATTGTGAATCAAAAAAAAAAATTTGTGGAAAAAGTTTGAAGGATGGTTTTTTGTATAGGCAGGCCTGTAATTATGCAACCTTACCGTGGAAACTTTTTGAAGGATTGTAAATGTCTACATGGAAACTTTGTCAATTGAAGCTTCGAAATGTTTATGGTGCTATGTCATGAATTACAATGAAGCTTCGAAATGTTTATGGTTGGTGTTTGCTGGTTTCAGTTACATATGTGGTCCACATTTTGCTGCAATATGTGCATTCCATTGCTGCAATGTGCTGTGTTACTGGCAATACCTTTTAGCACTAAACAGCTCATGCCCATTTTTCAAGTTTCAGGGACCAATTAGGGCCCCGATATGAATTGTCAGGGACCAATTTGGGCCTCGACATAAAATGTCAGGAACCAATATGTCCTTTTTGGTTATTCTGTTACAACAATTTTTGGATTTAGGGATACATATCTCATCACATTGTGGTTTGTGATACAATGCAGCAAACTAGAACATTAATTCAATGCCCAAGTATGCAGTATACCATACTACAACAAAATTAGCATTGAGTTGGCATTGGATGCACATATATATGATGCTATCAGATATAAAGGAATACATTGAAAGCTTCTTTTTTATTAATCCAGAAATGTATGATGCAAACAGATTCAAACCAACACAGAATAGGCCATATAATACATCCTTCTTCATTAATTTGGATAACAAGATTACTGAGTACTCATTACACTTCATTGAAGGAAAAATACATTGGGGTCACTTGTTTTGACTATTACAACACTAACAAGAAACATACACATGATGATCACACCTACACAAGCAACACCTAAGACCCTAGCAACCCTATCAACATTCCTAATTTGTTTGTCCATCCTATCTAACTCCTCCACCATCTTCAGGTATAGATCATTCATCTTTCTTTCCTGCTCATGAACCTTCATTTCTTGCTCACTAATCTTCACATCTTGCTCTCTAATCATCATGTCCACATACTTCAACTTGAAATTAATTTCAGCAACATCCAACTCCACATTGTGAATTCTTGCATCTTCCAGCTCCATCCGTTCATTACAGATGTCATCTACCCATATAAAAAAATCACAAAACGGCTTCTTCTCCTGCCAAAATAACAAACCACGATTAGCAACTGTTTCAACTTAATAGAGGGGCAAATTACACATGTATACCTTGAAATTAAGGCACCCAAGGAAAGCCCTGTTTGGGTTTCTCTCAGTTTTGGAGGTATACACAATACTTTGTCTCCCACATTTGCACCTACGACTGGCGGTCCTTGTCAGTGTTCTTCCCCCTATTGAAGCACTCCCACTTGATCCCCCCATGCCAGAAGAAAGACTCATCTTCTTCTATGCCCCAACAAATCCGGTAGAGGTCTTCTACTGTCGTTGATTTTCAGTCATCAACGTCCGGATGTATAGTTTGGGGGATTTTTCTGTTTAGGGTTCATTTGAGCAATTTGGGGATTTTTGTGTTTAGGGTTGATTTCAGCAATTTAGGGGATTTTTTTGATTAGGGTTCAGTGTGAGCAATTTTTCTATTTAGATGCATGTCATTCACAAAACCTCGTCGTCTCTACTTCCACGGTGTACCACGTCCAAGCCGCGTCAGTAAACTAACATGGGCACCGTTAGTTGGGCCGTTTGGGGGGAGTTAACAGAAGGATCAAAGTGGCTCTTTTTTTGTTATTTCAGGGACCAATTTATGCCTTCTTTGTTGCTAGGGATTGAAATGTGCCTCGTGAAAATTGCCAGGGACGAAAAGAGGTATTTACTCTTGAAAAAATAAATATTTATAGGTCAGATCAAGAGAAAGGCAAGTGAACTAATTTTTTTGCACACCCTTAGTTTTGGAACGATAGATGGGTTCCCCAGGTTGATAACTTCCTTGCCGTAGCTACTGGACCTGTTCCTGAGGAAGTGTGGTCTTGGAACGTCTACATATATATGAGTCCCCATGGTTGCTGGAATTGGATCCTGTTTCAACATCTTCTACCAGTCCATATAGTTAGGTAGTTAACCTCATTGCTGGTCTAACTCCCCTGCTGCATATCGAAGGGGAGGATAGAGTCATTTGGAGTGGCTCGACGGATGATTCCTTTTCTGTGACAGATGCGGTTCAGAGTCTCAGCAACAATCGTCAACCTAATAGATCCTTTTGGAACTTAGCTTGGTCGTGGAATGGTCCACATAGGATTCAAGTTTTTCTCTGGCTTCTTCACAGCAAACTTCTGACCAATGATATGTGCAACTGCGATTTTCCCTAGATGCAATCAATTTATGGAGAACAACCTTCACATGACTAGAGACTGTATTTGGGCGAGAAGGGTGTGGGAGTTCGTTATTGATTTGGAAGAACAGGCTACTTTCTATTCTCTTCCCTGGGACAAATGGATGGAGAAGAATCTTAAGAAGAGGTGTGGCTCTCCTTTATGGGACAAGAAGAGAACCCTACCAACGAGGGTTGGCTCAAGTGGTAAGGTACTTGGGTTCGTTTAAGCAATGACTCGAGTTCGAGATCTTGTGTATGCAGAAAATTCTCGCTATGAGACTCACTCAATCACCTACCAATGCTAGGTAACCTACTCGGGTCGGATTGGACATAGTCAGGGCGAAGCAATGAGTGGAGCAATCCAAAAAAAGAAAGAAGAGAACCCTATTTGGTACAAGGTGTTGGTGTATTTGGCAAGATCAAAATAACTCCATATTTAATGGTACGTAGCCCAATCCTACCAAGTAAGGATTGATTAGCCTCTAGTGTTACTCACCAAGCTTGGGAGTTGGAAATCCTGGAAAGCCCTCCTTTGGAGAGCAGAAGCCTTACTATGAGGGATCTAATGGGGGCTGCTACCCCTAGATTGATCCGTAACTAACTTTTCTTTTTTTTTTTTTTTTTTTTATCTTTCTTGTATCCTCCAAAATATAAAAGGGGTGATTAGAATAAAAATGGTAAAGAATAGCATATGGATCTTATCTTTCGTGTAACACCCAAAAACTTAAGTTATTACTCGAGGTTATCTATAGAGGTAACGAGAATTGAACTCGTGATTACTTAGTCACGGAGACTTTAATACCGTGTAAAAAATCAATTCAAACTAAAAACTTAAATTGTTAAATTAGATTTCATTAATGATTTTTAATATTATATTTTTCTAACAATAGGAAATTAGAAGTTTTGATGACTATTATTATTATTATTAAGATGAAAATGAACAAAAAATGAATTTCATTTTTTTTTGTATTATTTCAATTTTTTTTTTAAAGAAATTTGACAATGGTTAATAAGCCGATTAATCTTTGTGAGGTTAATTTTAGAACAACCACCCGAGTCAAAGGATCTCCTGTAATGTCGCCTGTTCTTGATATATAAGCAACACATATATCAAAGTAGCTCTTCACTTCATCTTCTTTGGTTTAATCATCCTCTTCATTTTTATTTTTTGCTGTTGTTGCATACAAAGGTTATGGATTCACATTCTTTACACATAGCAATGTATCCATGGTTTGCCATGGGTCACCAAACTGCATTTCTCCACCTGTGTAACAAGTTAGCCAAAAGAGGCCACAAAATCTCATTCTTCACACCCAAAAGAGCACAAGCCAAGTTAGAGCCATTCAATCTCCGTCCAAATCTCATCACCTTTGTCCCCATAACTGTTCCTCATGTTGATGGCCTTCCCCTTAATGCAGAAACCACTGCAGATGTACCTTACCCTTTACAACCCCATATCATGACAGCCATGGATCTAACCAAACATGACATAGAAACTCATCTTTCAAACCTTAAACCAGACATTGTTTTTTATGATTTCACACATTGGATGCCATCACTGACCAAGAGTTTAGGTATCAAGGCTATTCATTATTGTACTGCTAGTTCTGTTATGGTAGGTTACACTCTTACCCCATCAAGATATTTTCAAGGAGAAAACTTAACAGAAAAAGACCTTATGGAACCTCCCTCAGGGTACCCTGATTCATCTATCAAGCTTCATGCACATGAAGCACGTGTCTTTGCTGCTAAAAGGAAAGATGTGTTTGGAGGTAATGTTCTTTTCTATGATCGCCAATATATTGCAATAAGTGAAGCGGATGCTTTGGGATACAGAACTTGTAGAGAGATTGAAGGGCCTTATCTTGATTACATAGAAAAAGAGTTTAAGAAGCCTGTGATTGCTTCAGGACCAGTTATTCTAGAGCCACCAAGTACTAGTTTGGAAGAGAAATGGACTTCATGGCTTGGAAGCTTCAAACCAAACTCAGTTATTTACTGTTGTTTTGGAAGTGAATGCACTTTGCAGCCAAATCAGTTTCAAGAATTGTTGCTTGGTCTTGAGCTTACTGGCATGCCATTCTTAGCAGCTTTGAAACCCCCCTTTGGGTTTGGTTCTGTTGAAGAAGCATTGCCTGAGGGGTTTGGAGAGAGGGTTCAAGGAAGAGGGATTGTGCATGGTGGATGGGTTCTGCAGCAATTGATTTTGGAACACCCTTCTGTTGGGTGCTTCATTACACATTGTGGATCAGGTTCTTTGTCAGAGGCATTGGTGAATAAGTGTCAATTGGTTTTGTGTCCAAATGTTGGTGACCAGATTCTCAATGCAAGGATGATGGGAAACAACTTGCAAGTTGGGGTTGAAGTGGTGAAAGGTGAAGATGGAATGTTCACAAAGGACAGTGTCTGCAAAGCTGTGAGCATTGTGATGGATGATGAGAATGAAACCAGCAGAAAAGTCAGAGAAAACCATAGTAAAATCAGAGATATGTTGCTCAACAAAGATTTAGAGTCCTCTTATATTGACAATTTCTGCAAGAAGCTTCAAGAGATTGTTGAGGAAAAGAATACCAGTACTTTTGGTAGTAATTAATTAATGCTAGTTATTTTTTATGATCACCAAATATAATGAGTCTCTATTTGCTTTGTCTCCTTTTTATATATATGGGATGTACTGTATGTCATAGATATGGTCATGCGCATAAGGTGCATGAATTGCATTGTTTTTTATAATGTGGTCATTACTCATTACTGAGTTCTTCAAGCTGGAGCCTAAAATTTCAATTCAACTAGTTCTTATGTGTTGGATTTTCTTATATATTGAAATATTAGAGTCAAAGGCTTCAAATGCATACGCACATAATTTAAGTAATGTTAAGTCTTTTTGGCAAGACGGGAAGTCTGGAACAGTAGTGAAATTATTATTTTTTGTAATTGAAAAATCATATATATAAATCTGGAAAACATTTTCTTTGTAATATATAAAGATAAGGCTGTGTATAAGAATTACTTTTACCCCCACCCTCGCTAGTGAAGATTTAACGGGGGAGTATTCTTTTTTTTTTTTAAGTCCTTTTGCCATATGTGCAAGTAATAGTACTGAACTTGTGAACTTTGATCTTTTGGGTTATAATTGTGTCACCTCCAAGCTAACCCAAAGAAGAGGAAATGGCACGTCCAAAGAAGGAATAGGTACAGGAATGGACAAAAATAAATATGTAAGTAGAACGTGAAGACCTGCACCTACATTTCCATCTAAAACTCACTCAGATATACAAAGCCTCGTACTCCTAATCTTCCAGGACCATTAATTTCTTTTTTATTTAAGTATTGAAAAGTTGAGAGGAGGATCATAGGTACTAGGTAGTTTTTTTCTTTTTTTCTTTTTTAAGAATATGGTTTGTAGGGTCCAACCAGTGGCGGACCTAGATGGTCACTACTGTCCGCAATTGCGTACACGAACTTTCAAATTTTTTTTTTTTTTAAGTATAGTAGTAAAGCATGATTAGGTTTCCCTGTATTAATCAAGTAGTGTTACTATCTGTCAATGTTATTATCAATTAATTTTATAGTTAGATTACGTGGATCCAACGGTTATATTTATTTTCATCTTTGTATGATTATGATCCCTCATATTTAAACTAAAAACTTTAAATATGGTTATCATAACCGTACAAAGATAGAAATAAATATTACCGTACAATGAAAAATATGATCACTACTTGGTTGTTACAATATCCTATCTCTTAATACATTTAAAATTTTCTTTAAATTTTTTTCATGAATATCACTAAATGTGCAGACATAAATTACATCTTCTTGGTCCGCCACTAGGTCCAACACATTTTATATTTGAATTAATTCAAATGTATCCAACAACAATTAGTAAGTACCAAAAGTTCAGTAATAAGTACCAAAAAAAAAATAAGTTTAACCTTTTCCTTATTAATAATATATAATTATAATATTAAAATTAAATTTATTTATTTTAGTTTTTTTCTTTCTCCAGAAATCACGTGAGGTGATACGTGCTTTTCTCATTGGGCGGTTGCACCCAATATTCAATATCGCTTTCGCACCAAAAGTTTTCTCCACCTCGAGCATGCACGAGCAACGCGATGCATACAGTTGGTATACTATTTTATTAGATGGAGAGAGATCGGAAAATGGGGGGAAAAAAAAGTATCAATTTTTTATTTTAAATTTGGATTAATCTTTAATATTGTTAGCAAACTCTATCTATAAATTGGCTCTTTCATACTCCTTAAAACATGTTATAAACTCCTTCATTTCTCGTCTCAAGCCTAACTACATCCAATTTCGGGGTTCGCATAGGCATTGTTGCAGCACAATTCTCAACATAGATGTCGTGAATAGATTATGTTTATTTTTAATATAATTTATTTTATTCATTCACAGATAAACAATTATAAAATTAAGAAAATCATACTCTTACGTTGCATGAGATTATTTCTCATGTTACTCTCACTTCAAAAAATATGTCTTTCTTTTTTCTCTTTTTAAAAATTAATGAGACCCACTTTATTTGTCTCTTAACATGAGAAAACTTCTTTACGCATTACATGAGAGAAGTAATCTCCATGAAATTAATGACAAAACTAGAAGAAAAAAATAATCATTTTAATTGTTTATAATTGATCTATCAATAAGTAAATGGAATTTTTTAAATCATTTTTTCCCTTGAATTTATAATTCTTTTCTTGTTAATAGAGCAATAAAAGTAAGGACAAGCCTTGACAGAGTAAAATTGCTTAAAATCAATCCTCACTCCATTCCTTGCTAAGTCAGAATTGTTCAATCTATCAAAAATAAAAGAAAATAAAAATTGTTCATTTATTGTGAGATTTAGATCTTTTTAACTGAATACTCCACTTTTAGAAAATAAAATATAAAACTATAACCGATGGAAAAAAAAAAAAAAGCACAATAGTTGCCCATCCGATTATAGGTATTCAGAGGTTAACCATGTAACTTTATTTTTCCCATCGTATTAGTATTTTTTTAGTTTTCAAATATTTATTAAGGGTTCACTTTTTTTGCAGTTGCTGTGGATAACTTATCTGCAGTAAGCCCAATACGACGTCGTTTTGGATGAAAATCATGGTGTTTAAAATTTTAATTTATTTCAGGATTATAATAGTCTTTATATCTATAATTTTTTAAAATTTCAATACCAAAACAACGTCGTTTTGGAAATAAATACAGATAAGTTATCTGCATTAACTGCAGAAACATTTTTTTCCATTTATTAATTACTGTCATATTTGATGAATTCATAAACTAATGTTTTAATCAAACTGTTTTACTTTCAAATAATATATATATAGGCAGGATCTTTTGATACCAGTGTCAAATTTAAAGTTTGACACCTCATCTAAGAACCGTTGGATAAAAAAGGATTAACGACTCTGATTTGTAAGCATGTGACACCATTGATCTTTTTTGATATAACGGTTCTTAGATGATGTGTCAAACTTCAAATTTGACACCAATGTCAAAGGATCCTACCTCATATATATATATATTCTGAAGTGAACCAAATGCACCACTATAAACCAAACTGTTTTAATCAAATTCTGCACTGAATTGATTTCTTCATTTTAAATGATTTTGTTGATTGCTATCATGAACTCATTGATAACAGCAGCAAGAACACCAATTCTACTCCAACAAATAGTAGCAACAACGACACGTTTTTATTCAAACTCAAACTCATCTGAATAGTCAATTTTATTCATGTTTGCTTTTGTATGTATAACATTAACAATAACATAAGATGACAACATGCCCTCCTAATGTGACTGTAAATATTTACCACTGAATTTATCGAAATTTTGGTCTTTTTTTATAGTTGATTTGTTAATCACAATACCATAGACAAATAAAAGGGCAGAAGTCAACAATAGTTCACTGGAAGAGGAGGGGGCAAAACAAACAGAATGATAGAAAATGTGAAGATTGTTCTCTTGGACACATTGTCCACCAAAATAGTATTTCTACAGGAGTTGCAGGTAAAATAATGCACAAGACTAGAAACTAAGAGCAGTGATGTCTCATTCAACTGAAGGCAAAATGCATGCATATTTTATCTATGCAGAAATTCTATTTTGTACTGGTATTGCCAATAAAACTAATCCAGCCATTAGCGAACTTGTACCAACCAACCAACTCTATAAATCAATTTGAAACTATGTGGTCTAGCATGGTAGCTATTTTCTTGATATGACACTTGATGGAAAGATATCGAGAAAAGAAGGACTTATATATGGTGTTTATTAATAGTTTATTTATTGATCTTGAGACGATAAGGTTCCATGAAAGGTTTTATGATGGGTTCTTGAGAAGGAAAAAGTACCACCAAAGTATGTGGAGGCAATCCAGCATATGTATGATGGTGTTAACGGTGTTGTTGATGTTGATTTGGGTGATAGCCAACATAGGAAACTCCTACAATCCATCAAAAAACATGCAGAACCTTCCTTACAGAATAGATCTAACGTTTAATCTATGTTGCACATAATGAGTTTCTAATCAGCAGACTCCATACAATACTAATATCCAAAAGTGGAATAACAATAAAGTAAGCACACAAGAATTTTAGCACCTACAACAAGAAACTGTTGTTACCTTGTCCAGGGAATTTAGAAATTTCTACATGCTGTGAACCACCATCCTCAAATATGTACAAGTTGGTTAGTAATTTGGCAAAATCACCCCACGGAGTATTCATTTAATTTTCAGGAGATCCAACATTCTCAGACTTGGGGTTTGTTTTTACCTGAACAGGATGTCCATCATCTGATGATGGAACAGCAGCAGTTAGCTTTCCCATCTTGTTCTGTAAATCAGTAAGAGATTCCCTAGTCACTTTTCCTTTAGGACTTTTCTTTTTATCCACAAGCTTTAATTCTAGTTTGTATAATGCGCAACCATCATGGTTATTGATCTCATACTCATACAAATGCCACTCAAGATAACTAAGAGGCTGGGGGTCCATGTAATAGGACCTCTTTTGTCCCCCATGTTCCTTCATCACTTGCTTCCTTGATTCATGCCAACCACGTCCACTGTAATCAGGAAGTGATCTCTGTTTTCTATTTCCACTTTCAAATGCCCTTCTAGGCTTGTCAAAGAAGAGCCACTCCCTAATAGTCTCTCCCTCAAGAAAAGAAAGATCAAATAACTCTGCAACAGAAAAAAAGCTAACAATTCAAACCTAAAAAAATAGATAAAAAGTAATAAGCATGGATAGACCAATTTCTTCTGCAACACATTTGATAGACAAGCCTGTTACTAGAACTTGCAAGCTTAAATGAATATAATTAAATAGCAAGATACAAAAAAAGTAATAAACTTCTTGCATACTCACCTGGAGCATTCCAAGGGGATTTAGTTGAAGCAGCGCCTTCACATTTAGGGATACCCACTTCCTTTCCCTTTGTCTTTGCAAGAACAGCAGCAAACAAAGGATCGTCTTTTACACCAATGCCCCCGGGTCGCAAAATCGGATTCATGCCAGGAAGACCCTCATTATTTGCCAAAAGCTCATGACAACTACTGCAGTAGTCCTGGCACCATTCTAACCCTTGAGCAGGTCTGAAACAGTCCCATAGTGCACATTTTGGGGCTAAAAAAGCAGAAGGTGGAGGGCAGATACTTGGAAGAATGTTAGGTATACCATTATCTCCACAGTTCATGGTGTCATCTCCAAAAAATTGGCTACAATCAAAGCCTTCTTCAAAACTAAATTGAGTTGACTCTGCGTTTTTTATTTCTGCGTTGTGCCCAAGGTCCTGGTATAAATTAAATTGACCAATCAAATCAGAGTTGTGACCTACTGTGTTGTGATCCAAGCCTTGATTTAAACTGAATGGATGATAATGCAACTGAGTTATATCTGAGTTATTAAAAGCGTTGTTGTACAGAGTTGAAGCAGAGCCTCCAAAAGTATGATCTAGTGGTTGATTATCATCAAAACACTTCTGCAAGGTACCAAGCGCCAATTATTATCTCTTAAAGAAAAGCAAGGAAACAAAAGATTAGTTAGTAAAGCACAAAATATGATTAAACAGATTAAAATATCCTGTTCATAAATATTCTCTTTCTTTATACATCGTGCATTAGTTTTTTTTAAAAATTACAAAAAGAAGATTCATTGTAAAAATACTCCTGTTTTAAGAACAACCAACCACTAAAGTGGTTAATCAAGTCCAAGGTTGTTGAATCGCAATAACGTGTATATTTTTTTTATTGATAATCGTGAATCGTATCGAATCATAAGTTTCACAAAAATAATGAAAAATGATTTAAAAATATATAATATCATATAAATTCAAATTGCAAAAAAATCAAAATAAATAGTGACTTTCTCGTTTTTGAATTCAAATAAAAAATCTAATTGGATTGGATTGTTGTTTCAATTTTCAAATTTGAAATCCCAAATCTGGGGTTGAATTTCGAATAGCAAATTGCGATACGATATACGATACGATACTGAATCGCACGATTCTGCAATTAATGGTTTGATACATGACCAGTTCCAATACAGGTAGTCAATTTATATCGCTCAGCTTCCGTATCATATTGTATACGTACTTCGGATCGTGCAATACCAACAACTATGATCAAGTCAATAAGTGGTTAGATATTAACGATTCTGAACATTTTGTTAACCAGTGGAGTTGTTAATTGTTCCTAAAACAGAAAAAAATTTACAACGAATTCTTTTAATGTAATTTTTTCAAAAAAACTAATGAAGGTATGTCACCACTTTTTCCTGCCATTAGTGCCCTAATCGCCATAACTGGCATGGCAAAAACCAAGACACCATTAACATCCGATGGCGTTATGGTGGAATCCCATAATGCCATAGTCCCATGGCTGCATGGCACCACCATGGGTCATGGCTACTATTTCACAACACTGATCTTAGCCAACAGGTTTGCCTGAATAAACTAAAAGATCACACACCACACAGGCATTAATAGTCTTCCCTTATGCTTTTACTTTATTTATAACTTTAAAATCCTCATTGATGTTTAATTGTTCCCCATCTAGCACCAAGAAAAAATAAGCTCTAGAACGGTTGAAGCCATCAGATATGCACACAAAAGGAAAGTTGACAAACAATAAAATGGAAAAATAAAAGCACCCAAACAATACAAAGTCAATGATTTTGATAGAGGTAATGAATCATGTCCTGTTTTGGTATGATATAACTAAGTCCAAAAGAGTTAAAACATAAGATCCTTCGATTTTTAGTCCTCTAAATGCACACTTGGCAAAGACAAGCTTCAACTAACCTTGCAAAGTTCTCCATATGGTTGGTGCCATTCAACAAAAATCTTAATCATATTAACAAAGCACATACTGTACATTATATTCTTCATCTTTAACTGTTAGAAGTTATATTAAAAGCATACAACCGCAAACGGAAACCATAATAAATGGAAATAGGTAAAGTTTTGTTTCAAATTAAGAACCAGGCAAGGCAACATATCACAGATACAAAAAGGACTCTCCTGAGCTAGTGAAAGAAACTTACCTCCTGAAAAAATGCATAATTGTTATCATCAATTTTATTTTGATGGTGCTCAGTCTTCGATGGCGCAAGTTTTGTTAAAGGACTAGTTGCATCATCTTTCTCCTCAATTACATGCAAAAGTTGGGCTAGTTCCCCAGTGAACGAATCAAGGCTTCCATCCTATAGAATGGCAGCATATATTACAATGACATTCAATTTTTTTTTTGTTTATTTTTTAAATGGAAAAAAAATGCAAAGATAATATAATCAGCTATGTCTGAGAATTCAAAAACAAACAGCTAAGGAATTGGCTGGAGACTCTAGTTCCGCTTTCCACTCCCGAAGCAACTGATGCATCTGCTCCTCAAAGATCACAATGTCATTAGCCCTGCTTTCCTTTCTAGCAGACTGAAGATTGGTGAAAATCCCTTGAATTTTATCAACCAGGTGCTTTTCCTTCTCCTTCATGGATTGGTGAGAAGAAGATCCAAATTTGCCCTTGGAATTTTCTTTCATCATACCTTTTATTGAAGCAATGTTACAAAAAGTTCCATGAATTAAAATAGACCAAGACATCTAGCCACAAAGGCTCATGTAACAACAGAAAATGGTTATAACATGGTTAATGATAGTGATCAACTACAACCTACAACAAAACTCTTTAGCAAAAATAGTCATTCACATTCCACCAAAATTAGAAAAAAAAAAAAAGTGTCACAAGCTGAAATTGCAATTACCCTTTTTCACATTGATGGACCCAAGTAAGATAGCACCATCCCAGTTCATCAAGTTTGGGGATTTCTACATGGATATTGAATTTACAGAAGAATCAGGTGATGGGTAATTTACCTTTAGCTTGGAATTGGAGAAAGGAGGCAATGGCGTTGAAAACGACGACGCAGAAAGCGGAACTCTAACTGGGGTGTTCGGATCAGCTTAGACGAAAGAGAAGTGATGTATTGAGATGGAACCCCTCAATCCTGCAGATTATTACTACCCATGATGTGGTGATTCGTTCAAGCTTGAAACTTGAATTAGACGCAACAATTTTTGGTGTGTACTTCAGATACCTCGCTTTTCCTTACCCTTTTGCTTTCTATTTTTATTTTGGGTTAGCTTTTCTACGGTAAACGTAAACGTAGATAATTTATTCAACTCAAAACGATGTTATTTTGAGGCGAAAATCAAGATATTTTTGTAATTATAATTTATTTTAAGATTATTATAGTCTTTTTTATTATAATTTTTTAATCTTTCAACTTAAAACTACGTCGATTTGGGAGCGAATGTAGATAACTTATCTACGTTCACTTTAGAAACATTAAAACCTTTTATTTTTATTGTTTTTAGATTTATAGTGGATAATATAACAATCAATTAGTGTTATTATCAATTAATTTCACTATTAAATCGAGTACGTTGATCTGATAGTTATATTTATTTTCGCCTTAGAATGGTTATGATTTCCCATATTTAATATTTAATATTTATTTTTCCTTTGACGAAAATAAATATAACTGTTGGATCAACATAATCGATCTAATAATGAAATTGATTGATAATAACATTGATAATGACATTAATTGATTGTCATTATTCTTCCTTGTATTTAGAAGTTTGTAAATTTTTTGTACCATAGATAAATGTAAATTTTGATTAAAATATGTAATTTTAGTCTCTACAGTTTTTTTATGAAAAAAATTTGTCATTTTAAATGATTATGTCATTTTAAGAGAGAGATAGACACAAAAAAATATTTTTTATTTAAAATTTAAATTAAAAAAAAACCATTCATTTTCTCTCTCATGATTTTCATTTCTTGTGTCTATCTCTCTCTTAAAATGACATAACTTATGTTATTTAATATGACAAACACCAAACCCTTTTTTATATATATATTGATACTTATATTTATTGCTACATAAATGTTTTCTTATTATTTATGTCTAAGTTATTATATTTTACATTCATATAGATTTTTACTTTCAGAATTTTTCTATACTATTTTTTTATAATTTTTTTGGTACATAATTATTTGTATAATTTTTAATCGTTATAGTATTGATTTTATTTTTTAAAATAATTTTTTTTTTCATTATTAATGTATTAATACCTAAATTTTAAAATCCACAAGAATGAAACTGTAAGATTGATATCCAAAAATGTGAACTATAAAATATAAGAACTAGTTATTTATTCTATCCTTAAAGATTTTATAATTTTGAAAATTTTAGAAGGTGCATTGGATTAGGATTTTAAAAGACTTTTTTGAGATAAATTTTTTTTATAGATTTTAAACGACTATTTAGAATTAGAGGACACTGCAATTAAGGGTGAAAGTGGATTGGGTTGGGCCGAGTTTTGTCCCGAAAAGCCCAAGTCTGTGTCAAAAAATTTCAATTTGGCCTGGCCCGAGCCTAGTATGAGTCTAACTGTTAGCCTGGCTTGATCCGTTTATATATAAAAAAAATGGCCAGACTTGTCCCGTTAGTCTGTTAATTTTTAATTTACAAGCATAACCATGAATCAACTTTACAAAATACTCAAATTATGTTGCTAAAACGAAAATCACAATTTCAACGTTCAAACAGAACCATGAATCACAACAAAACTCATCACAATCTGCATTTAAGTCACTTTCAAAAGCAAAATGCCCAAACTAGATAACATATATTTCATTAGATCCAATTAACAAATCTATACTACGTAAATTAAAATAACTATATAAATCCAACAAACACATCATGATACTTGTAGTAGCCAAAAATTTCTCTTCATATTTTTCCCCCTACAAATAGGGGTGTTAACGAGCCGAGCTTTGGTCTTAACGGGCCGAGCCTGTGTTCAAATGTGTCAGACTGGCCTTAGCCTGTTACCTGTTACGAATATAATATAAGCCGGTGGCCTGGCTCATTTAGGGTGAGATTGTGAAAGAGACATCCTATTTATATTTCTAACTAAAAAGTCTCATGAAATCTACACAAATAGAAAATCTATTAAAATCATCATATTTTTGAATACTACAAAATTATTTTTCCTTTATTTAAAATTCTGATTGAATACCAACGGATTTGGACGGATTCTAAATTAATATTTTAAAATCCTAATCGAGTACTACGTGACTTTTTTTCAATCCTTTAAAATCTTAATTGTATATCAATAGATTTTTTTATCAAAAAACAATCCATTAAAATCATTTGAAATCTCAATCCAATAAACCTCCTTAAATTGGTTCTTTTCCATTAGAAACACATTTAATGGTAAGCTAAAATCAAGAACTCATTCAAAAATTCATGAAATTTTGTCCTTATAGTTAAAAAACATAAAATTAATAAGGTCCCAAAATTCAATTTACAGGTAAGACTCTGAAGCACGGACATGCTTCTTAAAAAAAAAATTCGTGTCGGACACGTGTCCAACACGGACACACTCGGACACGCGTCCGACACGTGGTCAATATTTTAGGAAACATGGTCAATTCTCTGAAACGCTCCGACACGTTTTCCTGACACGCAGTCAATTTTTTCGGACACGTAATCAACGCTCGAACACGTTTTTTTAGTCTTAATTTTATTTTATTAACTAAAAATAAAAAATATATTTATAAATTAACTTTTTTCTGTTATGAAATTTGACATGAAAAATTAACAAGGTACGAAATATTATTTTTGTTTATATTTATGTTATGAAATTTGAATATTTGATTGGTTATATGACTTGTT
This sequence comes from Gastrolobium bilobum, assembly GCF_033153095.1. NCBI lineage: Eukaryota > Viridiplantae > Streptophyta > Magnoliopsida > Fabales > Fabaceae > Gastrolobium > Gastrolobium bilobum. The sequence goes on from NW_026899533.1 coordinate 780,990, forward strand.
ATGGACTGTTATATCTATTAAATATAAATTATATTATATATATTAAAATTATTATTTATATCAAAACGTGTCTCAACGTGTCGAAATATGCCATTTTTTATAATTAACGTGTCGGCGTGTCGTGTCGTGTCCTGTGTCAGTGTCCGTGCATCATAGGGTAAGAGTTTCTAACATTATTAAAAAAATTCAAATTATAAAATTAAATTTTATAAAATTTAACAATCAAATATCAATTTTTTTTAAATAATATAGGAACTTACTTATGTTATATATTGAATAAATTTATAATTTAGAACCAAAAAAAAAAATCACTTATGCTCCTTTAATTTTTGTAAATTTTTCTCTATAAAAATTGATCATATGAAGTTGTCTACTTGAATGTTGCATGTCCGACATAACCGGTTTACCGATATCCGGTCCGGTCCGAGCCGGTTTTTGTGCAAGGACATAAACCGTTGGTAACACGCTTGTCGGGGATACCAGACCATGATCTTGTTGAGCAAGAAAGATGTGCATCGATCACACGCACACATAAAAGTATCACAGTTGCTTTACTATTAAGTTCGTAGTTATTGAATTCAAAAACAAAACAAAAGAACAAATTGGGGGTTGTTGTGTTCTTTCTCCACAATTTTGAAAAAGTTAGTGTGGGGGTTGAGAGAGAAATAATGGTGGTGCTTCCAGTACTGAAGCTTGGAACACTGGCTTTGAAAACTGCGTGCAAACCCATTGCTAATAGGCTCAAGAAGGAAGCTGGGTACCATCCAAAGTTCCGTAATTTCATCATCAGCATTGCTCAGGTAAGCTTCTCTTCTTTCTACTTCAAGGGGAATTCACAGTGTTGTGTTTGATGTTGGAACAAATCTTTCATTACTCTCGTGTCGCATGTGCACCCCATCAATAAGAGCATGACACATTAGCCTAAAGAAAGATAAAAAGAAGAAGATAATTTTAATATTATAATTATGTATTCTCTCCTATTCAATGAATATATTAGATTTTTCTGTGATCTCGGGACAATAAGAGTCGTTATCTGAATGTGAAGTATGAGTTATAGCAATACGTGATTCATTGTGTTTGTGTGTGACAGGCCAATCATAGGCTTACAACAAGAGTGCAGAGACGCATTTATGGTCATGCAACTAATGTTGAAATCCGACCTATGAATGAGGACAAGGCTGTCCAAGCTGCTGCTGATCTTCTTGGGGAGCTCTTTGTCTTCACTGTAATTAAAAACTCTTCTACTTGTTTCTTATTCTTTGTTCATGAAATGCCATCTACCTGTTTGTGTGTTTTACTGTGCTGATGCTGTTTATTGATTGAAGAGCTGTGACTGGGATACTGATGGTTAGTTAAAGTCATGCTAAGTTCGTTTATAATCATCACAGTATCTCACTGTTATTCGATATATATAATGTACAAGTTCTCAATCCCAGAAGTGTGCATTGGTCTTTCTGCGAGATGAAAAGGCCATCCTTATACTTGGTGAAATAGGGAAAATGCTCATCTAAAGTGAGTTTGTTTCTGAGTGAGGAAGTAAGGGTGTATCAATTTCAGTATATTAAGACTTAGACCATGATGCACTTTGAATTAAATCAATGGTGGATACACCCTTGCTCCCTTTAGAGAAGCCTTGTTCGGTGAAATTAATATTTTGTCCTGAACTTGAGTAAATGACAGACATATTTCTCACTAAATTTCGGAGTTGTCAAGGATCTTCACACCCTCTCGACCCCAGCTATCAGTTTGTTTTGTTAGGACAATATTAAAATGTTATGCTGATGCAATAATGCGCTTTGGAGTGTGGACCTAGCCATGGTCCAATATAGCACTCTTAAAACAATATGATAGTATACCTCCTCCGCAATGTAGCCAAAAGTGTCTTTCTGTTTTTTTCTTTTCTTTTCTTTTGTTAAAATCAAAATTTTCATCTGCTTAAGTTTTTGCTTTGATTAAAGGGAATGACCTTCTAGCAGGAAGACCTCCTAAGAAGACCCATAAAACTGTACAAGTTCTAAAAACAAAACCATGGAGTTATTGATGAAAATGTGATGTGTCTGAGTCTTGATCAAAATCAACTTCCTCATCAGTTAATCTAGCTAATCTCCCACTAAACTTCAATACCAATTTACTTGGTATGACCTTTTTTCCCTAACAACTCTTAGTTTTGATTTTGCAGAGAATGAAAAAAATTCTTGTACCTTCTCCTAACAACTTAAGCTTTTGGTGTAGTTAGTTCATGACATAATATTGGAACCTCTATGATCATGTGATCTAGAGTTTCTTATTGTCTTCCATTCTTCTAAATAACAGTTAAATTTCAACACGAGGTAAGGTGATCTTGTGCATTATCCATGCTTTAAACCCAAAGGTTTCTTGTATAATGGGTCATGTTAGATACAAAACCATTCATGTGCCTTCACCCAATAGCTTAAGCTTTTGGGATAGTTGGTTCATATGAAGCACCGATACGGCGTTTTCGATACGTTCTCGATGATACAGGATGTCGATTACCATACAATTTGTGTCCGATACGTTGGAAAAATTTTTAAGGAGTATCGGTGCTTCATAGCATGACAATGATATTACTTTTTGTCAAGAACCAATTCTTCAAAAGCTTAAGCTAATTTGGTGGAGGCTCAGAAATGGGTTATATATATCTAACTTATGAAATACTATTAATTCTCATCTTTTAATTGAATAAGAGTCATGGGGTCATTTCACAATTTTAGTAATGCTTTGTTCAATATTGAAGAACCTTGAGAACTACTTGAATACGTACAAATGACAAGAAAGTGACATAAACTCTTAGATCATTATTTGGCATTTTTTCCACCAAAAAAGAAATTTTGCATGACGTATATGCTATGTATAAATCTTTGTAGAAACAGAGCAGCAATCATTTTGTATCCATATTTTCTCTGCACGTTTGTTTTCATGGTGAGAGAAGAATGTCCAGTTCATTTAACTCGGCTTTGATCTAACTAGGGATAAGATAGTCCATCCTCCTTAATTTATAATCTCTTTCTGCTTATTTTGTTTTTTACAAGGAATGCAATTGATGATAATCATATATGGCAGGAAAAGCTATCCTTCCTTAAATATGTGCATATAGTATTGGGAACTGGGTTAATAGATTCAGATTGCAGAGACTCCTTATATCAATATTTTGTTGAGAAGGTTTGAGCTTCGTCAATAATTAAATGGCCTTGCAATGCATATGCCCGGTTGTACTTTTATTAGAGCGTGCTTCTTGTTTGCCTCTATGGAACTAAACTAAGGCCTGGTTAGTTCTAGGATGTTTTAAAGGAGTGCTTATGGACTTTGCAATTATCTCCATGAAAGTACTTAAGCTTATGTACCAAGAGCTTCTAAGCTCCTCTTGTGATCATGTTTTAGCAGTGCATAAGAGCTCTTGTAATCTTGTTTAGGCTAGGTCCTCAATGGGCTTCCCTTGTCTAGCAAAAAAGAAGAAAAAGATTTAAACCAGATCATAAGATTTAAGTTATATTTTTTGAGGAGGTAAAAAATGTTTTCTGTCCATCAAAGTTGTGGCAATTTCAAAAAAGATGTATGGGCTTTATAATATATTAACCAGGAAATATCTGCTTGGACGGTACGTTTAGGAATCGTGTCTATAACACTAATATATGTCTTATGACGTGTGAATTTGATTGGCTCTTTATACTATTTTACTTTTTGTGTTATTTTAAACTGAATATTGTTCATATATATAAAGAGTGCTTTCTATAATTTGTAGAATGGCCTGTTCTTCTACTTGTCAAATTGGATATCCATATGATCTTTGGTTGATATGTTTAAATCCATTTTGTTTTCAGTCCTTGGTTAATAGGTAATAGCATACAAAGAATTTTTCATTTGTACCATCTATCAAGATTTCTGCCGGCATCAAATAGTCTTCCTAATAACTAATAAGATTTATTATAAATTTAATTTCGCTCTATTTAGGTTGCAGGAGCTGCTGTCATCTTTGAGGTACAAAGAAGTTCTAAATCGGAAGCAAGAAAGGAAGAACTACGTAAACAGGAGATACAGGTTGTCTTTTGGCCTCTCTCTCCATTGTGGATTATCTGTTGTAAGAGTAGATTATAGAGGGATTTTAATGCAGCACGGCAAAAGTTGGTCTTTTTGTATCTTTTTATTTTCTCTGAATGCTATGAATGGTGGAGGTTTAAAAATAATTTGGAGGGGAGGAAGCAGTTGTGGGGGGCCAAAAATATTGTGAATCTCAAATATGTGCTCACTTTTTTTGTTACTTTGCAGGCAATAAAAACAAGGAATGAAGAGTTAGCAAGAGAACTTGAACTTCTTTCACAAAAGCTTGAAGAACTAGAACAACTAGCTAGAGGACGAGGACTTGCTGGCATTCTTAACTTTAAGCAGACTCATGCCAGTGAAGATAGAAAATCAAAACCCAATTGATTGTTGCAATTGTTAAGCATTGACAACAGATTTTGATAAGTTTTAGTTAAATTCATTAGAACCATAGCGCTTTTGTTTTGGAAAGAAATGTAATTGATAATAAAAATGCAAAGAGGGACTTATATTTAGATGGGGTAAAATCGCAGATGTAAAAGCAAGTTATCAGATGTGTTGAGGAGCATTTAGGATTAGTCATACACCCAACCTCGTAAGAAAAAATAAAAAGAAAGCAAATCTGTAGGACACGTATTTATCAATTATCGTTGTGTTCTTATTAACTTTTCTTTCTGAAGACAAATTCTGCTAGCTAATTACAGTTTTCAAGCCATTGGATAATCTATTTGTCCAAAAATTTGTTTTCTGTCAATCATTTGCTACTACTGTTCACACACCTATTGGTAATCATAAGTTTTATCTGTAATTTTGTGATAATTGTGTGACATTCTGTAAAACAAATCAGATATAAGTCTAGTTTCCTTGCCTTTACAACCTTTATCTTTTGAGTTGGCAGCCCATTGTGACATCATTATTTTTAAAGTGGAAGATTTTGTTGGAATAGATTTCGTGATTTTAATACCTCTGTATTTGGGAAGACTTTTATCTCCTCAAAAAACATAACACCAATCTGTTCCTGTTTGATCGTTAACCACCAAGCCTACTCGGGTATCACCCTCCCTACCGAGGTATCACCCTCCCTACCTGGGTAGCCTGTATTAGGGAGGGTGATATCCGTGTATATTTCTTGAATCTGGAAAAATGCTTGAATTATTTACCTGGGTGAATGTCGCGGGTAGGGTTTTTATATAACCCAACAGCCCCCATTTGGAAAACCCACAAAGGGGTACTCGGGTAGAGCTGTTGGAGGTGTGTAATAGCGCGATTCTAACACCAAATCTTGTTGAAATTCTTCGTTTTTGTGGTATCAGTTCGCGCACGTTACATTGTGGTGGACTGGGACCTCAGGTGGTTCTGGTGCCTTCTTCCAGTACCAGGTACCCGCTCTGCTCTGCAAGATCCCACACTGCTTCAGGAGCCGCTCACCAAATATAGCATTCTAGCCTGTGGCTGTCTTCATGGTCTCTGTTGCCATAGGCACACCAAATCTATGCAGAATCTTCTGCACCAGGAATGCAAAAGGCAATTCAGCCTTCTTTGACTTGGCAGCCTTCCACATCAGTATGCATATATAATGCCTCCAGTTCACCTGTTGATGGTGAAGGAGGGCCCACTAGATAACAAAGTCTCCTTTCAGCACCTTCGAGTGATAATGCGGGCGCAGGAAAATAATGTGTGTGACCACAAAATGAAGAATGCGAGCAGACACCGACAAGTTGCTCACAGGATAATGAGCAAATTGTCCGGCCTCAGCATCTGCCCTCCTGGTCTCTGTAACAATGGCCTCCCGGTCATAATCACCAAATATATGATGGCTGTCTCCATTATATAGTGTTGTACCTGCGACACCATCAAAATCGAACCCAAGTAGCTCTGTCCAGATAGGAGCAGTCATGATGATATCAATCCCGCAGACACGGGAAGTCAACTCGCCATGCACACAGCCAAGGTTCTGGTAGAATGTTCTCACCATAACCTCCGAGTATGGGCACCACATCTCCGCAAGCACAATCAAATGTGTCTCCTCAAGAAGCGGCACAATGTCGAAACGCTCCAGGTTGAAGAAGGCTGAATCCAGTGATTTCGGCTCGCAAATCTTTCGGCTCATGAATGACTTCACAAACCTCTCATGTGCAACTATGTCATCCTCAAACAAATATCCGAACGGCAAGTCCGGAGCCTGATGCATAGCAGCCTGGGGCTGAGAGGATGACGACCCATCGTGTCGACGCTTGGTCCTCCTCTCGATATCCCCCACCGGCATCTTTGAAACGTGTCTAGAAGCCATTGTGTCACACTATTAAACTGAAAAAATAAAGCCAAAATCAGAAATCAGAAACATTAAATTTAGGGTTAGGGTTAGGGTTAGAGTTAGTAATTTTAAAAATTAATCGGTCATAATCAAATGTTTAGCCATGCAAACTACAAAAACGCAATAATTTTCGGATAACAACTGACAAACATATCAAAATTAGAAACCAATTTATAAAAAGGAAAAAAAATGAACCTTGAATGGATTTCAATCGGTAGAAGGCAACAATGTAACGTGCGCAAACTGATGACCACAAAAACGAAGAATTTCAACAAGATTTGGTGTTAGAATCGCGCTATTACACACCTCCAGCAGCTCTACCCGGGTACCCCTTTGTGGGTTTTCCAAATGGGGGCTGCTGGGTTATATAAAAACCCTACCTGCGACATTTACCTGGGTACCACCCTCCCTACTCAGGTAAATAATTCAAGCGTTTTCTCAGATTCAAGAAATATACCCGGGTATCACCCTGCCTACCCAGGTAGGTCAAAAATTTCAAAAAATACACGGATAGGAAGTACCCGGGTAGGTTTGGTGGTCAACGGTCAAACAGGGGAAGATTGGTGTTATGTTTTTTAAGGAGGTTAAATTTTCGAAATAGTTTAAAATGAAGGTCAACTTGATAATTATTAATTAAGGGTTATAGTGGTCAAAAAGCCTGTATTAGGCTGTCTTATAATTTTTTTGAATTTTAAATATAAAACATAAATATATAATATATATATATATATATATATATATATATATATATATATATATATATATATTCGGGTCTATTAGTATTAGCTATCAACCAGAAAGAAAACATAATGGAGAAAATATGTGCATATTCCATTTATCTAAAAGAAAGGATGCAAACATGTATATATACAAGGAAAGAGTCATAATAGAAAGGTGCATATCCGCACTAGAGGCCTAACAAAAAAGTGCATATCAACACTAGAGGCCTAACAGAAAAGTTCACATCAGCGAGAGAATATTTAGTGATTCTGGCACATGTGTGCTGGGAAGAGAGGGAGTGAGAGAGAAATAGAAGAGAGAGAGGAGAGAGGAAAGAGAAAAGATGAGAGAAAAGGAGAAGCAAGAGGGACTACCCAATATTTTTTCCACATCAGCACTACTAACAGAAAAATATAATCAGCATTGAAAAAATAGTTACAACCAAAATAACAGTGAGCTAAAAAAATATAAAGTATATATTAATAGCCCCACTCAAGATGGAGAGTGGATGTTCAGAACTCCCATCTTAGATACCAAAGCTGAAAATTTAGAGGGAAGCTGGGGTTTAGGGCTGATTTGGATGATTTTTTTTAGTCAAAAGTTACATTTTTTTCAAAAAAAAAGCACTTCTATTGTAAAGTGCATTTGGATGCTTTGCTTTTAAATAAAGCAAGAGTCAAAACAAAAGCCAAAAATCTACTTTTTTCAGAAGCTAAAAATTTGAGCAGAAGCTAAAAATTTGAGCTTCTAAAAAAAGCAAAAGTCAAAAGCCAATTTTTTTTTTCAAAATTTTTTTCTTTTTAAAATCTAAATAGTTTACACTTTTTGTAAAAAGCACTTTTAAAATAAGCAGGGCATAAAAGTAGCTTTTTTTAGAAGGCCATCCAAACACACTCTTAGTAAGAAGATCAACAAGTTGTTTGGAGAAGGGAATGGGAAATGTCTTCTTGTGGCCTTTATGAATGTGCTCACGAATAATATGTCAGTCAATCTCTATGTGTTTTATACGCTCGTGAAACACTGGATTTGCTGTTATATGAAGAGCAGACTGATTGTCACAAAAAGAGATTAGAAGACCTGGGTGAAAAACATGAAGATCCTTAAACAAAGAAAATAACCACAATAATTCACAGGTAACATTGTCCATTGATCGGTACTCTGCTTCAATAGATGACTTGGACACGATACTTTGTGTTTTGGATTTCCAGAATATCATAGAATCACCAATAAAGAAATGAAAACTAGATATTGAATGACAACTATTAGGGAAGCCAGCCCAATTAGAGTCATAAAAAGCATTAATCTGTACAACAGATGATTAAGAGAAAAAAATACCCTGGCAAAGAGTGTTCTTCACATAACCAAGTAACCAGTGAGCAGCTTGAAGATGAGGAAACAAGGTGAAGCCATGAACTGGCTAAGATGATTAACAATTGATGTGCCTCTGGCAAGTGTAGTTTTTCGGTATTAAAATTGATAAGAATTGGGTCATAAGAGAGCAATTTAAATACATATTTGCTATTTATATTGATTCTTTCTCTGTCAATAATATTCACCTTTTGGTTGTGTTTTTACAGGTAAAAGGAGTGAAAATTACAAATTATAAAAAGCTTGTTGACGCGACTCCACACACAGGAAAGTTCCATGTTGCATCATGTCGCATAGGCCAAAGTCCAGAGAAATGCGCAACTTGGCGCCACAGTGACGCAAGTTAGCGCCATGTTGCATAGTACAAATGCCAGAGAATTGACGCTAGTTGGCGCCAGAATGGCGCAAACTAGCGCCACCATGCCAAAGGGCGCCAAAGTGAAGCAAACAGGTGCCCAAAGTGGCGCCAAAACACAACACAAGTGGCGCCATCTTGCGCCCAAAATAAGAGGAAGAATGGCGCCAAGTGGCGCCCAAAAAGTGGAAGAATGGCGCCAACTGGCGCCAAGTTACGTGACTCTTGTACCGACTTTGCAATTTGAGACAGAGACGCGACGCGAAGTAGCGCCACACCGGCGCCGGTTTGCGGGAAATTATACCGTGGTGTGCGAGGGCAATTTTGGAAAAATAGAAGAGACTTATAAATAGGATCCTCATGACAGAATTAGGGATTCAGACCTATTCTTCTGAAGAGAGACGACGACGGTGCTCAGAGAGAATTCTTGAGATCAAGTTCTTCTTCTTCTTTCTCTTTAATTTTATGTTTTTATTGAATATTGAATTTCTAGCCATGATTATGCTTGGCTAGTTACTTTTTATTGTAGTTAGGGTCACAAACTCTATGTGAACCCTTTTTACGCTGGATTGATTATTTTCGCTTGTTGATTTTAATATATTTTATTTTTATCCTGTGCGTATTGGTATTATTTCTGTTAGTCTTGATCAACCTAATAGGAGATAATAAATTTGGGAATTAGGGCTCGCAATAGGAATATTGGGGTTTTTGATTCTGAAAGGAGGTAAGGTAACAATTTATGCATGCTCTAGGGATAGACTTGTGTGAGCTGCAGTCGTTTGATTTATCGTGATTAATGCTTAATTTCATGCGGGATTGCTAAGGGATTAGGATTTCAATTGAATTAAAGGGTTAGATTGCCAAGGGATTGAGATTTAACTAATTATTTTAGATGATAATTTGTCTGAATTATTAAATTGAATGAACATTGTCAATCAATCCAAAGTTTAAAGAGGGGATCATATGGTGCGTGTGCCTTAGCTGCAATGCCTTTTATTATTCTCTCAAAAATCCAAACTTTTATCAATTGCTATTTTATTTCTATTAAACAAAATGTCAAAAACAAGTCTTTACTTTTAGTTATATTTGTTACTCGAAATCAACAACAATTTTTCCAACAACAACTGAGTTTTCCAACTTAAGGGGACTAGTTATTGTAGTACTTGGTTTACAATCCCTGTGGAGACGATACTTTACTTATCATTATATTACTTGTGCAATCGGTACACTTGCCGGTGAGCATCAACAATATAACAAATATCAAGCCTAGTGATTGTTAAATACAATAAGTGACCAATTAGGCGACGATAAAAAGAAAGATTAGGAAGGAGATCACCATCAGAAGAGGAAAGTTTAAGACTAATATCCATGGGAGTGTTGCGAGGTTTGCAACCTTGAAGGCCAGACTTTTTGAGAATCTATAGAGCACAATGATGTTGGCAAATAGAAATACAATTGGCAGAACGAGCAACCTCAAGACCAAGAAAATACTTTAATAAACCAAGATTCTTCAATCTGAATTTGCTGTGAAGGACATCAATAAGGAGTTGAAGAATTTGCTGTTAAGGACATTAGTAAGGAGTTGCATTTCATTAGAATTGTTAGAAGCAACAATAATGTCATCAACGTATACCAAAATAGTAAGGAAATAATTATCTGAAGAACGAATGAAGAGAGAATGATCAGATTGAGATTGATGAAAACCAAGCTATAACAAGGTAAAGGAAAACTTAGCAAACCACTATCGTGAGGCTTGTTGAAGACTATACAAGGACTTGTGAAGACAACAGACAACATTGAGAGGGAGAGGAGAATGCTGAGAGGAGTAACCACAAGGAAGATCAAGAAGCTCCCCATGGAGAATTACGTAATTAACATCAAGCTGCGTAAGGGTTCAATTGTGAATGGTATCAAGAGCAAGAAGGACCCTAACAGTGGTCAACTTTGCCACAGGAGAAAAAAGTGTCCAAGAAATCAATCCCTTCCTATTGAGTAACGACTTTAGCCACTAAACGGGCCTTATACCTTTCAAAGGAATTGTCTAAGTTGTACTTAACTTTGTAAACCCACCTACAACCGACAACATGCTTGCTTAGATGAAGAGAGACAACAGACCAAGTCCTGTTTAGTTCAAGTGCCGAGAGTTCAACCTTCATAACAACCTACTATTCCGGTAATTGAGATGCTTCAGAAAAAATAATTGGGCTCAAAGTGAGAGGAAACATAATTGACAAAGGCTGCATGAGAAGGAGAAGGTCTACGATAAGAAATGAAATTAGACAAAGGGTAAAGGGTGGAGGAAGAGCAAATATAATCACCAAGGTGAATGGGAGGGTGACGAGCCCACTGAGGACGTGAGGAAATTTAAGGATCATAGGTAGAGGTTGAGACATTAGACTGAGCAGTAGTTGGAACAGCAAGGGAAGAGGAAGAAGGTAAACTGGAGAATTTAGTGGGTAAAGAAGAAGGGGTAGAATTCAAGGTTAAGGGAGAAATATGTTCAAAAAATACAACATCACAATAGATGAAAGTGCGATTTGATTCTAAACCAAGGAGCTTGTAACCTTTAAATCGAGATGATCACCACTCTATAAGTATTAGGGACCGGAAGAATCATCCATGGTGGAAGACGAACCAAAGGAAGAATCCCCTTCTGGTGGGCGATTATTATTATTGCCACGAGCCATTCAAAAGGGTAAGGGCTAACAAGAGACTTCTGATACCATATTAGCTATCAACCAGAAAGAAAACATGATGGAGAAAATATGTGCATATTCCATTAATCTAAAAGAGAGGATACAAACGTGTATATAAGAAAGTCATAACAGAAAGGTGTATATCAACACTAGAGGCCTAACAAAAAAGTGCACATAAGCACTAATATAAAAATACAATCATCATTGAAAGAGCATTTACAACCAAAATAACAGTAAGCTAAAAAATATAAAGTATATACTAACAAGGTTAATCATTGATAAGCCATTGACTCACTAATTGAATCAATGATTGAGTGTTGCAATTGCCTTGATGAAAATATTAGCAAGAGGAACATATGATTTAAAATACAGATTTTCAAAATTTTTAGAATTTTTTTTGAGATAATTGTTACTGAAAATTTTCCGCCTTTTCATTCTAGAATTTAGAATAATAAAATTTTAATTAATATTGGTATTCATAATCATTTCTAGCTTAATTTTTATATTTTTGTTGTTATTTTAAATTTATCAATTAAAGTTACAATATAATAAATATTAAATTAAGATCAATGTTCTTTATAAATATTCTATATGATAATAATATTTTTGATATAATTATAAATATTTTATATAATTATTTTTATATTTAGACCTAATGTTATATAATCGCCAAATAAATATACATATATAAGTTATCAATTTTATTATACTTTTTACGCATTATATCTTTTTGATATTATTTTTCTGTAAAAGATGATATGTTATGGTAATTATTTACTTAGGGATTTACATTTATCATTTAACATACACAACAAATTTTTCTACACGTACAATATTTTGTAGGACTCACTTTTTGAAAAAAAAAAAAATTATAGCACGTAAAACGAATCTTTATAACATTGCACAATCAATTTTGCTAGAACGTAACTATTGTAAAACCCATTTACTTAACATCATAAAACCCTAAAACGAGACATATCCTCTACGACGGCGTTTCTGGAAAAAATCGAAGCCTTCCCTTCCTTCCATCTTTCGCTCCTTCAAAGGAGGCTTTTCCTTCCATCGTTTCAGCAGCGCCTGAAGGAGCCTCAGTCCAAACGAACTCCATCATTTTTTCCTTAGGCGACTCAAACATTGAAGCTTTCGCATCCTCTTAACTACAACACCGAAGAACCCTTAATATTTTCTTTCAAAGATGCAGCATGACGAGGTTATATGGCAAGTTATCAGGCACAACCATTGCAGTTACATGGCCAAGTAAATACCCCACTTTTTTTTTTTTTTTTTTAAAGTCTCTCTTCATGGGGTTTTCTTTGTTGTTTCTGTAATACAAGTTCCAACCATTCACCTTTTTTCTTTTCTTGCAGAATTGCGACGGGGATTTTTTGTAGAAACCCTTATAACGTCACTGGGGTTTGTAACCGAAGCTCTTGCCCTTTAGCTAATAGTCGCTATGCCACCATTCGTGACGACAACGGTACTTTTGCTTGCAAACACTGTTTTTTTGTATTTTTGGGGGGTAGATTTTAGATAGAAACTAATGCATAGTGATAAAATGCTTGTGGGGTGTTAATAAAAATGCACGCTTTGGCTGAGTTGGGTTTAAAGTTTGGTTCTTTGGAGAACCCACAAGAAGAAGATGGCATATTGAGGCCCTTTTGTAAACTGACTTTGATATCTCACTTTATTTATACATTTTGGTTTTTCATGTGCCCCTGTGGAATAATTTGGTTTGGTTTTGCGTAACATATCAATGATCAAATTGTTATCCTTATGATTGGCAAATGGCAAATGCAGTAAGTCGGGAATTTGTGGTAGGATATGCTAATAATGATATAATTGCTTTGGATGCTGTAGGAGTGTTTTACCTTTACATGAAAACTATAGAAAGAGCTCATATGCCCAAGAATTTGTGGGAAAGAGTTAAGCTGCCTAGGAATTACGAGAAGGCGCTTGAAGTCATCGATAAACATCTGGTACTGCAGATTATGTAGTCTTCGCAGTATTTATATATTCAACTTTTTACTTGCAAGTAATTGTCAAGATTGGTTGTCCCCCTGATCTTTCTACATTGACAGATGTACTGGCCCAAGCTTCTTATACACAAAACAAAGCAACGTTTGACCAAAATGACCCAGATGCGGATACGCATGAGGAAACTTGCTTTGAAGACAAGGTTTGAAATTGAATTGTCATTTGCTTCTGGTTTTATCATGTCAGGCAGTGCATAATTTATCTCTAAGAAGCTTGTGCTCCAGATGCTCTTTTCATATTATTTGATTTCTGCATGTTGATTCTGAGCATTTGAATTACTAATCTGATAAGCGCAATTTTGTGTATGGGTGTGAGGGAAACACATAATTTTCTGTGAACGAATAGGACTGTCACAGAAGAAGTTTGGGCTCAATTTACATCTGATTTTCTATTAGGGATTTATAGTGGCATAGACTTTGGGCTCAAATTGCTTCTGACTTAAAATAATGGACTGGAATTAAACCAAGGCTTCATTTACTTTTACTTTCAATATACCTGCACATGTATGTCAAAACACATCAATTGATTGGGGTAGATAGGCAACCTCAAGCCTAACTGAAAGCCCTCAGGATTAATGGATTGCAAATTAAGATCATGTCTGCATTGCTGGACATCATTTTTGGCAAAGAAGGCAATGATTGGCTGCTATAATCATGCTTAATTCTGGTGCTGAAACATCCACTTTAGGGTATGTAACATTTTATTGCTTCAGTTAGATGTAATTTCTCAACCTTCTCCTCACTTTTAATATTTGCCCAATATTTTGACGTAGCATGTATACTTTGTTTTTGTTAATTTGACACCTAAATACATTCCCAAATATAAAACTTATTCTTCTGAATTGCATTCTGCTTGTAAATATTTATAAAGGAGGGACTAGTTTATGAATGAGAGGCAGCTATCTGCTTAATCAGAGGGCAACATTACATTAGAAAGAAACTGTCACCCTATATTCTGATTGACTATTTTTTGTTCAAGTTTTTTATCCTGCTTTCCTGTCCACATCCTGCACCATATTTGTTTAATTTGGAAACGCTTATTAGAAACTAGTTGCTTGTAATGCAACCAGCGCAAAGTGTATTTATGTACAGGATCTTTTTATGTATTGAACTTTTCCTATTATTTAGTGACTTATTGTGGTTTCTCTCTGTCTCACCTCCTTAAAACTCTTACTTTTCAACAGCATTATTATTATTTTTGATTTATTGTTAATCAGTTTGGCCGCATTTAATTTCAGGGTAAATTTCCTTGTCCAGAATTTGAACTAGATTTTACTTAAATTTTTGAATTTATTGTTTTTCTTCCTTTCGTTGTTATTTTAACATGTCTGTTGGATCTTACATTCTGTATCACAATCTCATTTTGTTTGTTACAATACATATATATATATGTGTGTGTGTATGCATGCATGTGTGTACGTGTATATAGAAAGAGAGCGATTATGTTTTCTTTGGTTATATTGCTTGGATTCATTCATTTTACACATATTGGTCTCTTTTCATACAATTTTTTTGTCTGTTTTCTTCAATGAAAGTTCGTAGCTGTTATTCCATAACAATAGCCTGGTTTATCATGTTGGTTATTGTGGTTGTTATTTTATAGGGAGAAAATAATGACAACTCCAAGGAAAGAGATAAAGAGAGAGGCTAGAAGAGAAGCGAAGGCCGAAAAAGCAGCTTTGTTAGAAAAGGTTATAATTAATCCTAGTGCTATCCATGCACATTAAATTGTGTTGTCTTCGATTTCCTCATTGGTGCTTTTCAATATTATTTAGTCTATTGAAAAAGAGCTATTAGAACGCCTTCAAAAAGGAGTTTATCAACAAAGTGACATATACAACTATCCTCTTGAAGAGTACAATAAAGTTCTTGATATGGAGAAACTTCAACTTGCTGATGAAGAGGATGAAGAGGTTTGTATTTTCTAATAATATTTTCTCTGTTTTCATTATTTCAATAAAAATTGTTCGAAATTTAACTTAATGGGTTGACACTGTCTAATTTATTAATTATTGTTTTTGAATTGAACAGGAACCAGAGATAGAATATGTAGAAGGTTATGATGAACTTGAAGAGGAAGATGACATAGAGGATTTTGGTGGTTTAGCAATTCATGAGTCTCAGGGTGATTATGACGATGAAAATGGTAACTATTAGTTTGAAAGATATAAAATGTGCTTTCCATTGAGTATTTTTCGCATGTTAAAATAGATATTGATGGCATTTTTTTATGTATATTGAAATAGTGGAGTTGGTTCCAAAAGCATCTTGTAAAATATTTCTTCACTTGACAAGAATTTGCTTTTGCATAATTGAAACTCAGATACAAGGATTTTGAATAAGATTTGCATGATATGACAAGTTAAGTGACTCATTCGGCCCTTATTTTGCAGTGAGCTGGGTAACATAACAAATAGGAGTGGTATTATCTTAGTTTAGTTTCAATTTCAAAATAAGTGCCAAAATTTTTATTGGTTGCATAATTATTATTCTAGTAATTATTTACATGTTTTAATTTCTTCAAAGCTGTTGTCAGATCTTTCAAGTCTTTGCACCGTTAATCATATAATTACAGTAATTCTGATGACAAAAGGAAAAATATTTAAAACAATGATTACTGGTTATTGTAAAATATTTCATGTCTTCATGCAAACAACTTTGCAAATGGTGAGCAGGTTTCTACCTGGTTAGTAATTCAAATGCTCAGTTGCATGAGACAGCTGTGTTGTGTTAGGGCCCCCAATTTGGAAAGTATACGTTAAAAGAAATAAGCATGGGTCCAAACAGCCAAGTGGGCCAGCCTCTACCAGTTAGGCCTTGTTAGTTAAAATTGTTAGAGAAGTTGTTAGTTAATAGTTAGCCCTCTAACTGCAATGGCAGAGGTAGGATAGAAATATAGGGAAAGAATGTAAGTGAAGCCAGTTATTTGGTGAATTTGTTTAGGAGGGACAGACAAGGCTCTTGCATTCCTGGGGAAGATTCCTTTTGTACACTACTCTTGCTCTTCTGATTTTTGGATACCCATTGATCCTGAATTAGAGGAGTAAACTCAATAAAAGTTCCCACATTCTCTTTCTGTTATTCCCTAATTTCTGGTCCTGTTCTATCATTTTGTCTGTTTTTATGTGTAGATTTTTTATTTGTGTTGGAGTGAGAGCCTGTCATATGGAGAAGGAATCTCTGTGTGTGAGTTTGGAAAAAGTATGAAACGTGCACATGACCCTGATTCATGGATTTTGAATAAGATGTGCATGATATAATAGTTAAGCAAGTCATGTGACCCATGTTTTGCACTGTGCTGGGGTAAACATAACAAATAGGAGAGTGGTATTGTCTTAGTTTAGTTTCAACTTCAAAATAAGTGCATAAGATTTTAGATGAGAATTTTATTGGCTGCACAATTTCTGTTTTACAATTTTCTAACATAACTTCATTTCTTCTAGATTTGATGCTGTAGTCAGATCTTCCAAGTGTTTGCACCTACAATCATAAATTTACAAAAATAACTCTGATGACAAAAGGAAAAATATTTGAAAAACAATTTTTACTGATTTACAATCGTATGTCTGCTGATAACTTTCAAATTATTATAATATAATAATTCATACAAACAACTTTGCAAATGTTGAAAAGTTCGGCCCCCAAAAAAATGCACATTACCAGTCATATATAATCCTGGTTTCTGCATGGCTAGTGATTCAAATGCTTAGTTGCATGAGAGTGCTGTCTTCTCTGCGTTATGTGGATTATTTCATTGTTTGTTGGATGTGAGAACCTGTCACATGGAGGGAGAACCTGTCATTATTTGTTGGATGTATGAAACTTACTCATTTGGAAAGCAAAAGCATACTGAAGTTTTTACTAATGCAGCTGGAAGTACTGAAGATGAAGAGGACGAAGCAGTTGATCGGAGGAGAGAGAAGAGGAAAATGACTTTAGCTTCAAAGAAACTTGAAAAGGATGCCCTTGATTCTAAATCAAAGAAGAAGGCTAGGGTCCTTGTTGAGGTAATTATATACTGTTTCCTTCTATAAAAAAATGTCATTTCTTTTAAATGGTATTGGATATGTGCACTGCTATGAATAATTTCTGCGAACGACAACTAAACTGCTTCTTAGGGGAACTTTAGTGTATCATGATTCCAATAAATATTTATAATTGTTGATATTCTGTTATAATTTGAAGGTCATGCCTTATTTCAAATAGCTGATGCCTTAGACTAAAATTTCATTGCTCTAAACTTTCACGATAGATGATGTCGGTAGAGTGCAGAAATTTTTTATTTTTTTCTGAGATCTAAAGTTGAGGTGATGCCTATACTTTTACGAAGTTATTGACAAAGCTAATCATATCTTGACTTCAATAATGTTATATGTGCATGTGTTAAGCATGTACTGACAATGAAGTGTGAATCAGTCAAATCGATGCTCATTTGTTCCCTTTTTCTTGCTTGATTTTGCATGGTTTTGGTAGTGTTTGCTTCGTGAAAGCTACTTTCTGAAAGTTATATCAAATAAATATGACAAACGCATTTTATTGTAATTTTATGGTCAATATTCTTTTGTGTCTGAAGAATAAGAAGCACCAATTAGTTCCATCCTTAATTTTTGAAGTAACTTCTGAAAAGCAAATACGCGAGGATAAGATCCTTTATAAGGATTGCCCTCATCTTTATTCATGCAAGTTGAGGTTTGATGGGAAGTGGTTTTGTGGTTGACATTTATGGAATATAGAGTTGTATGAGATACCTAAAATTTCTTTTAGGTTCCAAACCTGAAATTGCAACCTTGATTTTCATGGTTTTCAGGTGGAGCGTGATGATGCTGAAGAAAGACAAGTGGTGGTACAGTAGTTATATTTCACGCTGGTGACTGATAGGAGAGGAAAGCTGCTATAGAAGCAACAGAATTTTGAATGCTGAGTCTTCTAATTAGTTTGTGCCCCCAGGAAGGAAAAAAAAAAAAATAGAACTGAATTTTTTATTTTTATTTTTTTTAATTTCAGTATTTTAAATTATACATTTTTTTTTCTATTTATTTCCCGCATGTTTTGTAGAAATTCAGGGTTGGCAAATGCCATAAAATATGGTCCAGGTCGGTTTGATAGATTCTGTTCATCTGATTCCTACATTGATGCAGCACTGTGACTCTGATCAACGGGGTGTGTGTGCGTTTTTTTTTTATGCTGTGTTACGTGGGTCTGCAAGATTTTGGAGCCCAATATAATAACTTTTGAAACAATTAAGCACATTATGATAAGTTTTCAAATCATTTTTACTTACAAATGTTTTATTGACACCTGCTTATTTATATATAAAATAGGGAAATGTTATATTTACAAATTTTTTGTTTATAAATTTTTACAAAATATATTATGTCTGATTGGTCATACTTTAATCAAGAGTGTATGATCAATCATACTTAGTGTAATTTGTAAACAGATTTTTTCTCTATAAAATAGGCATGTTTTTAAATGTACATTGACATTCTTGCACAATTGTTGCAAATGATTTCATTTGAAGGGTGAGTAAGGCCGTGAAGGGTCAGAATTTTTTTTATCTAATAAACTCAAATGTATATAAAAGAAGAAAAAATGTGTGTTATTTTAAATGATATAAGTTGTGGTATTTTATAGATACAAAAAGGTAAAATTTATATATTTTTTTAGTGGGATTTATATCTGTGTCTGTAAAATAATATAATTTGTATCATTTAAAAGGATACACACTTTTTTTATAATGGGAAATTGCTTGCACAAATTATGAGTTATTTGAGTAATGTGCATTATTCAAAATGAGAGTATCTAAACATGTCTCAAAATCTTAATGGAAGTTGTAGATATTTTTTTTCAGTTTTTCATTGAGTCATAACACATAACACGTCCAAATTCATGGTGAGAAGTTCAAGTTATAGCTAAAGAATTCGGACTAAATCAATTTTCAAGATAGCACCTATTCAGTAATTTAGAGGCCAGTTTAAGGTTTTTTAACTCCAGAATTATGCTTAGTACCCTTCATCAAATTTGTAGGTCTGCTTCAAGCTTTTCGAATCACTCAATAACATTCAAATCTAAGGTCTATAGCTCAAGTTTTGGGTTGAAATAAAAACTATGTCCAGCAGTGAAGAGAATGACGAAGGTTTGAGATATATGAACAAATTCATTAAAGGTTGATTAAATATTCAATAATAGAGGTTCCACCAACTCTTGAATTTGAGGGTTTCAAGTTCATATAGAATACTGATGAGTTTTGTGACCAAAAAAGTAGTGAAAGAAGAAGGAAGGAATGATAGGAAGGAGAATCTATTAGTTGTTGAGTCCCAATTGATGACTATTTCAAGTATTTGGGTAAAAATCCTTGTTTTGTAAGTTTCATCTTGGGCTGAATATACTCATTGTTTAAGAAGGAAAACTTCATAGGACTCTCACAATTTGAAAAGTTGGAGTCTAGCACAAACAAATGATACACATGTGAGGTGGGAGCAAATTGCCAACTACTCCCTTGTTTTGTTCTAAAAAAATCTTTGAATAACTTTAATAGTTGAGATTTTTATTGTCATTATTATTCCCAAAATCTCAAGTGGGTTCTACATTCCCACACATTTAAAACCCAACAAAATGCGGCTACAACCACCAAAATTTTTATTATCACATTGCAAAACATGAAAGTACGACCCGACATATGAATGTGGTCTTCACCATTAGAAACACTTTCTTCTATTTCCTACACACAACATAGCTTAAGCCTGAGGAATGCATTGGCTCACTCACATGGGTGGGGCTAACTATGGCAATGGTTTTGAGGTCGCACTTTGCACATTGTGAAAATTTTCTACCTCCCTACAAATAACCCATTCGCGATTAGTCCGATTCGGAGCGTGTAAGAACCCGCACCGTTAAATTAGGAATTTAAATGATTTAATTATTAATTTAGGAAGTAATTCCATAATTGACCTTGAATAAATATGGTAAGACTTAAATAATTACTATAAGGGCATAATAACGCTAAAACTCGCTTTTCTTACGAAAAGTGCAGATACCGGTTCTGCTTAATGGTATAAGTGCGTACCGGTGAAGTATCCCGAAAAATTATAATAAGTACATGAATATTCTTAAAATAATATCTAGGTTAAGAATACCAACTTTGGAGCCATAATTATGGGTATTGATGTCAGAACTAATATCGGCGACGTGAAAATGCGTACCGGCAACGTGTTGCAAAAAATTATAATAAAAATATGACAAATCCTAGAAAAATGGCTAGGTTCAGAACATCAAATTTGAGATTAAAATGATTAGCGGAGCTATTAGTGCTAATACCGACGGGTTAAACTTAAGTGAACTATAAATACAAAAGGGCACACTTTTTTAGGTCAAATTTTCCTCCTTCCTACGCGAGTTTCTGATTCTCCTTGGCTGCCACCTTCTTCTTCATAGGAAAGTTGGAGATTTTCTCCATTTTCAAGCTCAAGACTCCACCTTTTACTCTTGAAACCCTCCTCCATCATTGTGTAGACTTGTAGCAAGCATTGGAGGTGTGGGGAGAGTGTTCTTGGGAGCTTGAGCTTCTGTTTTCTGAGTGTTTGGGGACTGCATCCTTGGTTGTGGGAGTGTGAGTGTGTTCCACCTCCATTGAAGCTTCAAGAACCAAGCTTTGAAAGGAAAGAACTTACCTTGGTGTGGGGATTTTCGTGCACCACTAAGTCAGTGGCTTGGAGCACTCCATTGGTCATCAAAGTCTCCTTATTTTTCTGAGTTCAAGACTCTATAGGTAAACCTTGATCATTTTCTTTGAAATTTCATGATTTTAGCTTGTTTGAGTCATTAAAAAAGGGAACTTTGATCATTCAAGTTAAGAGTTGTTAATCTAGGCCTAATGTGTAATAATGAACTATTGTTTTGATAAAAAATCAGGCCTTGAACCTTGGGGAAGCTTTGGGGTCGCGGATTATGCAGAAAAATTATGCAGATTTCTGTTCTGTCCGCGTGGTAATCGATTACCTTTTGTATGGTAATCGGTTACCATGTGCAGTAATCGATTACCCTGTTTTTGGTAATCGATTACCATGTGCAGTAATCGGTTACTCTATTCTTGGTAATTGGGTATCGTGTGGAGTAATCGATTACCACCTGTATGGTAATTGATTACCACCTGTTAGAATGATTAGAAACCAGTTTTAATGCGTGGGAAGTTTAACACCCCGTGCATACCCGGTTTGTTATCATATCATCGTATTAAGCGTTGCTTAATTAAAATGCGGAATTAACTTTTTCTTTCCAATTATGACGTCATTATTATTTACCAAGTTGATTACTTAATCCTTTTTCAAAAACATTGCCTGTATGTAAATTGCAATTAAACAACTACTGAAACACCTCATATATAAATAACTGTGTTTCTAGTCACGGAGCTACAACACGTAGACCGGACAATATCCTGATAATTTATACAACTCAAAGCTAAGACATAAATAACATCAATGTGGCATGGACAATCCCCATGCTCACCAATTAAGGCAACAAAGCCCAACAGAGTCTCAAATCATATAACAATATACTGAAGATAAACATAATCAGTATCCAGACATAACAACAAGCAGCATGCATATCAACTCAACTCCGGCCTCCTGCCGCTAGAGGTATCTACCCCCGAGGTACCTGAACCTAAAAATGTGCCCCAAACGTGGGGTGAGATCTCTAGAAAAAATCTCAGTAAGACAAGGGGTCCTCAAGGATCTCTCCACCCCTAGCTCACTTACATGTGCAATATAAGTTCAAAAAGCAGTATAACAGTATAAGTTCAGAAATCAGTGCAATGCAGCATATAATCATGTCATGTGTGTCAAAATCCTACTGGCCAGAGAAAATGCAGGAATTACATACGTCTATAACCTACAATCAGAGCAAGACGCCACTTGCACCCACCTACAGAATCACCATCTTGTATGACGCCACATACTCAGGCTTACCGTCTAGGTGGAACAACACATACATATCATAAGGCACTTGCACATAACAGCTCAATAGCATTTCAAATATCAATACATGATAACACATCATGCATATAAATCATCCCCCATGGGGTATGGTGGAACCAACAATGGAAAAACCGAGGACACGGAAGCTTACCTCGCAAGCTAACTATCCAACTCAAGAGTCCAACCAAGTCCAAGGTCCACAAACAACACTCTCACAGTCTGTTTATACCAACAATCATATCAATATTCATATTCTAATAGTTCATGACATAACGACAACGTTATCCTTTTACATTTCATGCCAATAGGCTTATCCCAAAGCCCTAAGCCCTTAATCCAATTGATTCTGACTTAGATTATTTATTACAGAGGTTCAACTAATCAATCAAGGGTCCATAAACCCCAAATAAAGTTCTGTATGAACAGAACAATCACTGTCTCGAAATTCCCAGAATATCCGGATATTTGTCGGGGGCATATCCGGATATCATATCCAGATATCCAAAACCCCATATCCGGATATTTTGCGACAGAATACAGTTCTGCATTTTCGCGAAGATATCACCCAAAGATTGTCCTTTTAACGATTCTAGAAGTTTAAACATGCATTTCTAGGTGTGTTTAACCTTACCCACCCTTAAGTTATTAACTTTAGCTTGTTACATGCATCAAGGTCCATTTTTTCCAAAGAAAACTCAAGAACAAAGGTGGTGATGCATACCAATAGTCCAAAACAGAAAAAGGAATGCTCTTGGAGCTCTCTATGCAGCTCCCAAGGTTCCGACTTCAAGATGCACGAAAATGGCACACCAAGAATGGTTCTTTCTCTTCAAAGATCACTCCTTGAAGCTCAAACAACCAAAAGAATGGCTCTCACACCACTCAACTCAGAGGCAACACCCTAAACCTCCATAAACATCACCCACAACTTAGCAAAGGCTGACCTTCACCCTCACAATTCACTTTACTAAGTGTTTACAAATATTAAGAGGGAAGAATCAAGAAAAAAGTGACAACTTGGCGGTTTTCAAAAGGGAGGAAGGCAAGAGTGGGGAAGAGGCTGATCAGCAGCTCAAAGGACTCACGTAGCATCAAATTATGGCCTAGGGTTATGTGCCACATTATTATATATAGTCCGTTTAAGTTTAATCACACAGTATTAGAACTAATAGCTACGCTTATCATTTTAATCCCAAACTTTGGATTCTGAACCTATTCATTTTTCTAAGATTTATCATATTTTTATTTTATTTTTTGCAGCACTTTGCCGGTATGCGCTTTTACGTAACCGATATTATTTCTGACACCAATTCTCATTAATTTGACTTGAAACTTGTTATAATAGTCCTAGATATTATTCTAGTGATATATACACACTTTTCATAATTTTCCGGGATACTTCATCGGTACGCATTTATACCGTGAGGCAGAATCGGTATCTGCACTTTTTGTCGGAAAAACGACTTTCAACATTAATAATCACTTACTATAATTATTTAAGCCTTCTCATAATTATTAGGGTCAATTATGAAATTATTTCCTAATTTCACATTTAATTAATTTAAATTCCTAAATTAACGGTGCAGGCTCTTACAGGAAGATTCCCAATTGGGCATGATACCCTAGGAAGTTAGTATTACTGTTGGGAAACATTAATACCTTTAATAGTGGGACTTTATACTTGATAGTATGAATTAGAAAGGATGTAAACGAAAGAGAAAATGTTGCATAAAGATTATGAAATTGAGGTTTCTGAATATTGAATTGTGTATTCAAACGAACAGATTGCAATTGACGTGTTGTGAGACTATTGGGTTGCCTTTTTTTATCGAGCCTTTGGATAGAGATTTTGGCACTACAGGTAAGCTTTCGTGTCCTCGGTTTTGCCCATTGTTGGTTCCATCACCTCATGGAGGGATGGTTATATGCATGCTGTGTTTTTATGAAAATAAACGATGATTCTTGATATGCTATTGAGCTGTTTTATTGAGTGCAAGTGCCATATGATATGTATGTGGTGTACCACCTAGACGGTAACCCCCGAGTATGTGGAGACATACAAGATGGTAACTCCGTGGGTGAGGTGCAAGCGGTGTTCTTTGTAAAGTAGGTTGTAGACGTATGTAATCCCTACCTTTTAATTCTTTGGCCAGTAGGATGCATACACACATGACATGGATATATGCTGCATTGCACATATTTTGGAAATTATATTGTTATACTGTTTTGGAACTTATATTGCATATGTAAGTGAGCTTGGGGTGGAGAGATCCTTGAGGACCCCTTGTCTTACTGAGATTTCTTTTTAGAGATCTCACCCTGTGTTGGGGCACATTTTCAGGTACAGGTACCTCTAGGGTTGATACCTCTAGCGGCAGGAAGCCGGAGTTGAGTTGATTATACATACTGCTATGCTGATATGCCTGGATGTTGTTTTGCTTTACTATCAGTAGATTGTTATTTGATTTGAGACATTGCTTGGCTATGTTGCCTGATTTGGTGAGCATGGGGGTTGTCCATGCCACATTGATTTCTGTTATGTTTGAGTTTATTTGAGTTGTATAATGTATCAGGATATTATCCGGTCTGCATGTTGTAGTTCCGTGACTAGATACACAGTTATTTATACTATGAGGTTATTCAATTAGTTATCTATTACAATTCACATACAAGCGATATTTTGAAAAGGAATAAGTAATCCACTTGGTTAATAATGAACGGTTCATAATTGGAAAGAAAAAGTTAGCTTCTGCATTTAATTAGCTGCGTTATTACCATTTGTATGTTAATACATCGGGTGCACACGGGGTGTTACAGAGCGGGTTCCAAGATTAAGGCTTTAAATAAACTTCTCTAAAGATGGTACTGGGGATGCTCTCACTCGACCCCCACCTACTCAGTTTCCTGACGCCAAGCTACCATCATTTGGTTATCCATTCTCTTATTTAGAAAGGACCTTTATGCTACTCTTCCACAGCCGTGGAACTTATTCTCACAAAATCGAGCCCCTAATACACACACCTCTCCTCAACTCGACCTAGCCCAAAGTTAGCATCGTTAGCCAAAGCTAGCAGAGCTCTTGTTCTCTATACTAGAGTCTCCCTAACCAACTAGATATTGATCATTTAATTATTTCTCGTATCTATATCCAATCACAATACAAATTCGTATATTGTAACATCCTGGGCGTTGACGAGGGAAGGGAGTGATCGCCGATGCGAAAGGCCATGGACAAGGAGCGGCTTCTGGCAGGCTTCCAGCGACGGGGGTACATGAATGAATCGAATCAACACCCGAAAGAGAGGGATTCCAGAGACTGTGCTGGTATGAGACGGTACAGTTGGGAATAACTTATAAGAATTAATTGGTATTACCTATACTAACAAGATGCATCTACTTTTCGGTAGCCCAGAATGGAAGAACTCCATAGTTAAGCGTGCTTGACTTGGGGCAATTCTGGAATGGGTGACCTCCTGGAAAGTTTTCCCGGGAAGTGTGCGAGTGAGGACAAAGCACGCTGAAAAGTCTCGTGTTAGTGTGTGGGGACAGTCGTTGATCCTTGCAAGTTGCCAGGCTGGGAGTCCTGTGTCATTTCGGCTATAAAGTCGGCGAGAGCCTGAGCTTTAATGGCTGTCCTTGGTTCGTAGCAAATTTGGTATTCTAACAGCTCAATTGCCCAGGACGTCATTCGTCCGGCGAGATTTGGCTTGTGTAAGACCTGCGGATGGGTTGATTGGTTCTGACGACGATCGCGTGGCAATGAAAGTACGGTTTTAGTCTTAGGGAGGCAAAGATGAGCGTGAGTGCGACCTTTTCCACCTGTTGGTATCGGAATTCAGCTCCCTGAAAAACTTTGCTGACGAAGTAAACAGGTCTCTGTCCCTTGCCCTTGTGTTCTCTGACCAAAACGACACTTACAGCTTTAGCACCTACGGCGAGGTATAAGAACAGGGTTTCACCATTGTCAGGCTTGGTGTGGACTGGGGGGCATGATAGGACTATCTTAAATTCTTGGAAAGCCTTCTCATACTCCTCAGTCCACGAGAATGTCGTCCCCTTTTTGAGCAGGTTATACAGGGGAAGGGACTTATGCGCCGAATTGGCAAGAAAACGAGTGAGGGCTACTATCTGGCCAGTTAGCTGTTGTACTTATTTGACAGTTCGGGGGCTTTTCATTTCTATGACCGCCTTACACTTGTCCGGATTTACTTCAATGCCTCTCTCAGTGAGCATGAAACCTAAAAATTTTCCAGCTGGTACTCCAAATGCGCACTTGCTAGGATTCAACCTCATGTTGTACTCCCTTAGCCTATCAAATCCGCTTTGGAGGTGCAGTAGATGTTGTTCAGGCGACTGTGACTTGGTGATCATGTCATCGATGTAAACGTCAATGATGTCACCGATCAGTTCTTTGAACACCTTGTTCATCATCCTCTGATAAGTGGCTCCAGCATTCTTTAACCCGAATGGCATCATGGTGTAATAATAGTTGGCGTTCTGGGTGATGAACGCCGTTTTGTCTTGGTCTTCTTCCAATAAAGGAATCTGATTGTAACCGGAGTACGCATCCATGAAGGAAAGCATTTTGAATCCGGATACGTTGTCTACCAGCTGGTCAATATTAGGGAAAGGATAGGCGTCCTTAGGGCATACTTTGTTCAGGTCAGTGTAGTCTACGCACATCCTCCATGCTCCGCTGGGCTTTTTAACCAACAATGGTTTAGACAACCAGGTTGTGTATCTGATTTCCTTGATGAAACATGCATCCAGGAGTCTCTTAACTTCTTCATCAATGACCTTTTGGCGATTAGGCCCAAACTTCCTTTTCTTCTGGGCGACAGGTTTCGCCTTAGGGTCAACGGACAGTCTATGACAGCATACTTCAGGGCCAATTCCGAGCATGTCAGATGGATTTAATGCAAATAGATCCCTATTATCTTGTAGTAGCTTGATTAACTTGCTTTTCACCTCCGGGTCAACGGTCGCCCCGATGGTTGTTGTTTGGTGGTCAGCATCGCCTAGAACAACATGTTCTAAAGCTTCGTCAGGGGTAGGTCTGGAGTGTTCCAGGCGGGGGTCATCTCTTGCGTCAAACTCCACCAGGAAACATTGCTCTTGCTCATTCTCCTTTCTGCTAGAATTTTCACCCGTTGGCTGTGCTGTTACCTGTTGGGCTGCTGGTTGGTCTTTGAAGGTGACCTTGGATATTGGTTTGAGGGAGATGTTGTAACAGCTTCTGGCCACTGTTTGGTCCCTTCTTACTGTCGCGATCGTGTTGTCCCTTGCCACAAATTTCATTGCAAGGTGAGGGTGAGAGATACTGACCTCAAAGGCAGCAAACATCCTTCTTCCGAGAATGGTGTTATACGCTGAAAGAGTGTTGAGTACTAAGAATTGAATGTCGGCTGACGTTGAAGTGAGTGGCGTTCCCATTGACACCGTAGGTTGATCATGCTGAGGGGCTTAGTGACTGTTGCATTGAAGCCCAACAGTTCTCCAACTACTGGGGTTAAATCATTTTCAGTAAACCCTAAAGCCCTGAAACAAGGTAAAAATAAAATGTCAGCGTAGCTGCCATGATCAACTAACACTTGATTCACGCCAAATTTGGCGATTATAGCTTGAATAACTAGGGTGTCATCATGCCCATGAAGGACATCGCCCAACTCATTGCTATCCCATACGATCATTGGTTTAGCGGGGTTAGCCGTAATTTTTGCTTTGGTGATGGTTTTGCCTGAGACCGCCAAACATTGCTTCAAATGCCTTTTTCTGGAGTTGGCTGTTTCTCCGCCACCACTCAAGCCGCCGGAGATCATGTTTATGACGCCATGTTTTATGACAGCGGAGTCTTCCTCCTCTCCATGTCTCCCTCTAGTGTTTGGGTCGATTTTCTCTATGTGACTTCTTGGGGAGCCTTCCCTTTGGTTGCGTTCACGGCAAGAGGGTCTATAGTCAGCTTGGTTAGCTCTTCTCCTTTCAGGTGACCTACTACGCCCTGGGCGATGCCTGGATGGGCCAACTTCACGTGTTGAATTACTGACCTTTCTTTGGGCTCCTCCTTTAATCAATTCATCAATCTCTTCTTTAAGATATCTGCACTCTTCAGTGCTGTGACCGTGTCAGCGGTGGAACTTGCAATACACGGCGTGTGTCCAAGTTGGCTCTTGGCGTTGTGGGTAGGTCTTACGCTCCTCATTATATTCAGTTTGTAGTACACTGTGTGATTGTCGTCCTGTATATCTAGAGGACTTGTGAGTTCTCCTATCCTCGTCATCTTGGTCTTTACTTTTGCCCGCTTTCTTCTCTTGATTTTGCCCGTCATCGGATATGCTCCCCTTGTATTCTTCGATCCGCATGAATTCCTGGGCCTTTTTCTTGTCCTCTTCTAGGTCGGTTATTTCGTGGCAGGCGAGTTCATAAGCAAATGCTCATTGCCTCAAGCCTGATAGGAGTATGTATGTAAGAACCCGCACCATTAATTAAGGAAGTTAATTAATAAATTATGTGAAATTAGGAAATAATTCCATAATTGACCCTAATAATTATTAATGAGGCTTAAATAAATATAGAAAGTGAGTAATAATGTTGAAAGTCGCTTTTCTGACGAAAAGTGCAGATACCGATTCTGCTAGTCGGTATAAATGCGTACCGATGAAGTATCCCAGAAAATTATAATAAGTGCATGAATATTCCTAGAATAATATGTAGGACTGTGATTTCAAGTTTCAAGTTAAAATAATGAGAACTGGTGCCAGAACTGATACTGGTTATGGAAAAACGCGTACCAAAAAGGTGCTGCAAAAAATAAAATAAAAGTATGATAAATCTTAGAAAAATGAGTAGGTTCAGAATCCTAATTTTGAGATTAAATTGCTAAGCGTAGCAATTAGCGCTAATACAATGTGATTAAGTTTAAACCGGCTATAAATATGACTTTTGACCCAAAACCCTAGGCCATGTTGTGCCTTCTACGTAGGATTTCTGAAGCCTTGTGACCAGCCACCTTGCCACTCCCTTCCTTCTTCATTTTCTCATCAAAGACACCATCTTTGATCATTGTTTCTCCTCTTGATCAAGCAAACACTTGAGTGTGTGCATTGGAGAGTGTAAAAGGTGCCTTTTCTGAGTTTTGAGGGCTGTGTGTGTGTTGGGAAGGGGCTGTTTCTGAGTTGGTTGGTGTGAAAGTGCTTTCTTTGGTTGTTGGAGCTCCAAGAAGCAAACTTTGTGAAGAAAGATCCAAGCTTGTGTTGCATTTTCGTTTTCCTTGAGAATTCAGAACCTTGGGAGCTTCAAGTAAGCTCTAAGAGCATCATCCACCTCTGTTTTGAGCTTGTGGTATGATCATCACCTTTGTTCTTGAGTCTAATGGAAAAAATGGAACCTTGATGCATGTAATGGATTAAAGATCATAACTTAAGGTTGGGTAATGTTAAACACACCTTAAATCGCATGTTTGAGCTTCTGTATGCATGAAATGAACCACCTTTGGGAAGGATATCTCGCGAAATGCAGAACTGTATTATGTTGTGAAATATCCGGATATGATATCCGGATATTGATATCCGGATATGGGGATCTGGATATCCGGATATTGATATCCGGATATGCTGGGTTTGCGTGAACAGTAACGGTACTGTTCATACAGAACTATGTTATGGGTTTATGGACCCTAGTTTGTGTAAGTTGAACTTCTGTAACGACTAAGTTAAGTCAGAATCAAGGGATTAAGGGCTTGTGGCTTTGTGAGAAGCCTTAAGACATGAAACGTAAAAGAGAAGCGTTGTCTTAATGTTTATGCTTATGAGCTATGGTTATTGATATGATTGCTGGTCCCAAATCAGATTGTGATTCTGCTGTGTTGGGCTTTGAGCTTTGATTGGACTCTTGGCATTGGATTGTTATCTTGCAAGGTAAGCTTTCGTGTCCTCGGTTTAGCCATTGTTTGTTTCACCATATCCCATGGGGGGATGGTTTATATGCATGATGTGTTTTCATGTACTGTTTTATTGAAATGCTATGGAGCTGTTAAGTGCAAAATGCTTATGATATGTATGTGGTGTTTCGCCTAGCCAGGAAGCCATGGGGTGGTACTGGGGGCGGGTGCAACATGGGCTGGTATTATGTGGGTAATAGACGTATGCCTGCATTTCTCTGATCAGTAGAATTGTTAGAACACATATGGCATGATTATCTTCTGCATTGCACTGATTTTGGAACTTATACTATTATCTGTTTTTAGAACTTATTGCACATGTAAGTGAGCTTGGGTGGAAGATCTTTGAGGACCCCTTGTCTTACTGAGATTTCTGTTTAGAGATCTCACCCCACGTTTGAGGCACATATTTCATGTTCAGGTAACCCTGGGGTTGAGACCTCTAGCGGCAGGAGGCCAGAGCTTAGCTGATCATATGCTGTTATGCTGCTTATGTTGGATGCTGGATATTGACTGTTGCCTTTTATGCTTTTAGCTTCATGATGTTATTGTTGAGACTGCTATAGGGCTTTGTTGCCTTAGTTGGTGAGCATGGGAATTGTCCATGCCACATTGACTTTACTTTATGTTTAGTTGTTTCTAGTTGTAATTAATAATGTATCAAGATATTGTCTGGACTACGTATTGTACATCCGTGACTTAGATACTCACATCTATGTTATGAGGTATTTCAATTAGTTGTTGGATTGCAATCACATACAGGCAATATTTTGTAATTGGATTTTAATAATCAACTTGGCTAAGTATAATGACGTCAAATTGAATAGAAAAAGATATTTCGCATTTTTAAATTAAGCGTGGCTTAATACGATGACATGATAACAAACTGGGTTAACACGGAGTGTTACAATGTGTACCTGCACCTTGGGGTCAAGACCTTGCACAAGTAAGGCCTCTTTGTCAAAACGGTCTAAAAAAGATCTAAGAGACTCCCTTGACTGTTGGCGGATTTTCTCCAGCGAGTGGACTGATTTGGGTACTGGGCAACTTGTCGCGAAGTGAGTTTGGAACTTGCTCGCCAGATCGTCCCAAGAAGCGATACTTCCAGTAGGAAAAGTGGTCTACCACGCCAAGGCTCTCCCGCCTAGAAGCGTAGGAAAGGTCCTGCACATTAGGAGATCTGTCTCGCTATGGAGGGTCATTGCCGCTTCAAACTTTTGAATCCACTCAAAGGGATCCGTGTCTCCTATGTAGGTGTTAATGTTGGAAGGGAATTTAAAGCCCAAAGGTATAGGGGTCAGGCGAAGGCCATCTGTTAAGGGTTTGTTGCGTCTAGAAGTATTGACTGGCGTGGCACACACATTCAGGTTAGGCTGGTGTGTGTCAGGCAGTGGACGGTGTGCTTGAGGGGCTTCTACTGAAAACGAGAGAGCGGGGGCGTGATGGATGCCGTGTCGGGGAGGTGTTTGTACCATGTATGATGCTTGAGGTTGTGGAATGGTTGGGTTGTGTTGCGGTACTGTGTAGCCATGGAAGGGGATTCCGGCAGCTACAGGTGGCATGGCATAAGGGGCACCCATGTGATGGGAGTGAGGTCCAGGGGGGGTATCTGGCGACTATCGGCATTCTGTGGTCGTTGTACATAACCATAGGTTGGCTTCTGGGGGTTGATATATGGGAGGTGGAACTGTTTGGGGGACTGTTACGGGGAATGACATCCCGTAGTGAACTCCAGGCGGTGGGGGTTGAGTTGGGACCACGTTTTCTGCTTGGACCTCACGTATGGCCACATGACGGTCTAACCTTGTTACTCTGGCTTCAGCCATTGGAAGCGGTGGGCCAACGGACTGCAGTACCGGCGGGAGACCCTCGGCTACTGCTTGCTGGACCGGTGCTGATTGTACGGATGAGGGAGAACTGGAATGGACCGTTTGCACGTGGCCTTCGGGGGTGGTAGCTCTTGGCTAATGTGTTCTCCTTGTTGTGACCACCATATTTTGTTCAGGGTGCAAGATCTTCCTTCAGTAGATCGTTGGAAAGAGAGAGGGAATAGAGGTTTATAGTTTCCCACAGACGGCGCTAATGTACCGTTTGAGGACTATAAGCCCACTATGTTCCCTTCTGGGATGAGTCACTATATGGGTTATACCTCTAGCACAGGTAGAGACCAAGCTATGGGATATAGTTCCAAGTATGAAGCTAACAGGTAATAATGGGGATTGGGTATGTGTGTGTATATGACTCAAGATAAATGGGCAGAATAACGATACATAAGATGCATTTCCTCTGTATCCAGAGGGGTATTTATAGATGAATGTGATGTTGATCTTGTGTGGGTTGGTGAGGAGAGGGTCAACTCTTTTTGGGTTTCGCCAAGGGTGGCAGACGCTACTAAGGGTGGCAGGCGCTGCTATGGTTGCAGTGATGCACCCCCTGTGCCTGGCGATGTCAGCATGTGACAAAGGGAAGTTACCTCTTATGGTATCTGGGGCGGTCTTATTGGAAGTTATAATCCCAAGATGAGACATTATGGTGTCTCACCTAGGGAGCATCATCGTATTGGGGGTTGTGAGGCTGAAGGTTGATAGGGCTGACGTGGACAAGGGTTTTGGGCTTAGACCTTTAGGCCACTGTATCGTTGGGCCATCCGGAACAACGAGTAAATGCGTTACTCTGCGTTTCTAACAACTCGTACTATTTGCACAACTGATTTTTGGCCACTGAGAGTGGCATAAATCCAAAGATCAGCGAAAGTTGCATTACTGGTTACATAACAAAGTACCCTTTGTTGGGCTTCCTCCTTCAATGCTAAGCCCAAGCCCATTTGAGGGGTTTCCTAAAAACCCTAACCCTAATTTCCACCTCCTCTATATATACTCATTAGTTGTGGGAGGAGGCTAGGTCATATTGAGAGAACAAATTTGAGAGAAAAATTATTTGATTGTTTGAGCAAAGCTTTATGCTTTGCATTTGAGAGATCTATAGAGAGAGTTTGAGTGAAACATCTCTAGGGTAATTTGATTATCACCATTGTTGGAGAGGTTGAGTTAACCACCACATTGATGTATTTGATTCTTTGTAACCATTATTTTCATAGTGGATTTTTGATCTGGACTAGGTCCCGTGGGTTTTTACTTCTTCATTGAAGAAGATTTTCCCAAGTTAAATCTGGTTGTGCTCTTATTCTCTCTCTCATGTTTTTCGTTTTTGTTTTTTTTTCCCGCTGCGCTGCCTGACCCGGTGAAGTTCAGGCCGAGGTATTGCCGAGATCCGAGATCAGGATCTTGTTGATTGACTTCCGCACAAAGGCTGCTTAGCCGAGCTTGAGGGAACCAAGTTCCCAACATTGGTATCAGAGCCGGGTTGGGCTCAATCTAGCCATGTAATTGGCTAGGAGGCGGGTCGAGTACTTTGCGCTTCGGGTACTCGGTTAAGGGGGAGCATACCAATGGTGGGTTTCACACTTGAGGGGGAGATTGTTAGGATATTCAAGTGTGATGAGTCCCACATTGGTTGGTGATGGGCTAAGTAAGAGTATATATATGGAAGGACCCATGAACCCAATGCCTTAAGGTCTTGGGTTGAGACATGGTGTCGGATCCACTTGCTACAGTTGTTGTAGCCTTAGCTCATTGGTGATGGCCCCCCGCCACGGGCTTCCCCTGGACTTGCCTGACATTGGTATCAGAGCCCGAGTTCGACGGGTTCTGAGGGAGACGAGATGGAGACAAGTGGCATAACCAATGATGGAGACATGTTCAAGTTGACCGAAGATAATTTTACCTATTGGAGACCGATGATGGAAGATCATCTCTACTGCAAAGATTTACATGAGCTCATTATCCTTGATGAGAGACCGGCAGGAAAAATTGATAAGGAGTGGGAGATCCTGAGTCGGAAGGCGGTAGCCATGATCAGGAAATATATTGATAAAAGCCTCTTTGAGCACGTGTCCGAGTTCACGAACGTGTATGAGTTGTGGACGAAGCTGGAGTCAATTATTCAGAAGAAGACTCCCAGGAATAAAGCATACCCGGTTCGCCGACTTGTGAAGCTTGAATACAAGGAAAGCATGAGCATGATTGAACACCTCAACACCTACAAAGGTATTGTGAATCCGCTGTCAAAAGCCGAGATGAAGATTGATGACGAGATGCAGGCTTTGCTGCTGTTGAGCTCGCTGCCAGAAAACTGGGATACTCTGGTGGTGACTTTGAGTAATTCAGCTCCAGAAGGAAAGTTGAAGATGGATGTCGTGACAGACAGTCTCCTGAGCGAAGAAGTCAGGAAAAGAGAACGAGGTGTTTCAAGCACGTCTGAGGCCAACATTATTGAGAACAAAGGGAAATCCGACTCCCGGGGTAGAAGCAAGAGCCGGGGTAGAGGTCGTGATAGACGAGAAAATTCCAGAGGTCGGTCAAAGCCGAAATATGAGTTGAAGTGCTTCACTGTGGAAAGACAGGCCATAAGAAACCAGACTGTTGGACCCTGCAGAATAACGAGAAGAACGACTCTGTGAAGCCGAATCAGATTATTCCCAAGAAGAGGGAAGACAAGAGCACCACTGCGGTGGCTGCCAACCCGGATGCCGAGATATTCCTCCTTGGTGAGGATAATTATTTGAATGTTGCATATGATGACTGCACCTGGATTGTTGACTCCGGTGCCTCCTTCCACGTTACTCCACACAAAGGTTTTGTCTCCTCTTATCGAGGTGGTGATTTTGGAGTCGTGAAGATGGGAAATCAAGTGACCAGCAAGATTGTTGGTGTCAGTGATGTAACTCTGACCACGGATGTCGGATGCCGACTTGTGTTGAAAGATGTAAGGCATGTTCCTGACATGCGTTTGAATCTAATCTCGGTAGGCAAACTTGATGATGCCGGGTTAGTGAACTACTTCGGTAGTGTTAGATGGAAGCTGGCCAAGGGAAACTTGGTCGTGGCCCGAGGTAAGAAGGAAGGCTCCTTGTACGTGATGCAAGGAAAGATCAATGGCGGAGAAGCCAATTCTGTTCGAGATGAACCTAGCTTGGAGCTATGGCACAAGCGCCTCGGCCACATGAGCGAGAAAGGGCTCCAGATCCTGAACAAGAAAGGATTATTGACTGGGTTGAAAGGCCAAGCGTTGGAAAGTTGCACACATTGCCTAGCTGGAAAGCAGTACCGAGTTTCTTTTTTGAGACCGGATCAACCAAGACGTCGCAGGTATATTCTTGACCTCGTCCATACTGATGTCTTCTCCATGTCGGAAAGATCCCTTGGAGGAGCTCAGTACTTTGTTTCATTCATTGATGATCATTCCCGCAAAGTGTGGGTGTATTTGTTGAAGTCTAAAGACCAGGTACTCCAATCATTTAAAGAATTCCATGCGATGGTTGAAAGGGAGACAAGCAAAAAATTGAAAGTGGTCCGATCTGATAATGGTGGTGAGTATTGCGGCCCATTTGATGCATACTGCAGAGCGGCCGAGATTCGACTTGAGAAGACGCCCCCTAAGACTCCCCAGTTGAATGAACTTGCTGAGAGGATGAATAGAACTATTGAAGAGAAGGTCCGAAGTATGTTGTCCAATGCCGGATTGCCGAAATCATTCTGGGGAGAAGCCGTCAAAACAACTGTTGACTTGATCAACCTCTCACCGTCACGGCCACTTGAAGGAGAAATTCCAGAAGAAGTCTGGACAGGTCGGAAAGCGGCCTATAATCAACTGAAAGTTTTTGGATGCCGAGCTTTCGTGCATATCCCTAAAGATGAGAGGGCTAAACTTGATGCTAAGACTAAAGAATGCATTTATCTTGGTTCGCCGAGATGTGAGTTCGGGTTTCGACTTTGGGATCCAATCAATAAGAAGATTGTGAGAAGCCGAGATGTGATCTTTCATGAAGATGAGAACATTCATGACATCTCGAAGCCCAAAGTCCGGGTTACTGTCAGACGTGAAGAACCCATCCCTCTTGTCCGAGCTGAAGCAGGGAAAGAAAATCATGAAAATGAAGAAATTGATGACCAGCAACCAGCTGAGGATGACCAAGACATTGAGGTCCGAGTTGATGATGAGATCCGGGATGAGAATGTTGAACCGGGTTCTCAAGCTGAAGAACAACCGAGATATCCAACTCGAGAAAGAAGACCCTCTACAAGATACCCACCTGATGAATACTCCGTTGTTGCTGAAGACGGTGAGCCTCAGAGTTATGATGAGGCTGTAACGAGCTCAGAGAAAGAAGAATGGAAAAAGGCAATGCAGGACGAGATGAAGTCTCTGCACGAGAATCAGACTTATGAGCTGACCGAGTTGCCTGAAGGAAGACGAGCTCTGAAAAATAAATGGGTCTACAAGATTAAGAATGAAGAGAACAGGCAAAAGCCGAGATACAAAGCCCGAATTGTAGTGAAAGGCTGCAATCAGAAGAAAGGAGTAGACTTTGAGGAGATTTTTTTCTCCTGTGGTGAAAATGACCTCGGTCCGAACCGTGTTAGCCATGGCGGCTTCGATGGACCTCGAGGTAGAATAAATGGACGTGAAGACGGCATTTCTTCACGGTGATTTAGAAGAAGAGATATATATGGAGCAACCTGAAGGATTCCAAGCTCCAGACCAAGAAGACTTGGTATGTCGGTTGAAGAAGAGTCTCTATGGCTTGAAGCAAGCACCTCGACAGTGGTACAAGAAGTTTGAATCATTCATGATTGATCATAAGTTTGAGAAGACAGAAGCCGACCACTGCGTATTTGTGAAGAGGTATGAGGCCGAAGATTTTTTGATCTTGTTGTTATATGTTGACGACATGCTTATTGTAAGGAAAGACAAATTGAGGATAGCCGCCCTAAAAAAGGCATTGAGCTCGTCCTTCGCAATGAAGGACCACAACCCTGCAAAGCTGATACTCGGAATCAAGATTATCCGAGATAGACAGAAGAAGCTACTGTTGCTGAGTCAAGAGAAATATATTGAGAAGATTATGAAGAGATTCAGCATGGACAAAGCCAAAACAGTGAGCACCCCCCTTGCCGAACACATAAAGCTGAACCAGAAGCAATGTCCGAGATCTGATGAAGACAAAGATGAGATGATGAAGGTCCCGTACCAATCTGCCGTCGGAAGCTTGATGTATGCAATGGTTTGCACTAGACCCGACTTGGCGTATGCTGTTGGAATGGTAAGCCGATATTTGTCAAACCCCGACAAAGAGCACTGGGAAGAAGTGAAGTGGATCTTCAAGTACCTCCGAGGTACGACCGACTTATGTCTCAGATTTGGAGAAGGCAAAGCCGAGCTGTAAGGCTACTCCGATTCTGATTTAGGGGGAGATGCCGACTCGAGGAAGTCGACTACAGGATATTTGATGAGATTTGCCGGAGGAGCTGTCTCTTGGCAATCAAGACTTCAGAAATGTGTTGCACTATCGAACACTGAGGCTGAGTACATTGCTGCTACTGAGGCAAGCAAATAGATGCTATGGATGAAGAAGTTCCTCATGGAACTCGACCATGATCAAGACAAGTATGAGCTGAGTTATGACAATCAAAGCGCAATCCATCTTGCGAAGAATTCGACCTATCACTCCCACACTAAGCATATTGATGTGAGGTATCACTGGATCCAGGATGTGGTGGAAGGTGGAGAGCTCGAACTCGTCAAGGTGCACACTGACCAAAATTGGTCCGACATGATGACGAAGCCGGTTCCAGCAAGGAAATTTGAAGACTGCTGTGAAGGAGCCGGGTTGATGCTGAAGCCGACGCATTGAAGTCGGAGGGGGAGATTTGTTGGGCTTCCTCCTTCAATGCTAAGTCCAAGCCCATTTGAGGGGTTTCCTAAAAACCCTAACCCTAATTTCCACCTCCTCTATATATATTCATTAGTTGTGGGTGGAGGCTAGGTCATATTGAGAGAACAAATTTGAGAAAAAAATTATTTGATTGTTTGAGCAAAGCTTTATGCTTTGCATTTGAGAGATCTCTAGAGAGAGTTTGAGTGAAACATCTCTAGGGTAGTTTGATTATCACCATTGTTGGAGAGGTTGAGTTAACCACCACATTGGCGTATTTGATTCTTTGTAACCATTATTTTCATAGTGGATTTTTGATCTGGACTAGGTCCCGTGGGTTTTTACTTCTTCATTGAAGAAGGTTTTCCCACGTTAAATCTGGTTGTGCTCTTATTCTCTCTCTCCTATTTTTCGTTTTTGTTTTTTTTTTTCCGCTGCGCTGCCTGACCTGGTGAAGCTCGGACCGAGGTATTGCCGAGATCCGAGATCAGGATCTTGTTGATTGACTTCCGCACAAAGACTACTTAGCCGAGCTTGAGGGAACCGAGTTCCCAACACCCTTTCCTGGCATTGAATTTACTCACCCTAAACGACATAAAGTGTATCTTGTAATGTAAGCGTGAAAAACACTATTGTCTCACATTGAATCTGCTCACCCTCAAAGGCTATAGATGAATCTTGTCGTAGCAGTGACAACGGGATGGTCAGATCTTTCAATCTATGACTCAAATAGGGGAAGTAGATGTCCGTGGGTACGATAGGTTTTCATTTTTTTCCCTGAGTACGACGGCTCAAGAACGTGAATTATATATATGGATAACAAGAAAACATAAGCCTAAACTTTTTGAGCTCTTCTCCTATACTAAAGCTCAAAAGACTTTTTGGTAAAAAAGAAAATCCCAACAGTAACATTTCACCCGTAACAAATCATGTAAGGTGTATTTCCCTATATATCATAGGATTAGTTGTATAACAAATAAAGCTAATCTCTATAACAAAATGATATGCTAATCAATTTCGTATATATGTAGAATTATAGCGTGTATTTTTTTTTTCAACGGCCAATCATAGGACAATTTTTGCATAGTAATAGACATGTGATTTATTTAAATATTTTATATTTAAGTATGTAAAAACTTAAAATAAAAGTTTATAATATTAAACATTTTTAATTTTTCCGTGGATTCCTCGGGTAACATACTAGTGTCATTATAAATAAAACAAACGTGAAAAATATTATATAGTTTTCAGGAACTTGAATAAAATATATATTGGCATATTATAGTGTTGCTCTTATATATCTGCAATAATTTTAAGTTATGTCCATATTTCAAGATATTGGCAGAACACCTGCTCCCCCTATAAATGGACCCAAGTAATGTGAGTTTCCATACTACAAATCTAGCAAAGTAGTTCAGGCATCAAAGCTATGGAATCCCCCATTGAGGAGCATGCTGCCAAACTACTTCAAGCTCAAACCCATATATTCAATCACATTTTTAGCTTCATAAACTCCATGTCCCTTAAATGTGCAATTGAGTTATGCATTCCAGATGTCATACACAAGTATGGCCAACCCATGCCACTCTCACTACTCATTGCTTCACTACCAATCCACCCCTCCAAAACTGGAAGCATGAATCGCTAAAAATGCTTTAATCCATGGTTAGGGTCTAGCATGTGTATTTTATAATTCATTTTCATAAAAGTTTAAATTTTAATCGGTAAAAATGCTTTAATCCATGGTTAGGGTCTCTCGTGTATTTCTCGATTTGTAACAAGGAGACTAATCCCATATGATTAGGTTTCCTCCTTGCTATTTTTGTTTATTTTTGGAATTTTTGTGTATTTTTTCAATATTTTGTAAAAGTTCAAGATCGAGAAATCGCGAGGAAGATGCGCAATCAGCACTGTCGGAAACTTTTCGAGCACTTACCGATCTCGGAATGAGGCGATCTATATATGGTTGGAAAGAGGACGGAAAGACAAACGCAACGGTGGGTGGATCATCGCCATCGGAGACTACACGCTCCACCACGCGCCTCCACAAGAGGCTGAGAGTGGCCGCCACTCTCCGGCAAATAATGGGAGAGTGAGGGAGCGTCCGGCCACCTTTTTGGGTGGTTCCGGCGGCGGTGCACTCGTCTCTACATGGCAGTCCTTCCCCTGGAGTTTCAGCTTGATTTGACTTCGGGTGACGGCGCGACAGACCTGACGGCTAGGGTTCCTCTTTCGCGTCCTAGGGTTTCTTGCCAAAGGATTGGGTCTTTGGGCTTTTGGGCCCATGAAACCCTAAAGGGGCTTGAGACAGATACTATGGGCTAGGCGAAAGTCGAATTCCAAAGTTGTATTATTTAATTTTATTTAATTTTATTTTTTTTTAAAATAAGAAGGCCATGGATTAAAGTAATTATGATTTATTATTTAATGCTTTTATTGATTGGTATAAATTATATGATTGATAACATGCTTTATTGCGATAACATGCCATATAGAATAGGTGGTGCCAATGGGTGCAGCTCAGTTGGTTCCTTGGCGTTGAGTTAGTGGGGTTGGACATGTGTTCGATTCCCGCTGAATGCATTCTTGGGGAAGGGGCTGAACCTTTAGCCATCACTGACCCCCGCACTCCGGATCAGTCCCATAGCCGGCTCAAAGAGTCGAAGCTTGTGGGGATACCGGAGGGAGCCAACTCGCCTCAAAGAGGTAATTAGGGTTGGGTAACTCCAAAAAAAAATAAAATAGGTGGTGCCATATTGTTGCATAACTTGTATGATTGCATGAGCATAATAGCTATTATGTCTTCAGCGACTAGTATGATAGTTATTATGGGATTATTTTGATTTTAAATCATCCTAAGAAATTAATTAATAATTATTATGATTTTTATTAAAAATCTAGATTAATAATTGAATTAATTAATTTTGGATAATTAACATCAAGACAAATAATCGTTATGGAAATTATTTTGATTTCAAATTATCCTCATAAATGATAATTATTATGATTTTTGCAATCTAGATTAATAATTAAGTCAGCTATTTGGATGATTTAAATCTAGAAAAATGATTAAAGAAAATTTCCTAAGAGAATTCTTTTATTTTGCGAGTAATTTGTGGGTTTTCTGAAATGGTCATGGAATAACACACGCTGCATACAACATTCATGTATCATGATTGTTTGGAGCACACACTGACGTAAAGTGACCGGATTTCAGGACCTTAATGCTTTCAAAATTATGTTAAGCTTACTGCACGTTT
This sequence comes from Gastrolobium bilobum, assembly GCF_033153095.1. Taxonomy (NCBI): domain Eukaryota; kingdom Viridiplantae; phylum Streptophyta; class Magnoliopsida; order Fabales; family Fabaceae; genus Gastrolobium; species Gastrolobium bilobum. The sequence goes on from NW_026899533.1 coordinate 822,477, forward strand.
ATCGGCGCTCTTACTTATATAGTTTTTGAAATGAAACAAAGGATACTCTCAATTAAATAATTCTTGGAAATTAGAAAATGTTGCTTATGTTGAATGGAAAGAGATTTTAAATTAAGAGATTAATTTAACCTTCAAGCACATTATAGGACCATTAATAAAATAATCATGTGAAGTCCCATCGAATAAGCATGATTGGATTTTATTAGATTGGACTTAAATATCTATGGGAGGAGATTTAAATTAAGAAATTAATTTAACCTCCAGGCGCATTGCGGGCCTATCAATAAAATAATCATGTGAGGCCCCAACGGATAAGCATGATTGGATTTTATTGGGCCTTAATAATTTCAAAATTTTAATAAAGTATTGTACGGCCCATCGTCGATAATACTAAGTTATTAAAGATAATTTTGAAATTAAACAATGAATTCGACTGGGCTTATGAAAATTCTCAAACAAAAATGTTGAATGGGTGAAGGTTTTAAAAATTAATTAATTTTAAAACCTGCGGGCTCCATTTGTGGGTTTATTAGTGAAATGGTTATCGCTGAAGCCCCATCGGATAAGGATAATCAGATTTCACTAGATTAAATCTTAATAATTTCAAAATTTTAGTAAAGTATTGTACGACCCATCGTCGGTAATGCTTAGACACTAAGGATAATTTTGAAATTAAACAATGGTTAATTACATTCAACTTTGGTAAAATTGTTAACCCTCCCATCGAGGCTCTGGCAATGGCACTGAAGGCCCAAGTAACAATTTTGGTTTTTACAAGTAACTTGCCCATCGTAAGCCTTGTAAAGATAAACTGAAGGATTGTTAACAATAAACAAGAGTAGTTATGAGAATCTACTCGCACTTCGTTTGTTTATTGCATTATTTGTTTGTAATTGTGTGCTTTATATGTTTTTCATAAAATATCTTAGAAATGATTTTGAGTCGAAAACCTCTAGATGGTACCAACTATGAATAAGTGAAAAGCAAATTTTTGATATTGTTCTAAAACATAGAAGCTAAAATTTGTCCTGACAATGCGAGGGCCATAACAACCTGTAGAGGATGCGTCTAAGGTAACTAAGATGCATTTCTCAGATTGGGAAAGGGCAGATATGGTAGTTCGCTGCTATGTTATTGTCAGTCTTTCCAAATACTTGCAGAAGCAAGTGTACATGATTAAGAGTGGAGTAGAAATGCTTCAGACTCTTAATGACATGTTTGCTGCGTCTAGCAGTTCTGCTAGACAGAATGCAGTCGATGCAGTTTTTGCTAAGAGTCTTGTTAAATCCAAAGGGAAAAACCCAAGGGTGGTAACAAGAACAAAATGACTTGGTTATCAGTTGTCAAACCAGTTGCTATGAAGAATCCGCAAGGCAAGTTCTTCAAGTGCAGACTGAAGGGATACTGAAAGAAAAATTGCCCAGAGGTGATGAAAAAAACCAGACATGGGTATATTAAGGCCTGATCAGTGAATGAATCATTGATTCAGGAATCACTGATTATGTTTGTTACTCATAGCAGTAGTTCAAACATGGTATGCCTGTCAGCAGTGGACAAAGATATTTTAAGCTTGAAAATGGGAACTTGTGTCTGCATTTGCAGTAAGACAAGTTATTTAATGACTATGGTTTTGAGTAACTGTTTATTTGTTCCGGAGTTCAAGAGGAATTCAATTTTTGTTAGTTGTTTTGGTTAAAACATGGTTTGACAATGCAATTGATTCCTCAGTTACATTTCGAAGTTCATCTTCGTCTTGTTTTGTTCTGGTACATTGTTTTGTTATGTTGAATGGAAAGGATGATGAACAAGAACTTTCACCAAAGAAATAAAAGTTTCAAATGAAACATAACTTTGGCCTTTGTGATTGAGTCATATTATCTCAAGTAGGAAACATATTTTAGTTAAAAGAGAGACTGAAAGTTCAAGAATCTTTTAACTAACAGCTACATGTTAGTCCTATTTGGAAGGTAAAGTGGCCAAGCAATCCTACAAGGGCCAAAAAGGTTTGCGCAACTATTCAACTAGAACTGGTACATACTAATGTATGTGGACCAATTAGCGTTCAGACCAGAAGAGGTGATGAGTACTTCATTATATGAATGTTTACTCTAGATTTGGACAGATGAACCAAGTGCGCCATAAGTTTAAAGCTTTTGGAATTTCCAAGAGGTTTAAGTCTGAGGCAGAAAAGCATGAAGGTGTTCAAATCAAAACACTTTGGTCTACTAAAGTGTTTGGCTACCTGTCTGGTAATTTCAGGTCTTACCTGATTTAAGAGGGGATAGTTTTCGTAACTGTCAACTCTAAGAACGCGTTAGTTGAATGAAGTTGCAGTATGCAAAAATCAAACATTTCTAGACTTGGTGAAGATCATGTTCAGTTATTCATCTTTGCCAATGTTGTTCAAGGGAGATGCCTAAGAGAAAGAAATCTATCTTCTTAACTTGGTTCCGTCAAAGTTTGTTGTAAAGACACCTAAAGAATTATGGAAGGAGTGCAAGCCCAGATCAAACCATATTCGGATTTAGGGTGCTACGGCACACGTCCTACAACAACAGTCAAATGAGATGGAATCTTGTATGGAAGAGTGCATATCTTTTGGCTACCCTAAGAGAACTAAGGATGATTTCTTATTTAGTCTTAAGGACAAGATAATCTAAGTGAGCACTCATATGATTTTCTTAAAGGAGGACTAGATAAGAAATTATAAGCTCTTAAGTTAGGTTATTCTTGATGAGATTTATCTCAGATCAAGAATTTCCAGAATCTCTAGAAGCTTCATCCACTGTTCCCTTGATTGTTCAAGAGGGGATAAATATATCTCTAAGTGAACAAACAAGAGAACCATGATTGGAAATTCAACATGATAATATATAAGTGAAACTAGTAGAAATATTAGTATCACATGTAAAGGAACAATATCAAGGATAAGCGGATCCTCAAGAAATTGAAGATCCATCATTTGACCCACTCTTTGTTTTACCTATAAATACACAAGGTCTAGTGCAGTACATTCGTAGTGGGAGAGAACCTTGTTAACTCTCAAGTTGTTTCTTGTTGAGTGACATTGATCCTACTAGTTACGATAATGCACTAGAAGATGTTGTTGATCAAGTGTTGCTCAGGCTATGAACAATGAGATGAAATACTTGTATTTCAACTCCGTTCGGTCCTAGTAAAGACACCAAGAGGGGTAAAACCCACAAGGTGCATGTGGACATAATAGGCAAAGAGAGGATGGACGGAAAGGTGAAAACCTTCAAAGCTAGCTTGGAGGCATTTCTTGCCAGACGCCATGCTTGAGTCTATCCAGATTCTCTTAGTTGCTATAAGTCTCAATTATGAGATTTCATTTTGGGAGTTGGATGTCAGGAAATCTACATACAACAACCAAAAGGGTTTATAGCAAATGAGTAGGAACACACTGTATGCAAGTTGTGAAAGTCTATTTCATAGACTTAAGCAAGCATCCAGGTCTTGAAACATCAGTTTTGATTAGGTTATCAAAATTTTGATTTTGAGAGAACCTTGATGAATGATGTGTATTTGTATGTAAAGGATGCAACGGAAGACAGTAGCTTTTCTGGTACTTTATGTAGATGATATGCTCCTTATTAGAAACAATGTGGAGGTAATATCAAGCATAAAGAGATGGCTAAGTTAGTGTTTTGGTATGGAAGTACTGGGGATGCCAATTATATTCTTGGTATAAAACTCTTATGAGACCGGAAGAATAAGTTGTTGGCATCACCTCAGGCTACTTACATTGACAAAACCCAAAATTCAACATGAGAATTCCAAGAGAAGAATTATAATTCTCAGATGTGGAATTCATCTTCCTAAGGAGTGACCAAAGACTTCTAAGAAGGAAGAATGCATGAGCAAGATATCTTATGCTTTGGCAAAGGTAGACTCATGCATATCATGTTGGGCGTTAAACCAGACATCTGTCGCGTAGTGGGAGTAGTGAGATAGTACCATTTTGAACCTAGAGGAATACTAGATTATTGTTAAGCATGTACTCAAGTATCTTTGGAGAACGAGAGATTATATGCTGGTATATTCTAGTGGGAGTCTTGAAAAGCTGAGTTTTCAAAAATTCAGTTATTTCAAGTGGATATTGACTCAAGAAAATCAACCTCGAGCTATGAGTTTTTCACTAAACTCAGATAGCATTAGAGGTGGATCTTGCAGACCCAGTTACTAAGAGTTTGCCTGAACTTGTGTTCGAGAGGCATGTTACTTCTGTCGATCTTAGGAGGATCCCAGACTTGCATTAAGCAAGTGGAGTTATTGGTTTCATTGTGCTCTTGGAGTAAGACGATGAAACAATAAAATAATTTTCTGAATTTCATAAATAAGATTTTATTTATTTATTTTGCGCACTATTTACAAACATAAAGGTCCGGATCAAATTGTGGAGTATATGATCATATGGATACGTTCATGGAGGACATGATCATAGGATCTCACAATTGATGAATGGAGTCACAGCCGTTAAATAAAGTTGGGCACTTTATTCAGGCTGCAATATTTTATGAAATGATTTTGTCCGAATCATTGTAAAATATTGGTGTGAATTAACATTCACATTGAAAGGACCAAGGAGAGATTTGATTAAAGTTGTTTTTCTGTCATAAGGTATCAAATCTCCAGTTAACTATAGTTATGTGATTGCTCTTAATCCTGAGTTTATTATAAATAGGTAATCAAATAGTTTTCATTCTTTGATTTACCAACGGGTGAGGTTCGATCTATTGACAGCCAATAACTCGGTATTTTGGGAGTGAGATTATTTGATTATCGGTATTTATGAGATAAACAACATGGAATTTGTAGGATATGTCCCCTTGATATGTTTCAGTACTTGGATATTAAAGACACTGGCCAGTGCATGTAATCCATCAGAGAAACTATCATAGTCAAGGGAATAAATAATTGATTGAGTTACAGAAAACTTGTCAATCAATTATAGACATTCTACAAAGGGGCGATGCATATTCATGTTATAAGTGTTGTTAATCTTGGAGTTCAAGTTCGGGCTTTTAGTGGAGTAGCACCGAATTAGATAATCATTCGTTGATTATCATGAGCCTTGATTAATAACAGATGGTAGATCCCCAAGCTAGCTTGAGACAAGGGATGGGGTATTTTTCAGATATATGATGACTTATGGGTTACATGATCTTGGGTTTTACGACTCAAGTTTGTATCCAAAAGAGCAAGTGGGAGATTGTTGGGTTTGCTCTTTTACTAAAGCCCAAATGGGTTATTAGTATGAGAAGAGCCCAAGGAACCTAGAGCCCAATGAGCTAGGGTTTCTTGGAACCCATATAAATAGTACCTCTTAAGTCATCAGCCTCCTAGGTCTTCTTTGTGAGAAAGAGGCAGGCTCAGAATCTAATCAGTGCCCACACACTTCCCCTTCCTCCTCGAGAGATAGTTTGGAAGATCTGCCACAGTCTAGCTTCAAGGAGGTTGTTCGTGCTGCGGCTGAGGTGAGCTGTTCGTGAAGAGGAATCCTACAAGGGAAGATTCTACACGAGACCTGTGCACCGAGAGGTAATTGTGAAACAAGGATGATTCGGTAAGCATACCAATGTACTAGGTCCTAAACCGCTTCCGCATAAATCTAAGATTTCCTACAACTTAATGATCAACCCTTGAGCATGACATCTTTTTTGCCTTTCGTACTTGACCCGACTATGATAAATCCATGGCAGAAATTTTCTACTTGGTTTAAAAATGATGATCCTACTCCATTTTACACGGAAAATGGGATGACACTTTGGGATTATGCTTGCCATGAGCCCAAATTCAATCACGTTCTCAATGAAGCCATGGCTAGTGATGCTCGATTGATTTCCAATGTGGTCGTTGAGAAGTGCGAGGGAGTGTTCATGGGATTGGAGTCATTAGTTGATGTTGGGGGAGGCACAGGGACTATGGCAAAGGCCATTGCCAAGTCATTCCCACAATTGGAGTGTATTGTATTTGATCTCCCACATGTTGTTAATGGCTTGCAAGGAAGTGACAATCTAAAATATGTTGGAGGTGACATGTTTGAGTCAATTCCCTCTGCCGATTCCATTTTGTTAAAGGTAAAGTATTTTCACATATATAGTTTATTATCTTCTTCTAAATTGCCAAACCTTTAGCAAAGATGCATCATTATTGAGAATGAACTTGTTATCATAATTAGGGTCTAAGTTGCTTCATAACTTGACATATTGATCTCTGCTTATTCCAATAAAAAGATCTAGGTTACACACATTTTTTTATTTCTTGAGGGTTTTACTATTTGATAAACAATCATCTCACCTAATCCATGGTTTTTTTGGATTTGATACCTTGATAAATAATTAATCATCTCACCTAAAAGGTTAAGTTATTAAGTGATGAGTCTTCAATAATTTTATATTATATCTCTCTAACACAAGTAAGAAATATAACAATTTCTTGCGAGGTTTTGCCATTTGATAAACAATGATCTCACTTAATCTATGATTATCTTGGATCTGATACCATGATATATAATTATCTCACCTAAAAGGTTAAGTTATTAAGTAATAAATCTTCTATAATTTTATATTATATCTCTCTAGCTAACACAATTTAAAATATAGCAAAATAATATTTAATTTCGTTGCACATTCATAATTAATTTGAGTGACATGCAGTGGATATTGCATGACTGGAACGATGAGGAATGTGTGAAAATACTGAAGAAATGCAAGGAGGCACTCACTAGCAAAGGTAAAGAAGGGAAGGTGATAATCATTGAGGTCGTGATGGGGAATGAAGAGATAGATGGTGAATTTGTTGACACGAAGCTCTTCTTTGATATGGAAATGATGGCCTTGGTGACTGGAAAAGAGAGAAATGAGAAAGAATGGGCCAAGCTTTTTTTCTCTGCTGGTTTCAGTAACTACAAAATAACTCAACTTCTGGGTTTGAAGTCTCTCATTGAGGTTTATCCGTAGTATAAGTGATGAGAAGAGGCACACTATGTGTATCATTCACATGAATTCCTCTGTTAGTTTGTTCTCATTGACCTATCCAAGTTTAGTAGTTTACACCATGTTTTTTATGTCCACTGTGTGCACCTTGTTTTTTTAATGCGGAAACTCTTGTGGGTCTAGGTAATTTGTCTTTATGCAATCGTGTATTACTATAAATAGACGCGTAAGATGGCAAATTTCATGGTGGGTGTGATGTCAAAGTGCACTTTTAATATATGTTTGTTTGTTTATTTATTTCATGCCATAGTTTATACAAACTAAGCTATAGAACAGGAAAGACATTTTGGTTGGTATGACCGGACCAAGATACGGTTGGATTTGGTCGACATAAGAAAAATGCCAGTGAATGGGACATATTGCATAACTTTTTTTTTATATGACTATAATACTCTACTTTTTCATTAAGTAACAAGTATCTTTAAAACATTTCAATTATGAAGTAAAAATGTTATATTAAAAGAAAAATTTAATAGAATAAAAACTTATGTATTCTTTAAGACTTTTCTTTAAACAATTAAGAAAATATTTAATAGGCCTACAAGTAATTTTTTTTAATTTTTGATAATTAAATTAATTACCTTAGTTCTTGTATAATTAATTACTTGTAGGATTGAGCATTGTAATTAAGTGAAAAGTTATAACGATATGAGTTAACAAAAGTTACAGCTGGAAGTTTTATTAATAGAGGATGCCGACGGAAAGGTAATAGATAAAATAAGAAAAAGAGGCTGGCATTATTGCTTAGTGCCGTTACTTCAATTTCTCATCCTTGAAAAAGCAGAAAAAAATCAATGATTTATAACTAAAAAACTACTCGACTACCACAAAGCAGTGGAGATAATGTGATGTTTCAGCTGATGTGATTTTACTCTACTAGAATCGAACTAATTAAGTAATAGATAAATATATGGATAATATAAAAAAAAAGCGGATTTGTTTTCTTTTCAAAATCTACTTTTCTCATGCATGGAGGAAAAACATTCATCGGGAGTTCAATGTCATACCAGAATACTATTTCAAGCAACAATCGCTTGATTGGTTTTACATTTACGAAATGACTTTATATTTTTCTATTCCACTTTTTTGGGATTTATCCATGGTTCCTCTTACGGTACGAAGAAAGAAGAGAGTTATTCATATCAGTGAAAGATGGAAGTTGAATTAATTAACCAAGACAATTATCTGTACATATATATATATAACCTCAGGCTAAGCTAACTAATTAACATAATTAAGCTTAGTGGGCCAAGTGACTAAACTAATGGGCCGAGTAACTAACTAAACATATATCAACCCTCCCCTCCCCCCCGGTTCGGAGGTGTATGTCTAATAGTCCCAACTTGCTCAAGAAATCGTGAAAGGGAGCTGGATGTAATGCTTTGGTGAAAGGATCTGTCAGTTGCTGTGATGTTGAGATAGGTAGCATATGAATGAGCCCACCTGCAATCTTCTCTCGTGTGATGTGGCACTCAAGCTCAATATGCTTGCTACATTCATGGAAGGAGAGATTGTGGGCCAAGTGGATAGCAGCTTGATTGTCACAGTAGACCATAGTTGGATTGGAGAAGGAAACACATAAATCTTGTAGTAGGTATGCAAGCCATTGTATCTCACAAGTTAAAGCAGCTAAAGCTCTATATTCAGCCTCTGCTGACGATCGGCTAACTGTAGTTTGTTTCTTGGATTTCCATGAAATTAAGGATGATCCTAAGAACACACAGAAGCCAGTGGTTGATCTTCGCGTATCTGGACATGTTGCCCAGTCAACATCTGTAAAGCCACGAAGAGACAACTGATTATGTGATGGAAAGAATAAACCTTTTGTTGGACACCCTTTCAACGAGCGGAGAACTCTACATCCTGCATTAAAGTGAACCTCCATGAGGTTAGCAACAAACTGACTCAATTGCTGAACAGCAAATGAGATATCTGGGCGTGTGTTGGTCAGGTATAGCAGTCGTCCTATTAATATGCGATAGCTAGCAGGATCAGAACATGGCTTGCCTTCATTCTACTTCAATCTGATATTAGGATCCATTGGAGTGGATGCTGGTTTTGCTCCAAACAACCCGCTATCATTGAGGAGCTCCAGTGTGTATTTCCTTTGGTTGAGTACCAAACCTTGGCTAGATCTGGAACTTCAAGGCCAAGAAAAAATTTCAAAGGTCTAAGATCCTTTATGCAAAACAAATCATCCAAGTGACACTTGACAGATGTGATCTCCTCCATATCATTACCAGCCAGGACCATATCATCTACATATACAAGGAGGGCTGTGAAGGACTCACCTTTGGCTTTGATAAAGAGATAGTGGTCTCCAGATGATTGTAGTATCCTAAAGTCTTGAGTTCAGTGGTTAATTTTGCATTCCATTGTCTGCTGTCCTGCTTTAAACTATACAAAGACTTTGTAAGTTTGCATACATGCTGTGAACTAGGTGCTTGAACTCCTTCAGCCACTTTCATGTAGACTTCCTCAAACAAGTCTCCATGCAAGAATGCATTATTTATGTCAAGCTGCTTAAGGTGCCAGTGACGTGCAGATGCCAAAGCAAGCAGTAACCTTATAGTGGTCAATTTTGCTACTGGGGAGAAAGTTTCAAAATAGTCAATCCCCTCCATTTGATTATATCCTTTTGCCACCAACCGTGCTTTGTAGCGAGAGATGGTTCCATCAGGGTTGTGTTTAACTTTATAAACCCATTTGGATCCTATAGGACATTTTCCTTTTGGCAGTTCAACAAATTTCCAGGTCTGGTTTTGGTTTAATGCTATAATCTCATCATTCATAGCAGAAACCCACTCAGGAAATTGGGCTGCTTGCTTGTAGTTTAGAGGTTCAATAGAGGAACTACTATTATGAAAGAACGAAGAGTAGTTAGCTGAGCACTTGTTATAAGATACCAAATAGGATATGGGATAAGAGCATGAGGTAGAGATGTTGCATTTGTAATCTGCCAAATGTTTGGGTTGAGACCTGACCCTTTCTGAGCGTGATAACTCATATTTTATTGCACTTATTTTTTACTCTTGATTAGTATTTTTAGGATTTATTTGAATAAAATAATGATTTTATGAGTTAATTTATATTTTTAGTTTTTGATTGGGTTTAATTTATTTTCGTCAGAATTTTTCAACTTTACGTTACTTCTGTATTTTGGCCATATCTCGGTTCACAGTTGTCGGATTGACTCCGTTCTTCTTGGGGTTTTCAGATAACACAAAGGGCTACAATTCTTATGAGAGCTCGAAGCCCAATTCGGAATGGCAGCTGGTTGATTTCTGACGCCAAGTTGGACGCGTTTTGCTGAAGTTTTATTTTATTATTAGACTTGTAATTTAAATTAAAACCTAATTACTTAAGTGGCCCAAAGCCAAATTTTAGTTTTATTTTATTTTATTTATTTTATTTTATTTATTTTATTTCGTATTATAGACAGATGGGCCGATCAGAACTGAACCCTAACCCGATTTGGGTAGGGGTATATGACGGCATAGTAGGAAACTTTTCGTCATTCTATAATTTTCGAATTTTGGGATCAAAGAGTTTTTCTCTTCGCGTTCTTCGCGTTCTTCGTCTTTTTCTTCTTCTTCTTCTTCTTCTTAATTTTTAATTATGTTTACCTTAGCCATGCTAGGCTAAGCTTTCCTTAATCAACCCATGGATTGAGGATTCTGTGTTTTAATCCAAAGGATCTGTGCTTTTCATGAATCAAATTTGTTTCTCTTCCCAACTCAGGTTGACATCACACGATTGTGGATGTTCAATCTGAGATACGCAATCGCGTTCTTGGGAAGAGATTAATCACTAGATTTAGTTATTAGGTTGATTAACCTAATAACCTCAAGTCAATCGGGCTGATATTTTGCGATTGCATAAATTGACGCGCCATATTCGACCAAACACTAGGCGATTGTCTAGAGAGGGATTTCCTAAACAATTGGAGGGATTCTGAATTATTTAGGGTCAACCACGTAATTGATTATCAATTATCCAATGACGGATGTCCATAGAATCCTAATCCTGGGTTGTTTGTTTTTAATTAAAGAAATTTTGTTTTTACATCTCGTTTTATTTTTAATTTAAATCAAACAAAAATCCCCCATTTTATTTTCTGTTTTTATTCAGCGATTTTAATCCTTGCGATTTCCTTGAGAGACGACTCAGGTTTTCACTTTACTACAAAATTTTAATAAACCTGATTTAATTAATTTGTGCGAGTTCGACAGCTAGTGTCGAATTTGGTGCCGTTGCCGGGGAAATCGCATCGGTTTTTATCATTTTTTTATTTTTTTATTTTTTTGTTCTGAATATTAATCCCTTTTAATCTGACCATATTTTTCTTCAATTCTTAGTTATTTTTTTTTGTTCTATTTTTGTAAGATAGGTTATTAATCTTTTTAGTTTAATTAATTTTTTTCCGCGATTTTTGGTGTTTTTGGTGATTGGGAAGACGACTGTCTTATCCAGATCGTTCTCAAAGTTTCAATTCTGAAAGGAATTCGACCTTCTAAGCAAAAATCACTCCCAAAAAGGGAGTGAGGTCACCCTTTATTTCGCGAAATTCAGTCGTTTACTAACCTTTTTTGCTGTTTATTTGTTGTTTCAGAACGTATCGGGTATTTCTGAACTTGTTCGGCTTGCTCTGATCGCTCTGAAAATTGGTGAGCCAAAGGAGACGATCATTCCAGTCAAATTCCTTCGTTTACTATTTTATTTTATTTTTTGAAAATATTTTATTTTATTTTTGAGTTCCTAGGATCAATTATAATTTTTGTGTGGTGGTCTCAAAATTTTTAAAAATCATTTGCTATTTTTTCTATATTTATTTTCATTGTTTTTCATAAGTTTCGTGTATTTTCGTATGTTCGGTAACAATTCTTGCTTTCTGCCTGCGCCTATGATGCATGACTAAGAGTAATATCAATGTTAATGATCTGTTTGCATTTGATCCTGAAATAGAGAGAACATTGCATGCTGCTAGAAGAGCTCGTATGTTGACTTATAGTAGAATTACTGAACTTGATCCTATTTCTGAGCATACTGATTTTAATTGTTCTAGTTCTTTTAATAGAGTAGATTTTACCTCTTCTAGTGATTCTCTAGTTAATTCTGAAATCATGGATAACAAAAGTTTGAAACAATTGGCTGAACTTGATGTTGAATATTATCAGCCACTATGTATTCGTTATCCTGATTTAAATATTGCATTTGAATTAAAATCTGGTTTGATTCATTTGCTGTCAAAGTTCCATGGTCTTGTAGGTGAGGATTCTCATAAGCATCTGAAGGAGTTCCACATGGTATGCAGTACTATGAAGCCACAAGGAGTAGATGAGGAGCAAATCAAGATGAGGGCTTTTCCATTTTCTTTAGATGGTGGAGCTAAGGATTGGTTTCACAACTTGCAGCCATCCTCAATTGGAAGCTGGAATGATATGGCCAGACACTTCCTAGAAAAATTCTTCCCATCTTCAAGAGCCACTTCGATCAGAAAGGAAATAAGTGGCATAAGACAAGCAAATGAGGAGAACTTGCATGAATACTGGGAGCAATTCAAGAGGCTATGTGCAAGCTGCCCGCACCATCAAATCCCAGATCAACTGTTGATTGTGTAAAAGGGTTGCTTCCCATGGACATAAATTTTTTAGATGCAGCTAGTGGTGGAGTCCTAGAAAATAAAACACCTGTTGCTGCAAAAGAATTGATTGCAGAGATAGCAGCCAATGCTCAGCAATTTGGCACCAGAGCCAACAACAGTGCAGTGTTCCAAGTGCAAGCATCTACAGTCCCATCTTCAGCAGCTCCTACAGTAGCATCAAGCATGGACAATCAAGGAATTGAAAATAAGCTTGATGAGTTAAACTCACTGGTGAGACAATTGGCAGTAACACAGATAGTGCAGCTTCCCACTCCACAGATGAGCAACCCGTGTGGCATCTGCTGTAATCCTCTTCATCCCACGGATGTCTGCCCCTCCTTTCATGATAGCATCCCTCTAGTTGACCAGACACTAGCGGCAGTAGGAGTTTTCCCTGGAAAATCGCAGTATCAGCAGCAGCAATACAATCCCTTCTCCAATACTTACAATCCTGGCTGGGAGGATCATTCCAACTTGAAGTGGAATCAGAACCTGAACCAACAGAGCCTTCCTCCTTATCAGCAGAGGCAAAATATCCAGCATGTTGTACCTCCACATCAATTGCAATAGGAGCCACTAGCCCAACAGCAGAGCAATTGCGGTTTTTCACTATAAGATTTGGTGAAACAGATGGCGACGAGTAACTTGCAATTCCAGCAGCGGACCGAATCTACAATTCAGAACCTGCAAACACGGATTGGCCAGTTGGCAACATCAATTAGTCAGGTTCAACCTCAAAATTCCAGCAGTTTTATTCCTTCTCAAATAGTTCCAAATCCAAAAGGGAATGCAAATGTCAGCGTTATATCTCTGAAGTCAGGCAAGCAACTAAATGAGCCCCAGCAAGCTACAGTTGAGGATGAACTAGCATTGGAAAAAAATAAGACAGCGCAAGAGAAGAAAAAATTTGATAATGAACCTGAGTTCTCCGTTCCGCTTCCCTTCCCTCAAAGAGCCATCAATTCCAGGAAATTGGCAGAAATAGCACAAGAGAAGGAGATGCTAGACACATTCAGGAAGGTTGAAGTTAACATTCCTCTCTTAGATGCGATCAAGCAGATTCTAAAATATGTCAAATTCCTAAAAGAATTATGCATCAATAAGAGGCGACTAAAGGGGGACGAGCTAGTTAGCGTGAGCCGCAATGTATCAGCCCTCACCCAACCCATGCCTGAGAAATGCAAAGACCCAGGTACATTTACTATTCCCTGCATTATTGGAAGTTGTATATTTGATGATTGCATGCTAGATTTAGGTGATTCCATTAATGTCATGCCTGAGTCTATTTATAAGTCCCTTGGTCTTGGTCCTTTGCGTGCTACTGGTGTTGTTATCCAGTTAGCCAATAGGAGCAATGCTCACCCTTCTGGTTTAATTGAAAATGTTTTAGTCAGAGTTAATAACCTGATATTTCCTACTGACTTTTACATTTTAGATATGGAGGGTGAGTCTCCTAGTAGTAAGCCCCCAATCATACTTGGGAGGCCCTTTTTGTAAACTGCAAGGACCAAAATAGATGTGCATGCTGGGACTCTTTCCATGGAATTTGGTGATATCATTGTACATTTTAGTATATTTGATTTAATGAAGCATTCTAAGGTTCAGGTTGATCATTCAGTTTCATGCATAAAAGTGATTCATGATGTGGCTGATAAGGTTGATTCTGAATTGATTAGTGATTGTGCATTACCTGTGGATTATGACTTGCCTATTAATGTTAATTCTGAATTTGTACTAAATGTGAAGTTAGGAAAGACTCCCTATTCTGGTAATGATTTTGATCCTAACCCTCATGGACCATAGATGAAATGGGTACCAAAAAGTTCTTCCTCTATTTTTAGTATGCAAAAAAGTTTGCGTAAGGTTGGAAGAAAGGATCAAGAGAAGAAGAAATGCACACAGAAAAGAAAGCCCCCAAAGTTGCGTGATAAGCAGATGGGGAAGACTTCCACAATGATTGGCCATCACCTCAAAGTTGTTCATGAAGGACCCCAGAAGCAATTTGTGGAGACAGAGGCTCTGCTCAATGATGCTGTTTATCCTCCCTAAGGAGGACAGGGAGTTATTTTCCCTATTTTCATTACCTTTCAGTTTATTTGAATTTTTAATTTTAGTTTTTCGGGGCAATAAGTAGATTATTTTGTTCTTTCTAAAATTTGTTGAGTCATACATAATTGAATTAGATTTGATACTTGTGATGGATCACTCTGGTTAGGCTGAGTTCTTAATTCTTGTATTACTTGACTTGGCAATTGATTTTGTGATGCTGATATGTGATTGGTATACCCTTTGGTGAGAATTTGGGCTATATGAATGGATCTTATCATCTACCATTCTTTATTTCTTGTGTGCTTGTACTCTTGATTGTTGTTCTCTAGAACTTGCTCTTGTTCTTTTTGAAATTACATTTTTCTTTTGCATGCATAAATATAATTGAGGCCTTCTTTCTTTTATTTTTTCACTTTAGCCAGATAGCCATCCTTTGCATTATATTCCCTTTGGTTAGCCCTTTTGTGCTTTATATCCTCTTTTTCTTAGCTACGTGACTAGCCTAAGTGAAAAACCAATTAATTCCCCACCCTGGAGATTTACTGAGGATTGATTTCACTATTGTTTTGTGTTTAAATGTGGGGGTTTACCCGAGACGTGCAATACTTTAAGTGTGGGGGAGGAGTCATTTAATATTTTAATTTTACTATGAAAAAAAATGAATGAAAAAAAAAACAAAGCAAAAAAAAAGTGAAAAAAAAATTGATAAAAAAACAAAAAAAAAAAGATATTTTTTTTTTAGTTATTTGTGTTGTGTTTTTTCTGTTTTTATTTCAGTTATGTTTCGTTAGTACAATTTTTATTTTGCTAGTTTTTTTTTTATATTTCTGGGTGTTTAACCTTTCTTTTCCATACTCACCCATACTTTCACCCCAACCCCATTTTAACCTTTAATAAAGTCCTCTTGATTTATGCATGCATTTATTCTTAGTAGTTGAGAA